>NC_084743.1:64075874-64193374 GCF_033978785.1 Entelurus aequoreus | reverse complement strand
CCTGCAGGATAGATATAAACACATTTCTTTGCGCGCCTCCCCGGAATAAATATTTACAATCTAAACACTTAACATACTCAACTCCATCAACACTGTAAAGCTGTGCGCTTATAAAGACTCATTTCTCCCTTTCGTCAAGCGGAGTTACAAATTGCTGCGAGCGTCTCGTAAATCCACGAAAATACCGCTTGTAAGTTATTTTCGGCTTGCAACGGAGCCCTGGGGAAATTGGTTGGCAAACGAAGCCGTGCATCAAAAATATCTATTTCAAATCTGGGGAAATTACAGTATATTCCAGACTATAACGTGCACTTAAAATCTTTTTTTCCCCCTCAAAACTCGACAGTGCGCCTTATAACCCATCTAATGTAAGGAATAAAATTGGTTGCGCTTACCCACCTCGAAACTACCATAATTTCCGGACTATAAGCCGCACCTGACTATAAGCCGCACCAGCTAAATTTAGGGGAAAATACAGATTGCTCCATACATAAGCCGCACCCGACTATAAGCCGCAGGGTTTTGATGTGTAATTACCGTAGTACAGGGGTCACCAACGCGGTGCCCGCGGGCACCAGGTAGCCCGTAAGGACCAGATGAGTAGCCCGCCGGCCTGTTCTAAAAATAGATCAAATAGCAGCACTTACCAGTGAGCTGCCTCTATTTTTTAAATTGTATTTATTTACTAGCAAGCTGGTCTCGCTTTGCCCGACATTTTTAATTCTAAGAGAGACAAAACTCAAATAAAATTTGAAAATCCAAGAAAATATTTTAAAGACTTGGTCTTCACTTGTTTAAATAAATTCATTCATTTTTTTACTTTGCTTCTTATAACTTTCAGAAAGACAATTTTAGAGAAAAAAATACAACCTTAAAAAATATTTGAGGATTTTTAAACACATATACCTTTTTACCTTTTGAATTCCTTCCTCTTCTTTCCTGACAATTTAAATCAATGTTCAAGTACATACATTTTTTTTATTGTAAAGAATAATAAATACATTTTAATTGAATTCTTCATTTTAGCTTCTGTTTTTTCGACAAAGAATATTTGTGAAATATTTCTTCAAACTTATTATGATTAAAATTCAAAAAATTATTCCGGCAAATATAGAAAATCTGTAGAATCAAATTTAAATCTTATTTCAAAGTCTTTTGAATTTCTTTTAAAATTTTTGTTCTGGAAAATCTAGAAGAAATAATGATTTGTCTTTGTTAGAAATATAGCTTGGTCCAATTTGTTATATATTCTAACAAAGTGCAGATTGGATTTAAACCTATTTAAAACATGTCATCAAAATTCTAAAATTAATCTTAATCAGGAAAAATTACTAATGATGTTCCATAAATTATTTTTTAAATTTTTTCAAAAAGATTCAAATTAGCTAGTTTTTCTCTTCTTTTTTTCGGATGAATTTTGAATTTTAAAGAGTCGAAATTAAAGATAAACTATGTTTCAAAATTTAATTGTCATTTTTTTCGTGTTTTCTCCTCTTTTAAACCGTTCAATTAAGTGTAAATATCATTCATTATTAATAATAACATAGAGTTAAAGGTAAATTGAGCAAATTGGCTATTTCTGGCAATTTATTTAAGTACGTATCAAACTGGTAGCCCTTCGCATTAATCAGTACCCAAGAAGTAGCTCTTGGTTTCAAAAAGGTTGGTGACCCCTGCCGTAGTATATAGGGGTTCCTGTTACCACGGAGGGGATTGTCGGGACAGAGATGACTGTTTGGGAACGCAAAGCGTCCCATTTATTAACAATAAATCTTTCAATCATTCAATCAAACTTTCACATCTTTGACATGGCGAACAGCATTCGTGCAGAGTACAAATAATACAACGGTGCAAAGTAATATAAAGTGCTCGCCTGTACGTTATCAAAATAACCAGCCTACCGGTATATGAAAAGTCAGTCTTTAATCATTGTGTCATCGTCTTCCTCCTGTGTACTAAAACCACCAAAATCCTCTTCGTCGGTGTCAGAGAAGAACAGGCTGTATATAAGCCGCACCCTTGTATAAGCCGCAGGGACCAGAACGAGGGGAAAAAGTAGCGGCTTATAGTCCGGAAATTACGGTATTTTATTTGGTGCATGGTGTAATGATAAGTGTGACCAGTAGATGGCAGTCAAACATAAGAGATAGGCTGCACCGTTTGATGTGCTTCAACATACCAGTATTATTATGGTGTCATCATTGTGTCATCGTCTTCCTCCTGTGTACTAGAACCACCAAAATCCTCTTCGTCGGTGTCAGAGAAGAACAGGCTGTATATAAGCCGCACCCTTGTATAAGCCGCAGGGACCAGAACGAGGGGAAAAAGTAGCGGCTTATAGTCCGGAAATTACGGTATTTTATTTGGTGCATGGTGTAATGATAAGTGTGACCAGTAGATGGCAGTCAAACATAAGAGATAGGCTGCACCGTTTGATGTGCTTCAACATACCAGTATTATTATGGTGTGTGTATAAGGTAAGACATGTCATGATCCGTGGCCCGGATCATGTTTTTGTTATTTTCTGTTAGTTTTGGTCTCCCTTAGTTCCTGTTGTGCACCCTTGAGTTTGTTTAGCTACCATGGCTAGTTATAATTTTCACCTGCCTCTGATTGGTGTTCGGGATGCTCACCTGTTCCCCGATTACTAATCAGAGGCATTATTTAAGTTAAAGTTAAAGTACCAATGATTGTCACACACACACTAGGTGTGGTGAAATGTGTCCTCTGCATTTGACCCATCCCCTTGATCACCCCCTGGGAGGTGAGGGGAGCAGTGGGGAGCAGTGGGCAGAAGCGGTGCCGCGCCTATGTGCAATTACTGCAATCATAGTAGAAGCTCCACAACGACCAAAGAAACAAAAAGTTTTGTCTGCCAAAAAAACGACAGTCAGGATCAACGTTCCCTCGGCTTTCACTCGCTGGCGAGGGATTTCAGACCAATGCTGCCTTGGCCTCTGTTCCTGCTAAACTAATAGGTGACTTTCAACGCTCAAATCAGAATGATAATGCTAATAATGTTGGTTATCGGAAATGTGCGCGGTAGCAATACATAGAAACAAGTTTGATAGTTTCACTACTACTTCATTCGGAAAAAATCTCCCGTCGGTCTTTCTTTGCTTCGGACCTGCATCCGGCCCGATAGATTCTTGGTAGTAACGTCATGTTTGTAGCTTTCTTCATAGTATCTGCTATGAAACATCAGCATAGCCATGAGAGACGTAATATGTTTGGACAATATTACAGCGGACATAATGTCAGTATGTGCTAGACCTGCTCAGAGGCCTAGTTGTTAGAGCAGGGGTCACCAACCTTTTTGAAACCAAGAGCTACTTCTTGGGTACTGATTAATGCGAAGGGCTACCAGTTTGATACACACTTAAATAAATTGCCAGAAATAGCCAATTTGCTCAATTTACCTTTAACTCTATGTTATTATTAATAATGAATGATATTTACACTTAATTGAACGGTTTAAAAGAGGAGAAAACACGAATAAAATGACTTTTAAATTTTGAAACATAGTTTATCTTCAATTTCGAATCTTTAAAATTCTAAATTCAACCTAAAAAAAGAAGACAAAAACTTAAAAAAAAAAGTTATGGATTAAGATTAATTTTAGAATTTTGATGACATGTTTTAAATAGGTTAAAATCCAATCTACACTTTGTTAGAATATATAACAAATTGGACCAAGCTATATTTCTAACAGAGACAAATCGTTATTTTTTCTAGATTTTCCAGAACAAAATTTTTAAAATAAATTCAAAAGACTTTGAAATAAGATTTAAATTTGATTCTACAGATTTTCTAGATTTGCCAGAATAATTTTTTTGAATTTTAATCATAATAAGTTTGAAGAAATATTTCACAAATATTCTTCGTCGAAAAAACAGAAGCTAAAATGAAGAATTAAATTAAAATGTATTTATTATTCTTTACAATAAAAAAAATACATTTACTTGAACATTGATTTAAATTGTCAGGAAAGAAGAGGAAGGAATTTAAAAGGTAAAAAGGTATATGTGTTTAAATATCCTAAAATCATTTTTAAGGATGTATTTTTTCTCTAAATTTGTCTTTCTGAAAGTTATAAGAAGCAAAGTAAAAAAAATAATGAATTTATTTAAACAAGTGAAGACCAAGTCTTTAAAATATTTTCTTGGATTTTCAAATTCTATTTGAGTTTTGTCTCTCTTAGAATTAAAAATGTCGGGCAAAGCAAGACCAGCTTGCTAGTAAATAAATAAAATTTAAAAAATAGAGGCAGCTCACTGGTAAGTGCTGCTATTTGAGCTATTTTTAGAACAGGCCGGCGGGCTACTCATCTGGTCCTTACGGGCTACCTGGTGCCCGCGGGCACCGCGTTGGTGACCCCTGTGTTAGAGTGTCCGCCGTGAGATCGGTAGGTCGTGAGTTCAAGTGAGTCATACCAAAGACTATAAAAATGGGACCCATTACCTCCCTGCTTGGCAACCAGCATCAAGGGTTGGAATTGGGGCTTAAATCACCAAAATGCTGCTGCTCACTGCTCCCCTCACCTCCCAGGGGGTGGAACAAGGGGATGGGTCAAATGGAGAGGGTAATTTCACCACACCTAGTGTGTGTGTGACTATCAGTGGTACTTTAACTTTAACTTTAACTTAGTCCTCATGGGAAATGTGGCAAAACACTACCACTTTTGTCCACTGGCGCCGCCAAAATCAACCAAAACTGAAAGTTCTTAAGTGGGGCTTTCTTTCAATGCAAACAAATCGCATAACCTACAGCTTTTGTGTTGCAAGTTTTACTTTCCCTTTCTTTTTGAGGAGCAAGCTCTCCCACATAGTCCTCGAATGAACTTCATTGTGAAAGAGAACACGTACGTTGACAATAGTGAATAGATATAAAGTCACCAAAAGCCTTCCTCATATTTCCCAAGATTCTTTTCCCTTGATTTTCCTTTTAAGATTCTTTGTTCTTTGCTTTTCTTCCCTTTTATGTCAAGCGCCTTTTTATTTGTCTTTACTTGCTTTGTAACTGGGAACTCAATGACATTGCCAAGTTTCCAATGGAGGCACTATGAAGAAGTTAGAGCGCTCTATGGGAGCACGACGTGAGTTCATACAAGTACAACAAAGTGCACAAAGGGAAGGCAGTGATTTTATTAAGTCGTAACTTTCACTACGTGTTTAAGGAAGCCACTTTGACAAATATTTTAGCCTTTGTTTGTCTCGTAGCACTGATTGGTAATCACAATGGAACAACACGCTACATAGAAGGGTGACAAGTTATATTAATTGGATGCTAGTGGGATCAAAACCAGTGTCAAAATATTATTATACATGTTTAATAACCACATAGCCTAAGACAAACTGTACACAATTAGAGACTTAAGTGGAAACGGCCCTTAATAATACTTTAAATGTGACACAGCTCGTACCTTAAAAAAAACCTATTAAACAGGGTTGTACGATAAAATTAAGAACATTAAATTCAACCAATGCTTGGTCCCCGATGAACAGCAGAATTTTAACACAAAACATGCGTTTTAAAAACAAAAAATTACTTTTAGATATGAAATAATACATGAAAAACAACACAATCAAATGCAGTACAAACAATGAAGTAATGCAGGGGTGTCAAAGTCACGGCCCGCGGGCCAGATCCAGCCCCCGGATGAAGTATCTATGGCCCCCGGGATGATATTTGATTAGTATTAGAACCGGTTGCGTTTTTCTCTTTTTGTCTCTTCAGAAAAAAACTTTTCGTTTCTTTGGTTGTTTTGGAGCTTTGGCCATGACAGCTGTAATTGTACGTAGGCGTTCTTCTTCTTCTTCTTCTTTTCTGGCGGCATGTAGGCGTTCGCATCGACTTCCGTCTTTTTAACGAATGGGGAAAGGGGGAGTGACGTATGTCGTAAAGCAAGTCATCCAAAACTAATGTAAAGCATCCAAACAACAGAAGAATACATTATTTTAAATGATTTTATGACATTTTTACAGAAGTGTAGATAGAACATGTTAAAAGCAGATATTAACAGTATATGAACAAGTAGATTAATAATTGATTTTCTACCACTTGTCCTTAATAATTTTGACAAAATAATAGAAGGGAAAATGACACAATATGTTACTGCATATGTCAGCAGCTAAATTAGGAGCCTTTGTGTGCTTAATTACTAATAAAAGACAATTTGTCTTGCATGTTCACTATTTTATTTAAGGATAAACTTACAATAAGAAATATATGTTGAATGTACCCTAAGATTTTTTGTTGAAATAAAGCCAATAATGCAATTGTTTGTGGTACCGAAAAGTATCAAAATAATTTTAGTACCGATACCTGTACCAAAATATCGGTGTCGGAACAACACTAGTGTCCTTAATTAAACAATAGTGCATTTTGTCAATATAAGCAATTATTAAAAAATCATAGTTGCATATTACTTACGCATGGGTCAAAGGCAGAAGCGTAATGGAAAGTGTTAAATTAATGAATTATTGTCGCTACTAGGTGCCGCGCACATTTTCAGGACTTATGAAGATCTCAAATACACGTCAGCAGGTACCAGAAGGTAAGAAAAGTTGGTTTTGCATAATATTGTGAAACAAAACGCCATATAAAATGTCTGCTAATGGATGCCTTTTTGCGGTCCTTATACACACACCATAGTAATACTTGTACCTCTGAATATGGTAGCCTCTATGGGCCGACAATCCATCAAGCGGTGCGGCTTCAAAGTCGTACTAAAACATTTTGCCAGATTTTTGAGTGTCGTGTGTTATGTTCTTTATTTTCAATGGAAGATTTCAAGTTTTGGTGTTGTTTACTGGCGTCATATTGCAGTCTACACGTATCTCTTATGTGTGACTGCCATCTAGTGGTCACACTCATCATTACACTATGTACCAAATAAAATAGTTTTGAGGTCGGTAAGCACAATAATATGTATTCCGTACATTAGGTGCACCGGTATATAAGGTGCACTGTCAATTTTTGAGAAAATGAAAGTATTTTAAGTGCGCCTTTTGGTCCGAAAAATACGGTACTACTCCACTTGAACTTAAAGACATCCCTTCCAGAGAGTTATGAACAAATAATTTGTATTTTTTTTATACCTACCACAGTTCGAGTAATCAAACCGTTTTCTAAAAATCCATACTTCAACATAATAAAAGTATGTATGATTGGTGCTGGTATTGCATTAATAATCAACATGCGTAATGGCCAATAATCAAGACTCTAATATCAGAAGTAAAAAAGTTTTAACTGGTGTTGTCCCGATACCAATATTTTGGTACCGGTACCAGAATTATACCCTAAGATTTTTTTGTTAAAACAAAGCCAATAATGCAATTTTTTGTGGTCCCCTTTATTTAGAAAAGTATCAAAATAATTTTGGTATCGGTACCGGTACCAAAATATTGTTTTCGGGACAACACTAGTGTGTACGTTTCATAATCCCGATTAGTCGACTAACCGTTAAAGGCCTACTGAAATGACATTTTTTTATTTAAACAGGGGTAGCAGATCCATTCTATGTGTCATACTTGATCATTTCGCGATATTGCCATATTTTTGCTGAAAGGATTTAGTAGAGAACATTGACGATAAAGTTCGCAACTTTTGGTCGCTGATAAAAAAAAGCCTTGCCTGTACCGGAAGTAGCGTGACGTCGCAGGTTGAAGGGCTCCTCACATTTCCCCATTGTTTACACCAGCAGCGAGAGCGATTCGGACCGAGAAAGCGACGATTACCCCATTAATTTGAGCGAGGATGAAAGATTTGTGGATGAGGAACGTGAGAGTGAAGGACTGGAATGCAGTGCAGGACATATCTTTTTTCGCTCTGACCGTAACTTAGGTAAAAGGGCTCATTGGATTCCACACTTTCTCCTTTTTCTATTGTGGATCACGGATTTGTATTTTAAACCATCGGATACTATATCCTCTTGAAAATGAGAGTCGAGAACGCGAAATGGACATTCACAGTGACTTTTATCTCCGAGACAATACATCGGTGAAGTACTTTAGCTACGGAGCTAACGTGATAGCATCGTGCTTAAATGCAGGTAGAAACAAAAGAAATAAGCCCCTGACTGGAAGGATAGACAGAATATCAACAATACTACTATCAGGAGACACCAAACCAAACACTGGACCTGTAACCACACGGTTAATGCTGTGCCGCCTGTCGAAGCGTAGAAATGCTGTTGCTAACGACGCCATTGAAGCTAACTTAGCTACGGGACCTCGTCAGAGCTATGATAAAAACATCAGCGCTCCACCTACGCCAGCCCTCATCTGCTCATCAACACCCGTGCTCACCTGCGTTCCAGCGATGGGCGGCGCGACGAAGGACTTCACCCGATCATCGATGCGGTCGGCGGCTAGCGTCCGATAGCGCGTCTGCTATCCAACTCAAAATCCTCCTGGTTGTGTTGCTGCAGCCAGCCGCTAATACACCGATCCCACCTACAGCTTCCTTCATTGCAGTCTCCATTGTTCATTAAACAAATTGCAAAAGATTCACCAACACGGATGTCCAGAGTACTGTGGAATTTTGCGATGAAAACAGAGCTGTTTGTATTGGGATACAATGTGTCCGAATACTTCCGCTTCAACCATCGACGTCACGCGCAAACGTCATCATACATAGACGTTTTCAACCATAAGTTTCCCGGGAAATTTAAAATTGCACTTTATAAGTTAACCCGGCCGTATTGGCATGTGTTGCAATGTTAAGATTTCATCATTGATATGTAAACTATCCATACTTGCCAACCCTCCCGTTTTTAGCGGGAAACTCCCGGTATTCAGCGCCTCTCCCGATAACCTCCCGGCAGAAATTTTCTCCCGACAAACTCCCGGTATTCAGCCGGAGCTGGAGGCCACGCCCCCTCCAGCTCAATGCGGACCTGAGTGGGGACAGCCTGTTCTCACGTCCGCTTTCCCACAATATAAACAGCTTGCCTGCCCAATGACGTCATAACATCTACGGCTTTTAGAGAGTAGAGTGCACAACTGCGCACACAACAAGGAGACGAAGCAGAAGAACGAGGAAGTTACAGACACGGCGACGCCGTCGACGAGCAAGATGAAGAAATACGCTTGCAAGTTCCAAAACGAATGGAAACAAGAATTTCAGTTCATCCAGGACAGTTCGAAGGGGAAGGGGTATGTAATTATGTTGCCTGTACATTTTGTAGAACAGACTTCTCCATTGAACACGGTGGCCGAAATGATATACTCATTCATGAACGGAGAAGTTAAACAGGACAATGCTGCCATCTACTGGATAGCCTCCAGAACACTGAAATTCAAGTATTTATTTTATTTATATGTATAAAAAATAAATAAATTTAAAAAAATTATATATATATATATATATATATATATATATATATATATATATATATATATATATATATATATATATATTTGAAATACTTGAGTTGGTGAATTCTAGCTGTAAATACTCTCCTCGTAACCACGCCCCCAACCCCCGCCCCAGGACAATGCTGCCATCTACTGGATAGCCTCCAGAACACTGAAATTCAAGTATTTATTTTATTTATATGTATAAAAAATAAATAAATTTAAAAAAATGATAGATATATATATATATATATATATATATATGTATGTATTTGAAATACTTGAGTTGGTGAATTCTAGCTGTAAATACTCTCCTCGTAACCACGCCCCCAACCCCCCCCCCCCCCACACACACACACACACACACACACACACACACACACACACACACACACACACACACACCTCCCGATATCAGAGGTCTCAAGGTTGGCAAGTATAAAACTATCAGACTGCGTGGTCGGTAGTAGTGGGTTTCAGTAGGCCTTTAAGGTAGCCGATTAGTCGGCTATCAAAATAGTTGTTTTTTACAGGCCTGTTTCTTAATGGTAAACATTTATTTGTATCTTTTAATCTGGACAAAAAGCATCAACAAGTGTGTGTTGGCACAGCTGTCCAATTGCAGGAAGAGGGACGAAGGTGTGACAATCATAACAAACTACATGCACAATTATCAGCGTGTGTTTACCGCGGTGACTGTGTGTGTCCGTCATCACCTGTCCGCCACTCTTTGTTTGCACTTCAAAGCAATCGGCGAGTCTCCACTTTGACAGAAGTGACGCAAACACTGCACGGGCCTTAAACGACATTTCCACGACCGTAGGAATGCGACGGAACACATCATTAGGGAAGTGGAGGTGGGCAAAAATAAGCGGCGCTGATTACTGAGCACGGCCCGCTGAGAAGCACAACAGCAGTATTCGGGATGATTACCAAGCAGTCCGCGTGATTACTGCCCCCTTAAGGACTGGAGGTCTGATGGTGATGGCATGATTATGACTTCAGGGGCTCTTCATGTCCCTCCGCAGTCATGCAGGAACCGCTTGTAACATTCATTATTGCTGCCTCTGACTGGGGCTACCTCCAGAGGGTGATTAAACGAAGGTTTGTCAAAGGAGGACAGCCCATTGAAGTGAGATTGTTCTCCATTGCTGGCGTTACTTGAGACCGGGTGATGTTTATGGACGCGCGTCTCCAGAGGTGCGCGATGGGCTGTTTTATTAAGAGTAAGGTCATCGAGAAGTCGTTTCCCGCAGAAAGTTTGGCGGGGTTGTGTACAAAACATAGCTCGGCATTCGGGGTGTGCTGTTACAACTAGGGTTGTACGGTATACCGGTATTAGTATAGTACCACGATACTAATGAATCATATTCAGTACTATACCACCTCTGAAAAGTACCGGTCTGCCACCCATTGCTGGTTTACAACCAGACGAGCATGTTCGGCAGAGCACAATCACAGAGTACTTACAAGCAGACACAGTGTGTACACAGAAATGGGAGAACAAACGCATTTTGGCTTAAAAACTAACGATAAAGGTGAAGCAATAACACTGAAACACCCTCAGGAAGAGGCGCTTTAAGACATGACTAGCTAGCTAGCGGCTAAAGTCCAGCCCCAGTCGGCAGTGTTTTAGCTACTTCTAAATAACTAATCCTCGCCTCCATGGCGACAAATAAAGTATGTTTCTTACAAGTATTATAAGTATTAAGTTTAGGAATAGCTAAACATGCTTCACTACACACCGTAGCTCCCGTGTGTCACAATTGAAACTAACGCCATTGGTGGATCTACACCTAACATCCACTGTAATGATACCAAGTACAGGAGCGTATCTCATCGATACTATTGTGATTACATCGATATTTTTTAGCATCACAAAATCTTCTTTTATATTATGTTTAGAAACTCAAGAGATACGTCCCTGGTGACATGAGGACTTTGAATATGACCATTGTATGATCCTATAACTACTTGCGGATTGATACCCAAATTTGAATGGTTGGTGTTGGAATTTTTCAAATCGGTCGAGAAATCTTGACGTAGTAACATTGTTAATTGAGAAATGGTATTACGGAATTCCTGGAATTTTGGGAACACGGGGAATTTTAGCAGTTCAAAAAACAACATATTTTTTGTCCTGATTAAGAGGAATGTTTTGACGGTGGAACAGTTGAAGTGGATTGAGAAATGTTGAAGGAGTAGTTGACAGAAAAATGGGTGAAAAAATGGGTTGAAAAAACAGGAATTCTGGGAATTCCTGGAATTTTTTTTTACTTGGAGAAATTATTTTTTAAGTGTCCAGGATGAGTGGAATGTGTTGATGTTAGAATGGTTTGAATAGGTTGAAAAATGTGGGAATTGTGCAACTTGGAAAAATGTCCCATTCATTTCAATGGGAATTTCGGGAAAAGCGGGAATTTTCTTGGGAAAAATTTTAAAAAATGTGAATGTTCTTAATGGTTGGTGTTGGAATTTTTCAAATCGGTCGAGAAATCTTGAAGTAGTAACATTTTTAATTGAGAAATGGTATTACGGAATTCCTGGAATTTCGGGAACACCGGGAATTTTTACAGTTCAAAAAACAACATATTTTTTGTCCTGATTAAGAGGAATGTTTTGACGGTCGAACAGTTGAAGTGGATTGAAAACTGTGGAAGGAGTAGTCTACAGAAAAAAGGGGTTGAAAAAAACGGGAATTCTGGGAATTCCTGGAATTTTTTTTAACTTGGAAAAATGATTATTTGAATGTCCAGGATGAGTGGAATGTGTTGATGTTGGAATGGTTTGAATAAGTTGAAAAATGTGGGAATTGTGCAACTTGGAAAAATGTCCCATTCATTTCAATGGGAATTTCGGGGAAATCGGTAGTGTTTTTCAAAATGCTAAAAAATTTGAATGTTCTGAATGTTGGTCGACAGAAAAAAAGGGTGAAAAAATAAGTTGAAAAAACGGGAATTTCTGGAATTTTTTTTTAATTTGGAAAAATTATTGTTTGAATGTCCAGGATGAGTGGAATGTTTTGATGTTGGAATGGTTTGAATAAGTTGAAAAATGTGGGAATTGTGCAACTTGGAAAAATGTCCCATTCATTTTAATGGGAATTTCGGGGAAATCTGCAATTTTTTTTAAAATGCTAAAAAATGTGAATGTTCTGAATGTTGGTCGACAGAAAAACTGGTGAAAAAATAAGTTGAAAAAACGGTAATTCCTGGAATTTTTTTTAAATTTGGAAAAATTATTGTTTGAATGTCCAGGATGAGTGGAATGTGTTGATGTTGGAATGGTTTGAATAAGTTGAAAAATGTGGGAATTGTGCAACTTGGAAAAATGTCCCATTCATTTCAATGGGAATTTCGTAAAAATCTGTAATTATTTTCAAAATGCTAAAAAATGTGAATTTTCTGAATGTTGGTGGACAGAAAAAATGGTGCAAAAATAAGTTGAAAAAACGGGAATTCCTGGAATTTTTTTAAATTTGGAAAAATGATTGTTTGAATGTCCAGGATGAGTGGAATATGTTGACGGTGGAACGGTTTGAAGCGGTCGAAACATGTGGAAATGGTGGAAGTTTGAAAAATAGCCAATTCATTTTAATTGGGAAACATATCCCGGAAAAACCTGTAATTCTGGGAAATCTAGAAATTTTTGGAATTTGTCAAAAGGAAAGCCCGCGATTCCCGAATAGGCTGAACAGTTTGAAGTTGGAACGGTTTGAGCATTCACACAATTATCAAATCAAATCAAATCAAATCAACTTTATTTATAAAGCACATTTAAAATTTACCACAGGGGTAGCCAAAGTGCTGTACAATGGGCAGGTTAAAAGATAATACGAGAACCGAGCAAACACAACACCACACAAACAGAACACGATAAAAAATAAATAAATAAAACATAAAAACATAAAAACAGGTTCACAGCAGGTGCATTATGGGTCACCATTGCAGGATGGATATCACTCAGTGTTAAAAGCCAAGGAATAAAAGTATGTTTTTAAGAGAGATTTAAAGGCCTACTGAAATGAATTTTTTTTATTTAAATGGGGAAAGCAGATCTATTCTATGTGTCATACTTGATCATTTCGCGATATTGCCATATTTTTGCTGAAAGGATTTAGTATAGAACAACGACGATAAAGATTGCAACTTTTGGTATCTGATAAAAAAAAGGCTTGCCCCTACCGGAAGTAGCGTGACGTAGTCAGTTGAACATATACGCAAAGTTCCCTATTGTTTACAATGATGGCCGCATGAAGTGAGAGAGATTCGGACCGAGAAAGTGACAATTTCCCCATTAATTTGAGCGAGGATGAAAGATTTGTGGATGAGTAAAGTGCAAGTGAAGGACTAGTGGGGAGTTGAAGCTATTCAGATAGGGAAGATGCTGTGAGAGCCGGGGGTGACCTGATATTCAGCTGGGAATGACTACAACAGTAAATAAACACAAGACATATATATACTCTATTAGCCACAACACAACCAGGCTTATATTTAATATGCCACAAATTAATCCTGCATAAAAACACCTGCGTGTTTGTTATGCTAGCTCCTAGCTCCTATGCTAGCTCCTAGCTCCATAGTCCACGCCAATACAATTCAAACACCTGATCAACACACACAATCACTCAGCCCAAAAAGACAGTTCACCTAACCCAAGGTTCATAAAGCTTATATATTTTAAAAAAGTTACGTACATACGCAAAAAAAAGTTGCGCACATACGGTCAAGCGATCAAATGTTTAGAAGCCAAAGCTGCATACTCGCAGTAGCACGTCTGCGTCTTTGTCATCCAAATCAAAGTAATCCTGGTAAGAGTCTGTGTTGTCCCAGTTCTCTACAGGCGTCTGTGTATCGAAGTCAAAAGTCCTCCTGGTTAGAGTCTCTGTTATCCGAGTTCTTCCATCTTGACTGCATCTTCCGGGAATGTAAACAAAGAAGCGCCGGCTGTGTACTGTTGTTGCTGACTACGTTCGAAAAATACGTCCATTTCGCACCGACAACTTTCTTCTTTGCTTGCTCAGCTTCCTTCTCCATAATGCAATGAACATGATTGCAACAGATTCACGAACACAGATGTCCAGAATACTGTGGAATTATGAAATGAAAACAGAGCTTTTTCGTATTGGCTTCAATGTGGAAGGCATACCCGTGTTCGCCGGTTTACGTCACGCGCATACGTCATCCTCAGAGGCGTTTCGAACCGGAAGTTTAGCGGCAAATTTAAAATGTCACTTTATAAGTTAACCCGGCCGTATTGGCATGTTTTATAATGTTAAGATTTCATCATTGATATATAAACTATCAGACTGCGTGGTCGGTAGTAGTGGCTTTCAGTAGGCCTTTAAAAACAGGAAGAGAGGAGGCTTGTCTAACACTAAGAGGTAGGTCGTTCCAGAGCTTGGGAGCAGCAGCGGCGAAAGCTCTGTCACCTCTAAGCTTCAGCCTTGTGTCTGGGACCGTCAGTAGCAGCTGATTGGCTGATCTTAGGGATCGGGTGGGGCAGTAAGGCTGAAGGAGGTCGGAGAGATATGTTGGCGCGAGGTTGTTTAGACATTTAAAAACAAATGAAAGGAGTTTAAAATTGATTCGGTAACGCACAGAGAGCCAGTGAAGGGACGCTATTATAGGGGTGATGTGCTCATGTCTGCGGGTCTGTGTTAGCTGACGAGCAGCAGAGTTCTGCACGAGCTGCAGGCGGGCGAGGGAGGCCAGGCTAATGCCTACATACAGGGCATTGCAGTAGTCAAGACGAGTCGAGATAAAGGTAATTTCTCCAGATCATGTCTTGATAGAAGCGGTTTCACTTGCGCTATTTGGCGTAATTGATAAAAGCTTTTTTGAACGACGCTGCTGATTTGTTTTTGGAATTTTTAAAATACTGAGTCGAACTTTACCCCCAGGTTTGTGACACAGTTACAATTATGGACACAAATTATTCATGGCTTTGCACAAGCGCTTATAATGGGGAAAATGTTGGGACTCCCGGTTAAAATGCACACAATTGCCATTCCTTGTCATGACCACGCATGTTTAGTGGTTTCCCTTCACCGCCAGGTGTGGCAGAGCAATTAACTGCTTTGAGTCCCGCAGATTGTCCAGGCGGCAACAGGCTCGGAGACGGAATGAATGACATTCGCTCGATACGGACACATTCCTGTTATTTGTGTGCCGAGGCCACGGACGTGCACCTTATTTGTACACTTTCAAATGCAATATCAATATGTACGTCTGTGTTTGGAAAAAAAAAAGCGGCACTTTCGAGCTGCCTATTCCCCAAAGCCTGCTCAGACAAATGGACATTTAAACCGCCGAGCTAACAAGGCAGTTGACAGGGTGATATGAGGTCTATTTCCATTCTGGCATTTGGTAATGTTAAACACCAGAGTAATCAACAAGCCGTCTGGCTTCCTGTCTCTGTTCCTCGCTCCCTCCCTCACCTCGCTCGCTCTTTCTGTCTGGCCGAGAATTCATTTAACACATCCATATTGGATTTCCTAATGTGTACGACTGAACGGGCGGCTTGTACAACTTGCATCCGGACTGCATTTCTTACCGACAGGCCCAATTTGTATTTGTGTCCGAGCACCTGTCTGCAGCGGGGAATAAAAGCATGCCTGAACGTGTCCTGGCTATTGTGTTACATGGACACGTTCAATTTGTGGCACTGGGATCAACTTGATGTCAGAGAAAAATAGCCCTTGGAACCTGTGCATCGTTTTCCTTTTCCTTTATTGAGCCAGGTAAAAACGGACTGACATTAAAATCTCTTTTCCAAGAGTGACCTGGCCAAGAGCAAAAAGGGTTTTCATAAATTAATAGAACAACAACAAAAAACAGAATTAAATGTAAAAATTATTTACAACATACAACATAAAAGCACGCAATAGGTAAAAAAAAAATGTTTCAATTAAAACAATTTAAAAACAAGTAAAACGTCCAAAAGGAACCACTTCTTGATCCTTTAAAATGACCTGCAATAGGTACATACACAGGTATAAGTCTATTCCAGATGGTTAATAATAAATAGGTTAGTGTTTTTCCATGCCTACCGTTGCTCTTTGATTGACTAAATTCACTTGATCAAGCTTTTTCTAAAATTCTACACTACAAATATTACAAATATGTACAAACCCCGTTTCCATATGAGTTGGGAAATTGTGTTGGATGTAAATATGAACGGAATACAATGATTTGCAAATCATTTCCAACCCATATTAATGCTACAAAGACAACATATTTGATGTTCAAACTGATAAAACATTTTTTTTTTGTGCAAATAATCATTAACTTTAGAATTTGATGCCAGCAACACCTGACAAAGAAGTTGGGAAAGGTGGCAATAAATACTGATAAAGTTGAGGAATGCTCATCAAACACTTATTTGGAACATCCCACAGGTGAACAGGCAAATTGGGAACAGGTGGGTGCCATGATTGGGTATAAAAGCAGATTCCATGAAATGCTCAGTCATTCACAAACAAGGATGGGGCGAGGGTCACCACTTTGTCAACAAATGTTTAAGAAAAACCTTTCTCAACCAGCTATTGCAAGGAATTTAGGGATTTCACCATCTACGGTCTGTAATATCATCAAAGGGTTCAGAGAATCTGGAGAAATCACGGCACGTAAGCAGCTAAGCCCGTGACCTTCAAACCCTCAGGCTGTACAGCATCAACAAGCGACATCAGTGTGTAAAGGATATCACCACATGGGCTCAGGAACAATTCAGAAACCCACTGTCAGTAACTACAGTTGGTCGCTACATCTGTAAGTGCAAGTTAAAACTCTCCTATGCAAGGCGGAAACCGTTTATCAACAACACCCAGAAACGCCGTCGGCTTCGCTGGGCCTGAGCTCATCTAAGATGGACTGATACAAAGTGGAAAAGTGTTCTGTGGTCTGACGAGTCCACATTTCAAATTGTTTTTGGAAACTGTGGACGTCGTGTCCTCCGGACCAAAGAGGAAAAGAACCATCCGGATTGTTATAGGCGCAAAGTGTAAAAGCCAGCATCTGTGATGGTATGGGGGTGTATTAGTGCCCAAGACATGGGTAACTTACACATCTGTGAAGGCGCCATTAAAGCTGAAAGGTACATACAGGTTTCGGAGCAACATATGTTGCCATCCAAACAACGTTACCATGGACGCCCCTGCTTATTTCAGCAAGACAATGCCAACCCACGTGTTACATCAACGTGGCTTCATAGTAAAAGAGTGCGGGTACTAGACTGGCCTGCCTGTAGTCCAGACCTGTCTCCCATTGAAAATGTGTGGCGCATTATGAAGCCTAAAATACCACAAGGGAGACCCCCGGACTGTTGAACAACTTAAGCTGTACATCAAGCAAGAATGGGAAAGAATTCCACCTGAGAAGCTTCAAAAATGTGTCTCCTCAGTTCCTAAACGTTTACTGAGTGTTGTTAAAAGGAAAGGCCATGTAACACAGTGGTGAACATGCCCTTTCCCAACTACTTCGGCACGTGTTGCAGCCATGAAATTCTAAGTTTATTATTATTTTCCAAAAAAAAATAAGTTTATGAGTTTGAACATCAAATATCTTGTCTTTGTAGTGCATTCAATTGAATATGGGTTGAAAATGATTTGCAAATCATTGTATTCCATTTATATTTACATCTAACACAATTTCCCAACTCATATGGAAACGGGGTTTGTATGATTCCTGCTAATATTAATGAATTATTGTAGCCACAGGGTGTTGCCAACAAACAAATTACCACTCCACTTCAACTTAATTAAATACAGCATGAGAGCATTCCGGATAGTGTATAGGTTCATGTTTTTTTATACCTTACCTACCATTGTTCTCTGTTTGACTCATTACACCTGTTTAAGCCCTCTGTAGGAATCGACACTACACAATAATAAAAGTATATGCTAGGAGCTGTGCTGATATCGTATCGGATCATTATCGGTATCGACCAATACCCAATGCTCCAATATTTGTATTTTATCAAAGTAAAAACTTCGGACAACCCTAGTATCTGTACCGGTCTCGGACATAAAAATGTAGTACTGGACCATCCCTAGTTGTTATATAGCAAATGCTGGTCTTGGACTTTTTGCCTGTTTTTTAACATGTTCCCCTTTGAGTGATTGTGGGTTTTGAAAACTGGTTTTGGCGAGGTTATGTTATGAATATGGTGACCATACGACTACCAATTATTATTACCAGTTTGGTATCGCCAAAGTCTCGTAAAGCCAGGCTGCTTGGGGCATAAAAAGGGTTCAACCGAATCCATGCATTTTTTATTCATGCTTAAACTGCTATGACGCATTTGTGAACTGGACCCCATCCCAGAAAAAATGGGAATTGGGTCACTTGAACCATGTTGTGTAAATCCTTCATATTTTTCTATGCGAGAGCTCCAACCACAAACGCGTTTCCCCGAGTCCTTCATGACAAGCACACTTCAATTTCCCGTTGGAACGTATCCTACTACAGTTTGTTTATCCCCACTAATCACCCGGAATCATGTTTTTTTTTGTAATTATAATTAGCATGTTTCCCCCCCCCCCCCCCCTCAACGCCTGACAAACTGTCAAACCGTCTGACATTTGACATCTGCAAAAATGACACTTCCAACAACGTGTCAAAGGGAACTGCTGGAATGGAAAATTTCCCCCACTGCTTTTGATAGTTTGTAGATTAGACTGTGGAAATGTTAATAATGAGAGATTACACCAAACTGTAGCTAACCGGATTATAGTTTAATGCTGCTCTTCTTTTCTCCACAGATTTGATTCCTTATTTTCTCTTATTTTCCTTCCACTTCGCCTCTCATATTGGGCCTTTTTCTATAATGCCACGGTTTTAGATATTTTGCATCTGTATAAAACAACACCAAGTAGTGTTCAATCCTCCATGTCAATTAGGCCTTGTTCACACTACAGGTCAATTCCAAGTTTTTTTGCCCATATGTGACCTGTATCGGGTTTTTTCATGTCAATACCAACAGTGCAATTCCGAATTTTTCAAATCCGAACCAGGGTTCTTACATATGTGGATATAAATCAGATATACACTACCGTTCAAAAGTTTGTGGTCACCCAAACAATTTTGTGGAATAGCCTTCATTTCTAAGAACAAAAATAGACTGTCGAGTTTCAGATGAAAGTTCTCTTTTTCTGGCCATTTTGAGCGTTTAATTGACCCCACAAATGTGATGCTCCAGAAACTCAATCTGCTCAAAGGAAGGTCAGTTTTGTAGCTTCTGTAACGAGCTAAACTGTTTTCAGATGTGTGAACATGATTGCACAAGGGTTTTCTAATCATCAATTAGCCTTCTGAGCCAATGAGCAAACACATTGTACCATTAGAACACTGGAGTGATAGTTGCTGGAAATGGGCCTCTATACACCTATGTAGATATTGCACCAAAAACCAGACATTTGCAGCTAGAATAGTCATTTACCACATTAGCAATGTATAGAGTGTATTTCTTTAAAGTTAAGACTAGTTTAAAGTTATATTCATTGAAAAGTACACTGCGTTTCCTTCAAAAATAAGGAAATTTCAATGTGACCCCAAACTTTTGAACGGTAGATGTGAATGCCGTGTGACCAATATTTTTTATTTTTTTATTGAGACAAATATTTTTTATGTATTTAATATCTGTTTGCTGACTATGGTATATTTTTTATGTATTATTTATTTGTTCACTGTTCTGTTACAGAGAACAAGGAAATTGGATAAAATTGCTATGGTATGAAAAGGGGTAGGTGTCATGGCGTGGACTTTTACGCAGCTTACTGCGAGGATTGTTTTCCCGGAATGCTAACGGACTGGACCAGACATCGGTAGAAGGTAGGGTCATGATTTAATTTCTACTCAAAAAAGGTTACAAACAAAAGGCGCTCACAGCGGAGGAACAAAACTTGGCGCAGGTAACAAAACTAACACATGGGCAGAAACTATGGACATGAAACAAAACTTACTTGGCAGAGCATGAATCAATGGCATGAACAGCAAAATAAGAGTAGAACATAGCAAGAACAGAGTATTGTCGCCAGGATGACTAACCGGCAATGGCAGGCTTAAATAAGGCCTCTGATTAGTGCTCGGGAAGCAGGTGAGCGGGCGAGCACTAATCAGAGACAGGTGAACACAATGATTAGCGACAGGTGTGATCCTAACACATGAGGCAGGTGAACTAATGAGTCGCCATGGTGACAAAACAAACTCACAGTACTAAAGCAGTCCAAAACTAACAGAAAATAACTAAACAAACATGATCCGGACCACGGATCATGACAGTAGGATTAAATAAGCTCCGCTTCTTCCTACTCCTTGTCGGACGTGCTGTAATGAAACAACTGGAAATATAACATGAATTAAATTGTATTGTATGCATGTTCGAAATAAACTGAACTGAACTGAACTGAACTGAACTGGAACAGCTATAAGCCTCGTAATTATTCGCAAAAATAGACAGTTGACAAATGAACAGAAAACCGGCAAAAATAATATATCTGAGGAACCCAAGTCACGTCTCCGACTGCTCGCCCACAGGCTCTTTGGAGCGTACGCTAAAGTAAAATGTCCCACCAACTGCGAGAGCCTTCTTAATCTTCTACGCGTGATGACTCAGTTCAGAAAATGTTGACTTTGATTGCGCAAAACTCCTTGAATTTGCCACAAATGTGCCAGGACTACTATGACCTACTAGAATTGGAGCCATGTTTTCTCTTGTAAAAACTTTAGCACAGGGGTGTCAAACTAATTTTAGATCAGGGGCCACATGGAGAAAAATCTACTCCCAAGTGGGCCGAACTGGTCAAATCACGGCACGATAACTTAAAAATAAAGACAACTTCAGATTGTTTTCTTTGTTTAAAAATAGAACAAGCACATTCTGAAAATGTGCAAATCATAATGTTGTTGGTTTTTTTTTACACTTACATGTCGCGGTTAATAATGTATTTGTCGTTATTTACATCATCTGAATATGGGATAATTTTCATCAGTCAACTCTTTGGTGTTCATTTTCAATTTATCAAGATAAAAAAGTTATATATGTAGTTTGATCATTTTCCTCGACTGATGTACTAACATCATGTGGTTTATTTTGTACATATGTAGCATCATCTACAAAGATACAAATAATTGCTATTGTGACCTCCAGTGGACACATTTAGAACAGCAGTTTCTTTCATTCAAAATTTTCAGATACATTTTTATACTTAGCAAACTCATGCCGCGGGCCGGATAAAACCTGTTCGCCAGCCTGGTCCGGCCCTCGGGCAAACTACCTCCCAGCATCAAGGGTTGGAATTGGGGGTTAAATCACCAAAATTATTCCTGAGCGCGGCCACCGCTGCTGCTCACTGCTCCCCTCACCTCCCAGTGGGTGGAACAAGGGGATGGGTCAAATGCAGAGGACAAATGTCACCACACCTAGTGTGTGTGTGACAATCATTGGAACTTTAAGTTTAACTTTATACATGGCCGAAGCTGAAAAACAACCAAAGAAACAAAAAGTTTTGCCTGAGGAGACAAAAAAAAGAAAAAGGGAGGCTACCCGGATAAAAGGACAGTGAAGGATCAACATCACCCGGCTTTCAATCGCAGGCATTTTAAACCAATGCTGCTTTGGCTCTGTTCCTGCTGGACTAGTGAGTAGGGATGATGTTCGAAACCGATTCTCCCGGTTGTTCGATAAGAAAAGAATGGATTCCATGGACTCGAATCCCTTTTTGAAAACCGGTTCCCGTTATCGAGGCCACTATAGTAAAGAAAAAGAGTTGGTTCTTTATACGAATCCCTGGGAACGAATCCCAAATGGGCAATGTTATGCCTATTTTATTGTAGACTCTTACTGACACCTTGTGGCGATATGAAAATACTACACATCAATAGTTGGGCACTTCCGGGTTGACGATGTTAGTCTAGTTCATAAGACAATTGAGCAGTAGACAAGTTGTGTTAGCTCTTACAAGCCTTGGAAAAGATAAGTCTGTAAGTAAACTGTTTAACCTGTTTATGTAACTCAATATTAAGGTAGAAAGTGGTTAAATTTGATAGTAAGATGTTTATTGAAAAATTATTTTTGTGCACTGTTTCAATGGATGTTTTGAGGACTTAAAATGGCTGCCAGTCGTGTATTTCCACCATCGAAATAGTTTCAACACTCAGAAGTATTTGTTTGATGATAGTACTGTATATTTGTGTGAAGCTAATATTTACATATTGTGTATCACATTTCAGTATGTTAATTGAATCACATAGCTAATACATTTGTCATTGTGTGTATTTCAGTTTAAAAAAATAAATAAATAACAGTCCAGTGCAAGACAAAAGTAAAGATAGGAAAAGACAAAGCAAGATCAACAACAATAAAGAGCCTAAATGGATTAATCTGCTTGGGAATTTTACTAGACGTCTTGGATTGTTTGTTAGCTGTCTGCCTGTGTGTGTAGTTAGTATGTTCCAATAGCAGCAGAAGTGCACTTTTTGGAGAGCTGTATTATTTTCAGTTTTGTGCCCAAGGGACTGATTTTATTTAACACTATATTATTATGTATACACCTATAGGGATCACAGAGACAGGTTGTTTTTGTGTTACTGTATATATTTGTTTTTCTGAAAAATCCCACTTAATATACTTTGGGTAACAACAGTCAATATTTATTTATTTTATTTTTTTACGGGGGTAACAGTCAATATTTATTTATTTATTTTATTTTATTTTTTTCTTACAAAGTAAAAGTGAGCTTTTGTTGAACCAAATATTGTGTTTTTTTCCATGTACAACTGGATTCGATAAGAGAATCAATAAGGAATCGGTTTGATAAGAGGATTCGATAATGGGCTCGAACTCGATAATTTCTTATGAAACATCATCCCTACTAGTAAGTGGCTTTCAAAATAATAATGCTAATGTTTGCTATCATAAATTTGCATGGTAGCAATATAATGCCACCGGCTTGTTAGTTTGCAGTTCCACATTGACACGACCAGCCAACAAAAGGGGTCAAATGAAGAGGGTAATTTCACCACACCTAGTGTGTGTGTGTGTGACTATCAGTGGTACTTTAACTTTAACTTGAAACTCAATGTAACGGAGTACTTCACAAAAAATAAAAATGATGTTGCATGAAAATTACTCGGACAAGAACACTTTACTCATAAAGTTACTTAAATACAGGTAACGGAGTGAATGTTGCACAATATAAATAAGCCCTACAACACATACTGTACTACTCATGTCCCGTTTGGAGTTTGGCTGAGATAAACATTCCATAGGGAATATGTGGTGTCAAGGGAACACACACATTTCCTGCACATACACACGTGTCTGCAAAATGAGCACAGTGTCAACTCTGAGTTAATGACGGATAATAAAAAATATGCTAATGAACCAGCAGGAGGCAGAGACTGAATTACGCCATCAGATGTGGGCAGAAGTTTAAAGAACCCTATTTTGACAACTTAATTACTTCTTGCTGGGATATTACTTTGAGTTACTGATTGACCCCATTAAAATCCAGACAGAAAGCCAGCAAAAAAACACAAAAGCCTAGCGAGGAGTGAGGAGATTGTTTCCAACAGCTTTTGTAGTCTGCAGGAGAGGAGAGAAACGGGCTTCTTGGATTCGGCAGAAGGGGAATGAAGGGGAGTCGACATTAGAAGGACTGTGACACAAAGACAGAGTGACAGGCAGAAAGTGATGGAAACAATGCTTTAGTCTTTCTGGAGCGTTCTGCTTTTGCCATTAATTGGGGATGCCCTTTCTATTTTGCCTCTTTCCCAGCATTTTTTCTCTCCTTCTCTTAGCTGTGTCTACTTCTGCTTGTCTCTCGTTTCCCTGGCGTGGCGCTTGGCCATTTTTACTCCCCACTCAGTTTAAGTATTCCAAAAAAAACAGGCATGACCTTGAGCTTGCCAGACATACTTTCTGCAGACACAATCCTGCATCCTTTTTTCGGACAATTCCTTCTCAAATTTAGAACACATTTGTCAAAAATGATTACTTATTGGCCAACAATTGGGGCCTGATCTACTAAGATCCGTATACCACGCGCTAAACAGTGTGTGCAAACTATGAAACTGTGAGTACTATTAGTGGCCATTGATACAGATCTTTATGCTCTAATATTGATTTCCAAATCAAAATATTGATACTTTTGTACAACCAGCACAGCATTTAGTTGTATGACCCAATCCAAACAACCTTCCCTAGTCATGGTGCGGGGAAAAAAAGTAATAACAAGTAAACAAGGTAGGAGTTGAAGTTTTACATACTCCAAATATTGAATTATATATATATATATATATATATATATATATATATATATATATATATATATATATATATATATATATATATATATATATATATATATATATCAGAATTTTATAAGACAAATGTCACCATTTTGCATTAAAAAGTAATACTTTTACGAGAAAATATTGCAATATTACAGAAACAGAAAGAATATGAGAAATTGTTCCCAATTTTAGAGGAAAAAAAGTCAACACATTGTGAGAAAAAGACTGCTTTTAGTTAATCTATTTTTGTTTTTAATTTTTTTTGTAATTGGTTGTAATCTTCATTATTTACTTTAAGTTAGTGCAGTATGTCTCTCTATATATATGTATTTATTTTTTTAAATACATTTTAGCCAAAGGGAGCACATTTCAATTTCTTACACCCACTTGTTATTTCATATGTTGGCCGGAGGGGGAGCACTTTAAATGTTTACACACACTTGTCATTTCATATGTTGACCAGAGGGGGAGAATACTTTTAAAACCGACACACAGTCAATTTGAAAAATCCTTCCTTTTTGGGACCACCCTAATTTTGATAGATTTCACCACCAGGGGTGCAAATGAGCTCTCTATTTTTTGTTTTTTGTAATGTGCTTAAGTCCGATGACAAACGAGTCACGGACCACAGATGGCCCCTGTGTCGTACTTTGGGCAACCCAGCTGTAGAAGCTAACTGTTAATGGCCACTATAGTCTTAGTACCGTAGTGTGTTTGTTCATCCTATGGTCACATATGGTATGCGGGGTCTTATGTCAGCACCGGAAGTCGTAAAATCAGCTGTTCACATGGCGCGTTTTTTCGGGGATGAATAGGGAAGTCCTTCTTTAGCTGCCGTCTTGTTTCATCATATACTGCTGCCTTTGCACCTATCAATGTTTACTTTATGTATGCACACTAAATCAACAAAAAAAATCATGACTTTGGAGCAATGTTCACGGACTCTAGTATTTGGCTCTCTAGTACATGCAATGGTTTTCCGTATTGATTTTGGTCCTAACTTGTTCACCGGTCCTCATATGGAAGGTACTTTTCCTTGTTGATGTCTCAAGAAGGGTAAAAATACAATAACACACACACACACACCCACACACACACACACACACACGCTCACAATTACAAAGAAAGAACTGAGCATGTGTTATCTGCATGGAAGTCACTATCACTGACGTTCTATATCTTTGTTATTATTACTATATATGTTTTCTGTGGAATCATTTTCGTAAACATATTGACAACAAAGAGAAGAATAAAGCAAAGAGAGAGAGGAAAAAAAACAAAAAAACGCACGGTTTGTCCTCCGAATCCCTGCGGCCCCGGTGTGTGCGAGGCCTAAATGTGTACGTGATAAATGGAGGTTTGAAGTATCTTTTCTTCTCGCTAAACAATGCGCCCCTTCCCGCTCTTCACATTCTCTTGTCTCTGTACTCTATTTGTCGGTCTCCTCCTTGGAAGAGGATGTCATGTACAGACGATGGTACAGGGGCTGCTCTGCATGCGCTATGATAACGAGGTGTCAGAACTCCCTTGGGTTGGATTTGCACTACTGGAGATTCGGTTGCTCATCGGCTAACGTTACCAGATAACATGAGGGCTGAGAGCTGCAAAGAAAGGAAATCAAGACCCGAATACAAAAAGCGTGCTTGTGAATGAGTTAAATCTTAGCAAGATCCAAATACTGTACACTCTATGGACAAAATCAGGGGGGGGGGCATAATTAAAATATAGATGCATCTAATTGACAGCATACCCAGAAAGGGCAAGAAGAGTCAGAAATGGGGTTTATTTAGCTTTAATGACCCAATCCAAACAACCTTCCCTAGTCATGGCGCAGTAAAAAAATAAATGAAAAATCAACCAGCACAAGAAGTAAACACACGTCACACGTAACGCAACCTGCTCACTGAACTTTGTGGATATTATTTTTTAATAAATGTCCCATCACCAAAACAAATATGAAATGACACCCATTTGAATAAATTGCAAGGCATGATGGGAAACAATGCAAAACACTCTCTCCACACTTATCTATTTTATACGTTTAGCTGCTTGATATTTGTGACGCTTTAAAGAGGTCATCACGGAAGTAAACAATGTAGGAGTTGAACTTTTACATACTCCAAAAATTCAATTCAATATATATATATATATATATATATATACGAAAAAACACAGAGGCTATTTCATCCCTACAAGCCTGTCTCGCAGGCTTGTAGGGATGAAATAGGGGTCCTCTCAATGTTGGTACCGGGGACCCAAAAAGGTCTCAGTCATAAAAATGTATAAAATAAGTTATATGAATGTATGTTTTATTTTTATTTAACTCTTTAATCTCAGGATCAACTTTAGGTCTCTTGATATGAAGCTGTTTTTTTTTGTGTTTTTTTAATGTTTCATGCCCTTTTTTTGTTTTTTATGGCATAACACAAAATGCGCAATATTCCCCCCCCAAAAAAAATTCAAAGTGGAATATTTGATGTGAAGTTATTAGAGTTTTAAACAGGTAAATAATTCATAATATGTATTTAAATGTATTATTAGTTTTGACCTTTAAAAAAAAATAAATCCCACTAACATTCTCTGGGATCCAAAAGGGCCCTACTCATAAAAGTGTTAAAATATATATCATACATTTATTTTTTATTTTTTTTAACTTCTAACACTTAAATCTCTGGATCAACTTTATATCTACACTTCGATTTTCAGATTAATTATTTTCCTCCATTTGTTTATTGTTTGTTTGTTTTATGCCTTTTTGTCAACACTTTTTACATGGCAAACACAGAAAATATGCATTATTATCCCCCAAAAAAAACATTGCAAAGTGGAATATTTAATGCGAAGTTATTAGAGTTTCAAACAGGTATATCATTCATAAAATGTATTTAAATGTATTATTAGTTTTGACCTTTAAAAAAAAAAAAAATCCCACTAAAATTCTCGGGGATCCAAAAGGGCCCTACTCATAAAAGTGTTAAAATATATATCATACATGTATTTTTTATTTTTTTTAACTTCTAACACTTAAATCTCTAGATCAACTTTATATCTACACTTCGATTTTCAGATTAATTATTTTCCTCCATTTGTTTATTGTTTGTTTGTTTTATGCCTTTTTAGTCAACACTTTTTACATGGCAAACACAGAAAATATGCATTATTATCCCCCCCAAAAAACATTGCAAAGTGGAATATTTAATGTGAAGTTATTAGAGTTTCAAACAGGTAAATCATTCATAAAATTTATTTAAATGTATTATTAGTTTTGACCTTTAAAAAAAAATAAATCCCACTAAAATTCTCGGGGATCCAAAAGGGCCCTACTCATAAAAGTGTTAAAATATACATGATACATGTATTTATTTATTTATTTTAACTTCTAATAATTAAATCTCTAGATCAACTTTATATCTACACTTCGATTTTCAGATTAATTATTTTCCTCCATTTGTTTATTGTTTGTTTGTTTTATGCCTTTTTAGTCAACACTTTTTACATGGCAAACACAGAAAATATGCATTATTATCCCCCCAAAAAAACATTGCAAAGTGGAATATTTAATGTGAAGTTATTAGAGTTTCAAACAGGTAAATCATTCATAAAATGTATTTAAATGTATTATTAGTTTTGACCTTTAAAAAAAAAAAAATCCCACTAAAATTCTCGGGGATCCAAAAGGGCCCTACTCAAAAAAGTGTTAAAATATATATCATACATTTATTTTTTATTTTTTTTAACTTCTAACACTTAAATCTCTAGATCAACTTTATATCTACACTTCGATTTTCAGATTCCTTATTTTCCTCCATTTGTTTATTGTTTGTTTGTTTTATGCCTTTTTAGTCAACACTTTTTACATGGCAAACACAGAAAATATGCATTATTTCCCCCCCCCAAAAAACATTGCAAAGTGAATATTTAATGTGAAGTTATTAGAGTTTCAAACAGGTAAATCATTCATAAAATGTATTTAAATGTATTATTAGTTTTGACCTTTAAAAAAAAAGAAATCCCACTAAAATTCTCGGGAATCCAAAAGGGCCCTACTCATAAAAGTGTAAAAATATATATCATACATTTATTTATTTATTTTTTTTAACTTCTAACACTTAGAGTTAGAGTTTGAGTTTATTTCAAACATTCAAACATACAACATGATACATCACAATTTCCAGTTTCTCTTTTCAACATGTTCGAAAAGGAGTAGGAAGAAGCAGAGCTTATTTAATCCTACCCCTTTTCTTTACATAACAGTTGCTGAAACTTTTTTATTCACTTCCTGTTCTCAATTTATTCACAATAAACTCCATAGGTAATCACAATAAAAATAAATAAATAAATAATAGTAAGAATTTAATAATAATAATTGGTGAAGAAAGTCATATTTCATATGATGAGATAAGTAAGATTACTTTAAGAATGAATGAATGGATGGATGAAATAAATTGAAAATGTTTTTCATGGTTCTTCTTCTTTGTACTTTGTAAACACTTTAAGTTTGAAGAGTTTCTTGAAGTGGATCATATTAGTACATTGTTTGATTGCTTTGCTTAATCCATTCCATAATTTAATTCCACATACTGATATACTGAAGGTCTTAAGTGTTGTACGTGCGTACAAATGTTTTAAATTACATTTTTCTCTAAGATTATATTTCTCCTCTTTTGTTGAGAAGAATTGTTGTATATTCTTGGGTAGCAGGTTATAGTTTGCTTTGTGCATAATTTTAGCTGTTTGCAAATTCACTATGTCGTGGAATTTCAGTATCTTTGATTTAATAAATAAAGGATTTGTATGTTCTCTATATCCAACATTATGTATTATTCTAACTGATCTTTTTTGTAACACCGTTAATGAATGAAGTGTACTTTTGTAATTATTTCCCCATATTTCTACACAGTAGCTCAGATATGGTAACACTAGCGAGCAGTATAGACTATGGAGTGATTTTTTGTCCAGAACATGTTTTGCTTTATTCATTATTGACGTGTTTCTTGCTACTTTATGTTGTATATTTTTTACGTGAGATTTCCAGTTCAATTTATCATCAATCATTATACCTAGAAATTTGGTTTCATTTACTCTTTCAATTTCTATTCCGTCTATTTGTATTTGTGTTTGACTTTCTCTTCTACTGTTACCAAATAGCATTATTTTAGTTTTACTAAGATTCAACGATAGTCTGTTTTTGTCAAACCATCTTTTTAATTTGTTAATTTCTTCTGTTATTATTTGTATTATCTCCTGTGTGTTCTCTCCTGAACAAAACGCTGTTGTATCATCCGCAAATAATACTAACTTTAAATCTTTTGTAACTTTACAAATGTCATTTATATAGAGATTGAATAATTTAGGTTCTAGTATTGATCCCTGAGGTACACCACAGGATATATTTAGCGTTGTAGACGTGTGTTCGCCTAGCTTCACGTATTGTTTCCTGTTCGTTAGATAACTTCTTATCCAGTTTAAGACTAACCCTCTGATGCCATATCGTTCTAATTTTTTGATTAAAATATTGTGATTAATTGTGTCAAATGCTTTAGTTAGATCCATAAATCTCTAGATCAACTTTATGTCTACACTTCGATTTTCAGATTAATTATTTTCCTCCATTTGTTTATTGTTTGCTTGTTTTATGCCTTTTTAGTCAACACTTTTTGCGTGGCAAACACAGAAAATATGCATTATTTTCCCCCCCAAAAAAACATTGCAAAGTGGAATATTTAATGTGAAGTTATTAGAGTTTCAAACAGGTAAATCATTCATAAAATGTATTTAAATGTATTATTAGTTTTGACCTTTAAAAAAAAATAAATCCCACTAAAATTCTCGGGGATCCAAAAGGGCCCTACTCATAAAAGTGTTAAAATATATATCATACATTTATTTTTTATTTTTTTTAACTTCTAACACTTAAATCTCTAGATCAACTTTATATCTACACTTCGATTTTCAGATTAATTATTTTCCTCCATTTGTTTATTGTTTGTTTGTTTTATGCCTTTTTAGTCAACACTTTTTACGTGGCAAACACAGAAAATATGCATTATTTCCCCCCCCAAAAAAAACATTGCAAAGTGGAATATTTAATGTGAAGTTATTAGAGTTTCAAACAGGTAAATCATTCATAAAATGTATTTAAATGTATTATTAGTTTAAACCTTAAAAAAAAAAAAAAAAACAATAATAATAATAATCCCACTAAAATTCTCAGGGATCCAAAAGGGCCCTACTCATAAAAGTGTTAAAATATATATCATACATTCATTTTTAATTTTTCTAACTTCTAACACTTAAATCTCTATTTTAAGATTCATTATTTTCTATATTTTTATTTTTTTAAAAATTTTTTTATGCCTTTTCAGTCATCAATTTTTACATGGCAAACACACAAAATATGCATTATTTTTCCCCAAAAAAACATTGCAAAGTGGAATATTTCCTTGAATAGGTCAATCCTTCATAACATTGATTTTATTTTAATTATTATTTTTTTGAGCAATGCCAGCTTTAGAGAAAAAAAAAACACAGTCTGCATGGCACTTTGTGTTATTAGAGTCAACATTGCAACTTTTTCTTGTTACACTTGTCCAGGGTGCGAACCACAAATGGTCCCCGGGCCGCACCTTGGACACCACTGCATTGGCCAGTTGACAAGCACGATCGCCAATTCCTGGATGATCCGACTAAACATACTGAATATTAATCTTTTATTTGAAACTGTGTTAAAGTGGAGAATCATTTTTAGCAGAAATAAGAGGACGGATAAAGGAAACGACTTCAACTGCGACTTTGAAGACGGAGCGCTGTGAAGAATGCAAGCATGAACACATCAATGACTGTCAATGACTGAGATGACTGCATAACAATGTGAGGTCGGAGAGGGTCGCTTTTTAAGAACATGCCAAGCGGGCGGATGTAATGATGAGAGGAAATGCTTCAAGGCGGACTTTGATGTTGTTGATACGGCAATTTTTAATAGACAGATAATTAGCATTGACAGCTCTTCAAAGAAAATCACATGTATTATATTTTCTCAAGGGACAATACTACAGAAATGAAACTTTGGCGCGGAGCTTGGACAACCGCATGCATACTGTCCTCCAAAAATCACTCAACGGAAAGACCATGAGGTGTTATCTTTGGTGTTTTTATCATGTTGGAAAACTGACTTTTGTGTCATGTCGGAAGTCATATTTCTCACGATGAACCGCCGCTCCGGAGGGCCAATGTTTTTAGCCGACGGCAAACGCAGCATGGAACACTTCACTGTTTACTCCACACAGATGCCATAACATCTTCAAAACTCACTTTTATGCGTTCAGACACAGCGCCGACATTTGGGGACCAGGATGAGCTGATGGACAGAAAGGTGCAAATATAATACATCGGTTTGTGGAAAGTTGCTTTGCATCTCATAGGACATACCTGTGGTGCTTTCAAGGAACCTTGATTAAAGTTCTAAACAGAGGCTTAACACCCAGTCGATGCAATAATGTTAAATAATAATAATAACTTGTATTGTAATGATTATTATTATTATTCACTTGTATTGGGAATTTTCTAATCAAGTAATCAAACAAAAAGGTATTTCTCTATTTTGCCGTTAGACAATGGTGCACTGTTAACCAGAATAGAGAACTTGTTACTTTCGAAATGAGCGACTAGAACAGTGATGTGTTACTTTCAAAATGAGTAAACCATGACAAGGTCAAATCCACGCCAGAGTGTGCTTTCCACACAGCAATATTGCCATTTATATAAAGGTACATACATGTTTTTCATCACACACTAATAACGACCGTACATGACGCAGCTAATATTTTAATACTTTTTCACTATGTAGGGGGCCGGGGCCCACTCAAATATAAGCACTAAATGTGTAATTGTACTGTATATTTTAATTGTACTCAATAATTATATTTAACCGACTTACAGTTTACAACTGTGTCAAATTATATGAAACCATGTGTTAATCACAAAGATTATGATTTATTTAACATGTAAATTTTAGGCTTGGATCAGACTGATTAGAAAAATAAGTACAAACCAAATATACTGCATAAGAAAGGACTCATAAGTAACTGACAAAAAGTAAATTTGCATACTATTATATGGTGGTAATATAAATATGTTCAATTAATCTTATTTATGTTTTATTTATGTATTATAACTAAACTACAGATATATTAACGCACAAATGAAAATACAGCTTCACCACTTGAGTCATATTTTTTGCACTTAAAACTACTCGATGACTTTAGCTCCAGACTTCTTCCATTTGTTTGATATTGCCATTACTGCCACAAGTGGTGGAAAAGTGTATTACAACTGAGTATGGCTCATACTTGCCAACCTTGAGACCTCCAAATTCGGGAGATTGGGGGGGTGGGCAGGGTCGGGGGGGGGGGGGGGGGGGGGGGGGTTGGTGATTTAACCCCCAATTCCAACCCTTGATGCTGAGTGCCAAGCAGGGAGGTAATGGGTCCCATTGTTCTAGTCTTTGGTGTGACTCGGCCGGGGTTTGAACTCACAACCTACCGATCTCAGGGCGGACACTCTAACCACAAGGCCACCGAGCAGGTTGAAAGAGGAATTATTGTAGGGCTGAAATGTAAACATTACCACTGACACAGATGACAGCGCATGATATTAAATGTTATTTTTCCTAGTTTGTAAGCGAACATTAAAAACGTCGCGCTGCCTTGGTCTGACGTCACTGTGGGGTCATGTGACTGCCAGGCTCAGTTTGATTGGTGAAATGGAGTTAAGTGAAGTGAAGTGAATTATTTTTATATAGCGCTTTTCTCTAGTGACTCAAAGCGCTTTACATAGTGAATCCCAATATCTAAGTTACATTTAAACCAGTGTGGGTGGCACTGGGAGCAGGTGGGTAAAGTGTCTTGCCCAAGGACACAACGGCAGTGACTAGGATGGCGGAAGCGGGAATCGAACCTGGAACCCTCAGGTTGCTGGCACGGCCACTCTACCAACCGAGCCATGCCGCCCCACAAGTTAAACGTGTCTAGTGCTTGCGTTGGATTGTTGAAACGGAGTCATGTGACAGTCCCAGCCGGAAGAAGTCTTTTTAAGAGTGTTAGAATAATTATGTATATATTCTCACACAACTCTTATGCTTAAGGGCCGTTGCTATAGTTATTATCAATTGGGCTGGAATTGTATTTTTCTTTGTCTGTGCAAAGCTGGCAATCCAAAAGATTGCAAGCCAGTCTCGTATCAGTGTTTGTTTCCAGAATGGGCCTGCTGACTGCCAAGGCCGAACATCGAGTACCGTGACGCAGACAGAGCAGAGACAAGGCGATATCACGACTGTCAGGACATTTGCATTTTTGTATAATCATATATTGTGTCTAACTGGAGCTGTCGAGATTACCCCCTTCCCTCAGCGATGTAACCAGGGACCTCCCAAATAAATAGAGGAAGCACGTGGGCTGGACTTTTAGAACGTAGTTTGGATCTGTAACTAGAGTACAGCCAAAAACACGTCTCTCCTCAATTGAGCAAAATGTAACTCTGTCTCTGCATGATTCCTTGCTTCTCGTCTGTTCAATAAATGTCATCAGTGTTTGAACCTGACAAATGGGCCATAGGAATCTGTCTTTGCAAGTACCAGTGCATAGGTTATTAATAAATATAATGATGATATGAATAAAGGTAGCGATCAAGAATTAAACTCTTCGTAACGGAGTAAAAATAGCGTTTTTTCTTCTTAGAACTACTCTGACAAGTACAATTTATCCAAAAAAATACATAGTAAATATAGCGCGTTACTATTAACTTCTGCTAAAACATGAGGACTGTAGTCTCTGTGGTGAGATACTGTAGATCGGAGCTCATAAACTCACCGAGGACCCAATTACAGTCAATAACCGGGACTCCCCAACAACCAAGTGCCTTCAACGTCAGCACCATATGATGAGAAGGAAATAGCCGAGCACACAACACAGACAACCGCAGGAGGGAAAGGTCAGATCAAAATAGCAGTGATGGCACAAATGTCAACCGAACAATTCTATTATGAAGCCAGCAGTCATTTAAGTAATCATTCCTCTTCCATGTCTGGCAGGAGCTGGGAGCACACAGGACGTGATCAACAATTTAAAGGAAAAGACCGGTAGAGAATGTTGAATAAAAGAATAACAGGGAGAAAAGTGATGAAAGGCACTGTTTGCAAGAACATGTCCCTGACGGCTAAAGACGGTCTGTGACGGCAAACAAACTGTCTTTGAGTCCCGACAAAGACGGCTAAAAATAAATGTAACGGCTGTCCTTGTTTCGTGTTACACTCTTTCTTGTTATGACGTTTTCTTGTTACGACGTCTCTTGTGACACTTGGAACAACACTTCTTGTTACTTTTCTTATTGCGACGTTTGTTGTTATGACGTTTCTTTCTTACGATGTTTCTTGTGACACTGTTACTTGTAACAAAGTTTCTTGTTATACCGTTTTTTGTTACTTTTCTTATTGCGACGTTTCCTGTTATCTTTTGAGTCCCAAGAAAGGTGCCGGAAAATAGAATGTAAAGGCTGTCGTCGTTTGACGTTGTTTCGTGGTACACTGTTTCTCGTTATGACACTTTAAGGAACATTTATTGTTACACTTTTTCGTGTTACACTGTTTCTTGTTAAGACGTTTCTTTATTCAATGTTTCTTGTGACACTGTTACTTGTAACAAAGTTTCTTCATATAACGGTTCTTGTTACTTATCTTATTGCGACGTTTCTTGTTTTGATTTTTCCTTTTGTGAAATTTTGTGAGTCCCAAGAAAGGCGCCTAAAATATAATGTAAAAGCTGTTGTCATTTGACGTTGTTTCGTGTTACACTGTTTCTTGTTATGACGTTTTGTTGTTATGACGTTTTGTTGTTACGATGTCTCTTGTGACACTTGGAATAACACTTATTGTTATAACGATTCTTGTTACTTTTCTTACTGCGACGTTTGTTGTTTTGACGTTTCTTTGTTACGATGTTTCTTGTGACACTGTTACTTGTAACAAAGTTTCTTGTTTTACCGGTTTTTGTTACTTTTCTTATCACGAAGTTTCTTGTTATTTTTTGAGTCCCAAGAAAGGCACCGGAAAAGAGAATGTAAAGGTTGTCGTCGTTTGACGTTGTTTCGGGGTACACTGTTTCTCGTTATGACACTTTAAGGAACATTTATTGTTACACTTTTTTGTGTTACACTGTTTCTTGTTAAGACATTTCTTTATTCAATGTTTCTTGTGACACTGTTACTTGTAACAAAGTTTCTTCATATAACGGTTCTTGTTACTTATCTTATTGCGACGTTTCTTGTTTTGATTTTTCCTTTTGTGAAATTTTGTGAGTCCCAAGAAAGGCGCCTAAAAATATAATGTAAAAGCTGTTTTCATTTGACGTTGTTTCGTGTTACACTGTTTCTTGTTATGACGTTTTGTTGTTATGACGTTTTGTTGTTACGACATCTCTTGTGACACTTGGAATAACACTTCTTGTTATAACGATTCTTGTTACTTTTCTTACTGCGACGTTTGTTGTTATGACGTTTCTTTCTTACGATGTTTCTTGTGACACTGTTACTTGTAACAAAGTTTCTTGTTATACCGTTTTTTGTTACTTTTCTTATTGCAACGTTTCTTGTTATCTTTTGAGTCCCAAGAAAGGTGCCGGAAAATAGAATGTAAAGGCTGTCGTCGTTTGACGTTGTTTTGTGGTACACTGTTTCTCGTTATGACACTTTAAGGAACATTTATTGTTACACTTTTTCGTGTTACACTGTTTCTTGTTAAGACGTTTCTTTATTCAATGTTTCTTGTGACACTGTTACTTGTAACAAAGTTTCTTCATATAACGGTTCTTGTTACTTATCTTATTGCGACGTTTCTTGTTTTGATTTTTCCTTTTGTGAAATTTTGTGAGTCCCAAGAAAGGCGCCTAAAAATATAATGTAAAAGCTGTTGTCATTTGACGTTGTTTCGTGTTACACTGTTTCTTGTTATGACGTTTTGTTGTTATGACATTTTGTTGTTACGATGTCTCTTGTGACACTTGGAACAACACTTCTTGTTATAACGATTCTTGTTACTTTTCTTACTGCGACGTTTGTTGTTTTGACGTTTCTTTGTTACGATGTTTCTTGTGACACTGTTACTTGTAACAAAGTTTCTTGTTTTACCGGTTTTTGTTACTTTTCTTATCACGAAGTTTTTTGTTATTTTTTGAGTCCCAAGAAAGGCACCGGAAAAGAGAATGTAAAGGCTGTCGTCGTTTGACGTTGTTTCGTGGTACACTGTTTCTCGTTATGACACTTTAAGGAACATTTATTGTTACACTTTTTCGTGGTCCACTGTTTCTTGTTAAGACGTTTCTTTATGTAATGTTTCTTGTGACACTGTTACTTGTAACAAAGTTTCTTGTTATAACGGTTGTTGTTAATTTTCTTATTGCGATGTTTCTTGTTATCATGTTTCCTGTTGTGAAATTTTGTGAGTCCCAAGAAATGCGCCTAAAATATTATGTAAAAGCTGTTGTCATTTGACGTTGTTTCGTGTTACACTGTTTCTTGTTATGACGTTTTGTTGTTATGACGTTTTGTTGTTACGATGTCTCTTGTGACACTTGGAATAACACTTCTTGTTGTAACGATTCTTGTTACTTTTCTTACTGCGACGTTTGTTGTTTTGACGTTTCTTTGTTACGATGTTTCTTGTGACACTGTTACTTGTAACAAAGTTTCTTGTTTTACCGGTTTTTGTTACTTTTCTTATCACGAAGTTTCTTGTTATTTTTTGAGTCCCAAGAAAGGCACCGGAAAAGAGAATGTAAAGGCTGTCGTCGTTTGACGTTGTTTCGGGGTACACTGTTTCTCGTTATGACACTTTAAGGAACATTTATTGTTACACTTTTTCGTGGTCCACTGTTTCTTGTTAAGACGTTTCTTTATTCAATGTTTCTTGTGACACTGTTACTTGTAACAAAGTTTCTTGTTATAACGGTTCTTGTTACTTATCTTATTACGACGTTTCTTGTTATCATGTTTCCTTTTGTGAAATTTTGTGAGTCCCAAGAAAGGCGCCTAAAAATTGAAATGTAAAAGCTGTTGTCATTTGACGTTGTTTCGTGTTACACTGTTTCTTGTTATGACGTTTTGTTGTTATGACGTTTTGTTGTTATGACGTTTTGTTGTTACGACGTCTCTTGTGACACTTGGAACAACACTTCTTGTTATAACGATTCTTGTTACTTTTCTTACTGCGACGTTTGTTGTTTTGACATTTCTTTGTTACGATGTTTCTTGTGACACTGTTACTTGTAACAAAGTTTCTGGTTTTACTGGTTTTTGTTACTTTTCTTATCACAAAGTTTCTTGTTATTTTTTGAGTCCCAAGAAAGGTGCCGGAAAATAGAATGTAAAGGCCGTCGTCGTTTGACGTTGTTTCGTGGTACACTGTTTCTCGTTATGACACTTTAAGGAACATTTATTGTTACACTTTTTCGTGTTACACTGTTTCTTGTTAAGACGTTTCTTTATTCAATGTTTCTTGTGACACTGTTACTTGTAACAAAGTTTCTTCATATAACGGTTCTTGTTACTTATCTTATTGCGACGTTTCTTGTTTTGATTTTTCCTTTTGTGAAATTTTGTGAGTCCCAAGAAAGGCGCCTAAAAATATAATGTAAAAGCTGTTGTCATTTGACGTTGTTTCGTGTTACACTGTTTCTTGTCATGACGTTTTGTTGTTATGACGTTTTGTTGTTACGACATCTCTTGTGACACTTGGAACAACACTTCTTGTTATAACGATTCTTGTTACTTTTCTTACTGCGACGTTTGTTGTTTTGACGTTTCTTTGTTACGATGTTTCTTGTGACACTGTTACTTGTAACAAAGTTTCTTGTTTTACCGGTTTTTGTTACTTTTCTTATCACAAAGTTTCTTGTTATTTTTTGAGTCCCAAGAAAGGCACCGGAAAAGAGAATGTATAGGCTGTCGTCGTTTGACGTTGTTTCGGGGTACACTGTTTCTCGTTATGACACTTTAAGGAACATTTATTGTTACACTTTTTCGTGTTACACTGTTTCTTGTTAAGACGTTTCTTTATTTAATGTTTCTTGTGACACTGTTACTTGTAACAAAGTTTCTTGTTATAACGGTTGTTGTTACTTTTCTTATTGCGACGTTTCTTGTTATCATGTTTCCTGTTGTGAAATTTTGTGAGTCCCAAGAAATGCGCCTAAAATATAATGTAAAAGCTGTTGTCATTTGACGTTGTTTCGTGTTACACTGTTTCTTGTTATGACGTTTTGTTGTTATGACGTTTTGTTGTTACGATGTCTCTTGTGACCCTTGGAACAACACTTCTTGTTATAACGATTCTTGTTACTTTTCTTATTGCGACGTTTGTTGTTATGACGTTTCTTTGTTACGATGTTTCGTGTGACACTGTTACTTGTAACAAATTTTCTTGTTTTACCAGTTTTTGTTGCTTTTCTTATTGCGACGTTTCTTGTTATTTTTTGAGTCCCAAGAAAGGCGCCGGAAAATAGAATGCAAAGGCTGTCGTCGTTTGACGTTGTTTCGTGGTACACTATTTCTCGTTATGACACTTTAAGGAACATTTATTGTTACACTTTTTCGTGTTACACTGTTTCTTGTTAAGACGTTTCTTTATTCAATGTTTCTTGTGACACTGTTACTTGTAACAAAGTTTCTTGTTATAACGGTTCTTGTTACTTATCTTATTGCGACGTTTCTTGTTATGATGTTTCCTGTTGTGAAATTTTGTGAGTCCCAAAAAAGGCGCCTACAAATATAATGTAAAAGCTGTTGTCATTTGACGTTGTTTCGTGTTACACTGTTTCTTGTTATGACGTTTTGTTGTTATGACGTTTTGTTGTTACGACGTCTCTTGTGACACTTGGAACAACACTACTTGTTATAACGGTTTTTGTTACTTTTCTTATTGCGACGTTTGTTGTTATGACGTTTCTTTGTTACGATGTTTCTTGTGACACTGTTACTTGTAACAAAGTTTCTTGTTCTACCGGTTTTTGTTGCTTTTCTTATTGCGACGTTTCTTGTTATTTTTTGAGTCCCAAGAAAGGCGCCGAAAAATCGAATGTAAAGGCTGTCGTCGTTTGACGTTGTTTCGTGGTACACTGTTTGTCGTTATGACACTTTAAGGAACATTTACTGTTACACTTTTTCGTGTTACACTGTTTCTTGTTAAGACGTTTCTTTATTCAATGTTTCTTGTGACACTGTTACTTGTAACAAAGTTTCTTGTTATAACGGTTCTTGTTACTTATCTTATTGCGACGTTTCTTGTTATCATGTTTCTTTGTTACGATGTTTCTTGTGACACTGTTACTTGTAAAAAAGTTTCTTGTTATGACGGTTCTCGTTTCTTATCTTATTGCGATGTTTTTTGTTATGACGATTTGTGTTGTGAAATTGTTTGAGTCCCAAGAAAGACGCCAAAACATATAGTGTAAAGGCTGTCGTTTGACGTTGTTTCGTGTTACACTGTTTCTTGTTATAACGATTATTGTTACTTTTCTTATTGCGCCGTTTCTTTTTATGACGTTTCCTGTTGGAAATGTTGTGAGTCCTAAGAAAGGCGCCTAACAATTTAATGTAAAAGCTGTTGTCGTTTGACGTTGTTTCTTGTTACACTGTTTCTTGTTTTGACGTTTCTTTACAATGTCTCTGGTAACACTTGTAACAAAGTTTCTTGTTGTAACGGTTCTTCTTACTTTTCTTATTGCGCCGTTTCTTGTTATGACGTTTCCAGTTGTGAAATTTTGTGAGTCCCAAGAAAGGCGCCTAAAAATATAATGTAAAAGCTGTTGTCGTTTGACGTTGTTTCGTGTTACACTGTTTCTTGTTATGACGTTTTGTTATTACGACGTCTCTTTTTGTTATAACGGTTCTTGTTACATTTGTTATTGCGACTTTTCTTTCTTACGACGTTTCTTGTGACACTGTTACTTGTAACAAAGTTTCTTGTTGTACCGGTTTGTGTTTCTTTTCTTATTGCGACGTTTCTTGTTATGACGATTTGTGTTGTGAAATTTTTTGAGTCCCAAGAAAGACGCCAAAACATAAAGTGTAAAGGCTGTCGTTGTTTGACGTTTTTTCGTGTTACACTGTTTCTTGTTATGACGTTTCTTTATTACGACGTTTCTTGTGACACTGTTACTTGTAACAAAGTTTCTTGTTGTAACGGTTCTTCTTACTTTTCTTATTGCGCCGTTTCTTGTTATGACGTTTCCAGTTGTGAAATTTTGTGCGTCCCAAGAAAGGCCCCTAAAAATATAATGTAAAAGCTGTTGTCGTTTGACGTTGTTTCGTGTTACACTGTTTCTTGTTATGACGTTTTGTTGTTACGACGTCTCTTTTTGTTATACCGGTTCTTGTTACTTTTGTTATTGCGACTTTTCTTTCTTAAGATGTTTCTTGTGAGACTGTTACTTGTAACAAAGTTTCTTGTTTTACCGGTTTGTGTTTCTTTTCTTATTGCGACGTTTCTTGTTATGACGATTTGTGTTGTGAAATTTTTTGAGTCCCAAGAAAGACGCCAAAACATAAAGTGTAAAGGCTGTCGTTGTTTGACGTTCCTTTATTACGACGTTTCTTGTGACACTGTTACTTGTAACAAAGTTTCTTGTTGTAACGGTTCTTCTTACTTTTCTTATTGCGCCGTTTCTTGTTATGACGTTTCCATTTGTGAAATGTTGTGAGTCCCAAGAAAGGCGCCTAAAAATATAATGTAAAAGCTGTTGTCGTTTGACGTTGTTTCGTGTTACACTGTTTCTTGTTATGACGTTTTGTTGTTACGACGTCTCTTTTTGTTATAACGGTTCTTGTTACTTTTGTTATTGCGACTTTTCTTTCTTACGATGTTTCTTGTGACACTGTTACATGTAACAAAGTTTCTTGTTTTACCGGTTTGTGTTTCGTTTCTTATTGCGACGTTTCTTGTTATGACGATTTGTGTTGTAAAATTTTCCCAAGAAAGACGCCAAAACATATAGTGTAAAGGCTGTCGTTGTTTGACGTTGTTTCGTGTTACACTGTTTCTTGTTATGACGTTTCTTTATTACGACGTTTCTTGTGACACTGTTACTTTTAACAAAGTTTTTTGTTATAACGGTTCTTGTTACTTTTCTTGTTGTGATGTTTCTTGGTATGACGTTTCCTGTTGTGAAATTGTGTGAGTCCCAAGAAAGCGGCCTAAAAATATAGGGTAGAAGCTGTTGTCGTTTGACGCTGTTTCGTGTTACACTGTTTCTTGTTACGACGTATCTTGTGAGTAAGTTTTTGGTTATGACGCTTCAAGGAAAATGTATTGTTACACTTTTTCGTGTTACACTGTTTCTTTTTATGACATTTCCTGTTGTGAAATGTTTTAAGTCTCAAGAAAGCCACCTACAATTATAATGTATAGGCTGTCGTCGTTTGACGTTTCCTGTTACACTGTTTCTTGTTATTACCTTTCTTTATTACGATGTTTCTTGTCACAATGTTACTTGGAGGCCGGCATGCTGCTATAAAGCGCTACTCAGCCGTCCATCACCCCAAAGGGGAATCAAGCGGTGGTGAAGGCGTGAGGTGGGGGTGGAGAGTGTGTTTGTGTATATGCCCATTGTCTTTGGGTGTAGTAGAGTTGTGTTTATAGGCCTGGGGTCATTCTGCATGCTATGCAAGCAAAGTTCGACTTCCAGGTGTCGTTGAGGAGGGAGGGAGGTCAAAAGCGTCCATCTTTGAAATTAAATGGGTTATACTTGTATAGCGCTTTTCTACCTTCAAGGTACTCAAAGCGCTTTGACAGTATTTCCACATTCACCCATTCACACACACATTCACACACTGATGGAGGGAGCTGCCATGCAAGGCGCTACCTGCACCCATCAGGAGCAAGGGTGAAGTGTCTTGCCCAAGGGCACAACGGACGTGACTAGGATGGTAGAAGGTGGGGATTGAACCCCAGTAACCAGCAACCCTCCGATTGCTGGCACGGCCACTCTACCAACTTCGCCATGCCGTCCCTCAGGGGATGATTACAGAACAGCCTGTTCTTGTCCTCAAGGCCATTCGGGGGAGTCAAATCGTAGATAAGGATTTTTGTTTTTTCTCGAGAAGACATTACAATGGCTTGCCTGTTCTATTCGTCCATGCTGGCTGCTCTCATATCCAATTTTTCCTTTACAGCAAGCTTCTCCATGATGTGATCCATCTTGCGATTCAGTTCAGAAATCGCCCCCGACTGTGATCCCACAGCTCGACCCAATCCGTCCATTGCGACGAACAGCCTTTGGGCTCCTTGAGTGGCTGCCATCGTCTTAGGAATTTTACGATACACCAGAGCAATGCCAAGCCCAATCAGCTGGTGCCCCGCGATCATGGTTCCAAATAGGTAGATGTCTTCCACGTCCCCGATGGAAAGGACTGAGAGGCACATGATTCTCCATTTGTCCCAGGAATCTCTCACGTACCCCGCAGCAATGGTTCCATCAGGGCAGCCAGGCTCCCCAGGACCTCTTTTCCTCGTCGAAAAGATTGTGTCAATTGAGTCGAGAGTCCAGCTAATCAATTCCATGTCTGATGTTTAGATTTGGAGGAAACAGCGCAAAGAAAGAGGCTTCAAAAAAAGTTTAGACAAGACAAGACAAAAGAGAGCAAGCAAGGAAAAGACGGGAGGAGAAAAAAAATGCAACCGCCCTCACCAGAGGCAAGACAGAAAGACTTAAAGGCCTACTGAAATGATTTTTTTTTATTTAAACGGGAATAGCAGATCCATTCTATGTGTCATACTTGATCATTTCGCGATATTGCCAAATTTTTGCTGAAAGGATTTAATAGAGAAAATCGACGATAAAGTTCGCAACTTTTGCTCGCTGATAAAAAAAAGCCTTGCCTGTACCGGAAGTAGCGTGACGTCACAGGAGCTAGTATTCCTCACAATTCCCCATTGTTTACAATGGAGCGAGAGAGTTTCGGACCGAGAAAGTGATGATTACCCCATTAATTTGAGCGAGGATGAAAGATTCGTAGATGAGGAACGTTACAGTGAAGGACTTGAGAGACAGTGATGGACGTATCTTTTTTCGCTCTGACCGTAACTTAGGTACAAGCTGGCTCATTGGATTCCACACTCTCCTTTTTTTATTGTGGATCACGGATTTGTCTTTTAAACCACCTTGGATACTATATCCTCTTGAAAATGAGAGTCGAGAACGCAAAATGGACATTCAGTGCCTTTTATCTCCACGACAATACATCGGCGAAATGCTTTAGCTACGAGCTAACGTGATAGCATTGTGCTTTAACTGCATATAGAAACAAAAAAATAAAGGATAGAAGGAAGGATAGATAGAAAATCAACAATACTATTAAACCGTGGACATGTAAATACACGGTTAATGCTTTCCAGGCTGGCGAAGGTTAACAATGCTGTGCTAACGACGCCATTGAAGCTAACTTAGCAACTTAGCAACGGGACCTCACAGAGCTATGCTAAAAACATTAGCTCTCCACCTACGCCAGCCAGCCCTCATCTACTCATCAACACCCGTGCTCACCTGCGTTCTAGCGATCGGCAGAAGGACGAAGGACTTCACCCGATGCGTTTGGCGGCCCGGAGACGTAGGAAGTCAAGGTGAGGTCGGCGGCTAGCGCGGCTAGCGCTCCAACAAAGTCCTCCTGGTTGTGTTGCTGTAGTCCGCTGCTAATACACCGATCCCACCTACAACTGTCTTCTTAGCAGCCTTCATTGTTAATTAAACAAATTGCAAAAGATGTCCAAAATACTGTGGAATTATGAAATGAAAACAGAGCTTTTTGTATAGGATTCTACGGGTACCATAACTGCCGTTACTCTGACTTCGTCACGCGCATACGTCATCATACCGCGACGTTTCAGCCGGATATTTCCCGGGAAGTTTTAAAAGTCACTTTATAAGTTAACCCGGCCGTATTGGCATGTGTTGCAATGTTAAGATTTCATCATTGATATATAAACTATCAGACTGCGTGGTCGGTAGTAGTAGGTTTCAGTAGGCCTTTAATATTATAAATAATAAAGTTGACTTTGGAATATTTAGGAGTGAGGAAATTTCACGACTGGATTTGTTGCACAGGTGGCATCCTATGACAGTTCCACGCTGGAAATCACTGAGAGCGGCCCATTCTTTCACAAATGTTTATAGAAACAGTCTCCATGCCTAAGTGCTTGATTTTATACACCGGGCCAAGTGATTAGGACACCTGATTCTCATCATTTGGATGGGTGGCCAAATACTTTTGGCAATATATAGCGTATAACAGCATCACACTGATGCAATGACTTTTAGGAGTCCTTCTTCCATATAGAAACCAAACACAGCATTTGTTCACGACGCTTTTTCAAGCCCGTGCCTTGCTTCCATTGCCACGCAGCATCAGCATGTTGACCCAATTCCACCCCATTCCAGACCTCGATTTGGCTCAGCTGATTCTCTTCCAGTCAGTCGAATGATAAATCTCACATGGAGAAGGAGCACTTATTGAAGCTGCTTTAGTGCCTTCTTCCCACTTTGCCTGGATGTCACTTTGCGACTCGTCTCCACGCCAGCTCCTCTTTTGCATGCTGTGTCCGAGCGCATCAGTGTCACTTGTGTTGTCATCGGTGCTGACTCTTGTGCAACCTGTGGGGGGTCTTTTTGCTTGTTTCCCTGCATGCCTGTGGCTTCCCCTCGCACGCATCGCGGAGGAACTCATGGAAGTCCCACAACGGTGTTTGACCGTGATTTGCCACATGCGCGCCATGGGTTTGGTTTAGTTTGTACACCCATTCACTCGTTTTATGAAGTTTTAATGAAGAGAGAGTGGAACTGCGGAGTTGCTTGTAACCTAACCTAGCAAGCGTCTTTAAAAATTAAAGTGTGTTGTATTAGAATGGACCACGAGAGTACAATAAGTATTTATAAAATATTTGTGTAAATAACTCTATTTCACAACATATATATATATATATATATATATATATATATATATATATATATATATATATATATATATATATATATATATATATATATATATATATATATATATATATATATATATATATATATAACCAGTACAATACATTAAAATGTTTTAATTTCAATTTTAAGATAACAAAAAACATTAGTTTTACTCAAATATCATAAATTCTGGACATTAAGCCGCTACTTTTTTCCTACGCTTTGCACCCTGCGGCTTATAAAACGGTGCGGCTACTTCATGGATATATATATATATATATATATATATATATATATATATATATATATATATATATATATATATATATATATATATATATATATATATATATATATATATATATATATATATATATATATATATATATATATATATATATATATATATATATATATATATATATATAACCAGTACAATACTTTAAAATATTTTAATTTAAATGTTAAAATAACAAAAAATTATTAGTTTTACTTAAATACCGTAAATTCTGGACATTAAGCCGCTACTTTTTTTCCTACGCTTTGTACCCTGCGGCTTATAAAATGGTGCGGCTACTTCATGGATATATATATATATATATATATATATATATATATATATATATATATATATATATATATATATATATATATATATATATATATAACCAGTACAGTACATTAAAATATTTTAATTTCAATTTTAAAATAACAAAAAATTATTAGTTTTACTTAAATACCGTAAATTCTGGACATTAAGCCGCTACTTTTTTTCCTACGCTTTGTACCCTGCGGCTTATAAAATGGTGCGGCTACTTCATGGATATATATATATATATATACGTATATATATATATATATATATATATATATATATATATATATATATATATATATATATATATATATATATATATATATATATATATATATATATATATATATATATATATATATATATATATATATATATATATATATATATAACCAGTACAGTACATTAAAATATTTTAATTTCAATTTTAAAATAACAAAAAATTATTAGTTTTACTTAAATACCGTAAATTCTGGACATTAAGCCGCTACTTTTTTTCCTACGCTTTGTACCCTGCGGCTTATAAAATGGTGCGGCTACTTCATGGATATATATATATATATATATATATATATATATATATATATATATATATATATATATATATATATATATATATATATATATATATATATATATATATATATATATATATATATATATATATATATATATATATATATACATATATATATATATATATATATATATATATATATATATATATATATATATATATATATATATATATATACATATATATATATATATATATTTATATATATATATATATATATATATATATATATATATATATATATATATATATATATATATATATATATATATATATATATATATATATATATATATATATATATATATATATATATAACCAGTACAGTACATTAAAATATTATAATTTCAATTGTAAAATAACAAAAAATTATTAGTTTTACTTAAATACCGCAAATTCTGGACATTAAGCCACTACTTGTTTCCTACGCTTTGAACCCTGCGGCTTATAAAACGGTGCAACTACTTAATGGATTTTTCTTCCCAGACGATCATAATGCTAATAGTTTAAAAAAAAACAAAAAAAACAAAGCAAATCCACTGAACAGGTTTGGTATTAATTGTGCTAAGCCGCCATCTTTTGGACTTGCTCACTGCACGTGCTATAGTGCTGCATTGCCCTTCTGTTTAGACTGAGCTTTCAACCGGAAGTAGAAGTCCTGTTCCGTCTTCCAGCCGTCCATAGCGTCACTACTCGTATGGATTCTTCATTCATAACTCCAAGCAACGTTTGTAAGCTTTACAATATAACTAATACAATTCTTATTTACTGTTTTCATGCATATTTGTACGTCATTATTATTAGCTAATATGCTAACAGTTTACGAGTGTCTGTGTTAGTATTATTAATTTACAACGGCATTATTTTTGTATTGGTTCAATTTGACAAATTTCTCAGTAAAGTCACCAAAACATTACCGTGGAGTTACTGGGTCTGTTTAGCTGATTGGAGAGCTAGCTTCCGCAGCTAGTGGGTCCATGATGATGACTTCTGTTTTGTTTGATCAGCCGTTTTACTGACGTGTTACAGACACAGTTTGGAAACAATTAAGGTATGTAAATAATTATTTACAAAATGTTTGTGTAAATAACTAATTTCAAAACATATATACATATATATATATATACATATATATATATATATATATATATATATATATATATATATATATATATATATATATATATATATATATATATATATATATATATATATATATATATATATATATATATATATATATATATATATATATATATATATATATATATATATACATTGGCCCTAGTGTGTGAATGTGAGTGTGAATGTTGTCTGTCTATCTGTGTTGGCCCTGCGATGAGGTGGCGACTTGTCCAGGGTGTACACCGCCTTCCGCCCGAGTGTAGCTGAGATACGCTCCAGCGCCCCCCGCGACCCCGAAGGGAATAAGCGGTAGAAAATGGATGGATGGATATATATATATATATATATATATATATATATATATATATATATATATATATATATATATATATATATATATATATATATATATATATATATATATATATATATATATATATATATATATATATGCGGCTTAAAGTCAGGTCCGGCTTATATAGGTACAACTGTTTTTGTCTTCTAAAATTTAGTGGGTATAGTCTGGAAAATACGGTATGTTGTTAAAATTGTTGTCCCAAAAACATTTATGCACTTCCCATGCCATACTAGTATTGGAGCCTTGAGTATTGGTCGATACCGATATTGATACGATACAATATTAGCAGGAATCATACATACTTGTATAATTTTGTTGTGTGGAAGGTTAGGAAACATTTGATCAAGTAAATCTACTCAAACAGAGAATATTGATAATAATGAAAAACACTAACATATGTATTATTAACTGTCTGGAATAGACTTATGCTGTCTTTAAGTTGAAGTGGAGTGGTAATTGTGTTTTGGCGACACCTTGCCGCCACAATAATTGATTAAGTTGGGTTCATGAACACCGCCGACCCTCCCTCGATGCAAAGCAAGAGCTGTGCGTAGGGCCCCGTGATCTGTGGGGGCCCCTGTTTTGCATGAAGAGCCACATGTAAAATGTCAATTAATGAATGAAAGACATTAATTAACATATTTCTATCTATGTTCCGCTCCATCACTGATAGGAATATAACGGTAAATTACCACATAACTCCTTACAGTCTCCTGTGGCGCACGGTGTTAGTGTTAGTTCTTAAAAAAATGGCACTACCATCGAATCCCCTAACTTAAGAAGGTTTATAGATTTAAGTCGAAATTATAAAATAGCTATTTTGCACTAAAATTATACTTATTGAAGGTTTTGTTTTCCTTGAAATGGTCACGGTACAAAGAAATGCATCAAGTTAATTTCAAGTTTGACTTGAGTATAAAAATATGTTCCTATGGGCCCCAATTCAGCCTGCGGACACATTTGTTACTGGTTACTTTCTATCACGCTTTTGCGTACGAGACATTATATCTGAAAGAAATATGCAACTATTACGATTTGATGCTTGTTTATTTGACAAATGGGCTGTTTTAGAGTGCAATATTGATCAATTACGAACACGTATACAGTTGTTGGGTAGCTGCTAGCCCCTGGTAGCATATAGCCTACCATGTTTACCTTTTAGAAAGGACTTCACTAAAATACTGCACTGCAAAAACTGAAATTTAAGTTAGATTAAATATGTCAAATAAGGGTGATATTTGCTCATTTTCTGTCCGATAAGATAATTATTCTCACTAAGCAGATTTTATGTTAGAGTGTTTTACTTGTTTTAAGGGTTTTGGTCCTAAATGATCTCAGTAAGATATTACAGCTTGTTGTTGAGATTGTATGACCTATATTGAGTAAAACACAATATTCATGACAAATGTGTGCTTTGTTTTAAAGAGGTGCTATTTGGATTCACACTGTATGAAAAAAAATGTGAAAAGGAATTTTACCTTTGCAAATAAGCGGTAGAAAATGTATGGATGGATGGACCTTTGCAACCTCGTTATACTATTGGCTAAGTTTTATATTCATAAATGTAAGTTTCTCAATACCCGACCTGTTTTTGTGCCTTTAAAAAAGATTTAGAACTCTACATTAAAACACTCTCTACCTCTAACAACCAAAAAGCTGTGAAAACGATGATGCTGGGTTCCAAATTTAAGTTATTTACTGAGATTGAGTGAGCCTTTGGCTTTACACTTTGTTTATTATATATTATATTTTATTTTTATAAACCTTTATTTATAAATTTCAACATTTACAAACAGTTAAAAATAATAATCAAAGTAAGTACAAAAACAGTACAAAACAGTGCCAGGGGGTTGTAAATTCAAAGTAAGTAAAAGATAAATGCAAAATATATATATATATATATATATATATATATATATATATATATATATATATATATATATATATATATATATATATATATATATATATATATATATATATATATATATATATATATGAAATTTATAAATAAAGATTTATAAAAATAAAATATAAAATAAAAAAATATTGAGTAAAACATGCTTGGAACTAGAATATCAACTGTTGCAAAGCTGCGTCATTAACACTCACAAGTATAAAACTACTTTTTTAAAGTAATAATTTCTTACTTCAATCATGAAAAAAAAATCATGATGCCGAGCGCATATCATTATGTCAAGTTAATGGAACTAGCATTTACTTACTTTAAGAATATTGTTCAACATATTGAGCAAAAAGGTCTCTTTTTTTCTACCAAGAAAAGTGCACTTGTTATTAGTGAGAATATACTTATTTTAAGCTATTTTTGGGTTCATTGAAGTTAGCTAATTTTACTTGTTTTGGAAAGTCTTGACAAGCCGAATTTTCTTGTTCTATTGGCAGGTAATTTTGCTTAGTCCAAATAAAATACCCCTAATTTTTATATTTGTTTTTCTTGTTTTTGAACACTGACTTTTTTGCAGTGTGTACAAGTAAACGGGCTGAAGGACTCTTATATCAAACATTTTAGATGCATACCGTTTTTTTTTTTCACCACAAGCCATGTCGAGAATACCGTTTCCTAGTTCTCTAAACAGTAAACAAATATTTGCAACCATACCTATAAAACTTCGCTAGGTGGCGATATCACTTTGCAAACTCTCTTGTGCAGGTCAGTCAGGAGTCTTCAAACAATTGTATTTATCAATCAATCAATCAATGTTTATTTATATAGCGCTAAATCACAAGTGTCTCAAAGGGCTGCACAAGCCACAACGACATCCTCGGTTCAGATCTCACATCAGGGCAAGGAAAAACTCAACCCAATGGGACAATGAGAAACCTTGGAGAGGACTGCAGATGTGGGGACCCCCCCTGGGTGACCGGTGCAATGGACATCGAGTGGATCTAGCATAATATTGTGAGAGTCCAGTCCATAGTGGATCTAACATCATAGTGTGAGAGTCCAGTCCATAGTGGATCTAACATAATAGTGAGAGTCCAGTCCATAGTGGGTCTAACATAATAGTGAGAGTCCAGTCCATAGTGGATCTAACATAATAGTGTGAGAGTCCAGTCCATAGTGGATCTAACATAATAGTGAGAGTCCAGTCCATAGTGGATCTAACATAATAGTGAGAGTCCAGTCCATAGTGGGTCTAACATAATAGTGAGAGTCCAGTCCAGAGTGGATCTAACATAATAGTGAGAGTCCAGTCCATAGTGGATCTAACATAATAGTGAGAGTCCAGTCCATAGTGGATCTAACGTAATAGTGAGAGTCCAGTCCATAGTGGGTCTAACATAATAGTGAGAGTCCAGTCCAGAGTGGATCTAACATAATAGTGAGAGTCCAGTCCATAGTGGATCTAACATAATAGTGAGAGTCCAGTCCATAGTGGATCTAACGTAATAGTGAGAGTCCAGTCCATAGTGGATCTAACATAATAGTGTGAGAGTCCAGTCCATAGTGGATCTAACATAATAGTGAGAGTCCAGTCCATAGTGCATCTAACATAATAGTGAGAGTCCAGTCCATAGTGGATCTAACATAATAGTGTAAGAGTCCAGTCCATAGTGGATCTAACATACTAGTGAGAGTCCAGTCCATGGTGGATCTAACATAATAGTGTGAGAAACCAGTCCACAGTGGATCCAACATGATAGTGAGAGTCCAGTCCATAGTGGATCTAACATAATAGTGAGAGTCCAGTCCATAGTGGATCTAACGTAATAGTGAGAGTCCAGTCCATAGTGGGTCTAACATAATAGTGAGAGTCCAGTCCAGAGTGGATCTAACATAATAGTGAGAGTCCAGTCCATAGTGGATCTAACATAATAGTGAGAGTCCAGTCCATAGTGGATCTAACGTAATAGTGAGAGTCCAGTCCATAGTGGATCTAACATAATAGTGTGAGAGTCCAGTCCATAGTGGATCTAACATAATAGTGAGAGTCCAGTCCATAGTGCATCTAACATAATAGTGAGAGTCCAGTCCATAGTGGATCTAACATAATAGTGTAAGAGTCCAGTCCATAGTGGATCTAACATACTAGTGAGAGTCCAGTCCATGGTGGATCTAACATAATAGTGTGAGAAACCAGTCCACAGTGGATCCAACATGATAGTGAGAGTCCAGTGCATAGTGGGGCCAGCAGGATACCATCCCGAGCGGAGACAGGTCAGCAGCGCAGAGATGTGGCCAACCGATGCACAGGCGAGCGGTCCACCCCGGGTCCCAACTTTGGACAGCCAAAGTTTCATTTTACAGTAAGTGGTGTAATATTTGCCTACGACAAATTGATTCAATATATACGTATGTACCGTAGTCCCAAAATGGCTCGTTTAACTGCCCTGCAATCTGATATCATCACTCTCATAGATAAATATACAAACCCTGTTTCCATATGAGTTGGGAAATTGTGTTAGATGTAAATATAAACGGAATACAATGATTTGCAAATCCTTGTCAACCCATATTAAATTGAAAATGCTACGAAGACAACATATTTGATGTTCAAACTGATAAACATTCTTTTTTTTTTGCAAATAATCATTAACTTTAGAATTTGATGCCAGCAACACGTGACAAAGAAGTTGGGAAAGGTGGCAATAAATACTGATAAAGTTGAGGAATGCTCATCAAACACTTATTTGGAACATCCCACAGGTGGACAGGCAAATTGGGAACAGGTGGGTGCCATGATTGGGTATAAAAGTAGATTCCATGAAATGCTCAGTCATTCACAAACAAGGATGGGGCGAGGGTCACCACTTTGTCAACAAATGCGTGAGCAAATTGTTGAACAGTTTAAGAAAAACCTTTCTCAACCAGCTATTGCAAGGAATTTAGGGATTTCACCATCTATGCTCCGTAATATCATCAAAGGGTTCAGAGAATCTGGAGAAATCACTGCACGTAAGCAGCTAAGCCCGTGACCTTCGATCCCTCAGGCTGTACTGCATCAACAAGCGATATCAGTGTGGAAAGGATATCACCACATGGGCTCAGGAACACTTCAGAAACCCACTGTCAGTAATTACAGTTGGTCGCTACATCTGTAAGTGCAAGTTAAAACTCTCCTAGCAAGGCGAAAACCGTTTATCAACAACACCCAGAAACGCCGTCGGCTTCCCTGGGCCTGAGCTCATCTAAGATGGACTGATACAAAGTGGAAAGGTGTTCTGTGGTCTGACGAGTCCACATTTCAAATTGTTTTTGGAAACTGTGGACGCCGTGTCCTCCGGACCAAAGAGGAAAAGAAACATCCGGATTGTTATAGGCGCAAAGTTGAAAAGCCAGCATCTGTGATGGTAATGGGGGTGTATTAGTGCCCAAGACATGGGTAACTTACACATCTGTGAAGGCACCATTAATGCTGAAAGGTACATACAGGTTTTGGAGCAACATATGTTGCCATCCAAGCAACGTAACCATGGACGCCCCTTCTTATTTCAGCAAGACAATGCCAAGCCACGTGTTACATCAACGTGGCTTCATAGTAAAAGAGTGCGGGTACTAGACTGGCCTGCCTGTAGTCCAGACCTGTCTCCCAACTCATATGGAAACGGGGTTTGTATAAAATATAAATACGCAATTGAACCTCTACGGTCAAACATGGAATATCAGTAATGATTGATGTAAAATGCATGCTCTAAGGAGGTTTCTGCGTGTCGGTTTGCTCATGGCTGTCATCGCAATGCATGTGCTTGCCCACACCCCTGCAGTGTGGGTGTGTGTACCGACAGAAGGGACAACAGACGCTCTTCATTCACTCAATGGCTGTACAGCACGGAGGGACCCATCCATATTTAATACATGGCCATTCATAATTAACACAGCCAATCTCGGTGCTGTACTGGAGTGGAGGACATCTCTCTCGTTTTTTTTGCTCTGTCAGATTCAGGACGTTTTCATATCGCTTGTCTGGTTGCCCGTAGAAAAGATTTCCACGTGCTGCCGTGCGTCTGTTTGCTCGTTTGTGTGGCTTTTAAATAGCAGAATAGTTCAATTAAGGAACACGTTTTTTCATCAGTGAGTCCCTAAACCCAACTTCCTACAGTATGTTAACACAAGCCTATGTTTAAATAAACAGTGATAACTCAGTTTTTGTTAGTAATCTGTTCTACAAAGGTCAGACCAAGACCAAATGGTATGAAAAAGGAAGCAATTGTTCCAGTAAGAACCCAAGTAAATCAAATTCATCCATCCATCAGCACTTATAATTGATCAAAATTCAAAAAATGTTCACTTCCGATACAATACTAATACAGGAGCTTTGAGTATTGGTCGATACCGATTTACAATCCGGATGGTTCTTTTCCTCTTTGGTCCGGAGGACATGTGGACTGAAATGTGGACTCGTCAGACCACAGAACACTTTTCCACTTTGTATCAGTCCATCTTAGATGAGCTCAGGCCCAGCGAAGCCGACGGCGTTTCTGGGTGTTGTTGATAAACGGTTTTCGCCTTGCATAGGAGAGTTTTAACTTGCACTTACAGATGTAGCGACCAACTGTAGTTACCGACAGTGGGTTTCTGAAGTGTTCCTGAGCCCATGTGGTGATATCCTTTACACACCGATGTCGCTTGTTGATGCAGTACAGCCTGAGGGATGGAAGGTCACGGGCTTAGCTGCTTACGTGCAGTGATTTCGCCAGATTCTCTGAACCCTTTGACGATATTACGGACCGTAGATGGTGAAATCCCTAAATTCCTTGAATAGCTGGTTGAGAAAGGTTCTTCTTAAACTGTTCAACAATTTGCTCACGCATTTGTTGACAAAGTGGTGACCCTCGCCTCATCCTTGTTTGGGAATGACTGAGCATTTCATGGAATCTACTTTTATACCCAATCATGGCACCCACCTGTTCCCAATTTGCCTGTTCACCTGTGGGATGTTCCAAATAAGTGTTTGATGAGCATTCCTCAACTTTATCAGTATTTATTGCCACCTTTCCCAACTTCTTTGTCACGCGTTGCTGGCATCAAATTATAAAGTTAATGATTGTTTGCAAAAAAAAAAAAAATGTTTATCAGTTTGAACATCAAATATGTTGTCTTTGTAGCATATTCAACTGAACATGGGTTGAAAATGATTTGCAAATCATTGTATACCGTTTATATTTACATCTAACACAATTTCCCAACTCATATGGAAACGGGGGTTTGTACATCGTTACATTCCTAGCTATTTTGCAACCCAACACATTGAGATTCTTTGTTTTGTCACGTGACTCCAGGGAATGATACGAGGGCAAACTGACTTCTTTGTTAGGAACATGTATGGCCGCATTATACGATAACTTTTACCAAAATGTCTCATCGAAAACCTGCAAATACAAAGTACCACGGTACACGCGTCTCGATTCAATGGTCGGTCTGATATCTCACGTAAGACTCAGGCTGAGGTGTGTGTGGTGCTGGTGGATGTGCTTCATTGCACTCCAGGTCGTTGGAATGTAAGAGTTTGACAGGATTAGAGGCATCGAGGGAGGTGTCACAACGCACGATCTAAATGTATGACATGTTCATCAACATTAATCAGCCAGCTAATTAACTGGTTAGATTATCATTTAAGTAGTACATCTATTGAAGTTTTCCAAGCATGTCAAATTGGAAAGTGTGTTGCACCCCCCCCCCATCCCTCCTCATTTTCCACAATCAAGTGATTTGCAGCCATTATTATCTTGCACAGTTTTTAATTTGTGCCCCCACACCTTTAATCCCCGCCATTACGTCCTCGCTATATAGCGAATATCCTATTATGACGAGCAATCTCCCAGCTTCCGCCCGCACGTCATTTTCTGCCTATATCCTTTCCAGCCCACTCTGCTCCTGTGGGATTTGGTTGGTAATTACGGTGGATATGGGACACACTGTCACATCCCTCTGGCCAAGGATACCTTCACACGGTGGTCAGCATTAGACTGTACACCACTGCATGTGTCCAAGACTACAAAAACTAGCTTACTGTGTAAAAAAAGTAGGGGTGTCCTGGTACAACTTTTTCACTCCAACACAATATCGGCAACTTGAGTATTGGCCGATACTGATCTGCTCTCAGCAAGAATCATACATACCGTATTTTTCGGACTATAAGGCGCACTTAAAATCCTTTCATTTTCTCAAAACTCGACAGTACGCCTTATAACCCGGTGTGCCTAAGTAGCGATGAATTGGATTTACGTGGGTTCTTACGGGAACAATTGCTTCAGTTTTCGTACAATTTGGTCTTGGTCTGACCTTTGTAGAACAGATTACTCACAAAAACTGAGGTATCACTGTGTACCGTATTCTTCGGACTATAAGGCACACTTGAAATCCTTTCATTTTCTCAAAACTCGACAGTACGCCTTATAACCCGGTGTGCCTAATGTAGGGATGAATTGGATTTACTTGGGTTCTTACGGGAACAATTGCTTCAGTTTTCGTACAATTTGGTCTTGGTCTGACCTTTGTAGAGCAGATTACTCGCAAAAACTGAGGTATCACTGTGTACCATATTTTTCGGACTATAAGGCGCACTTAAAATCTTTTCATTTTCTCAAAACTCGACAGTACGCCTTATAACCCGGTGTGCCTAATGTAGCGATGAACTGGATTTAATTGGGTTCTTACGGGAACAATTGCTTCAGTTTTCGTACAGTTTGGTCTCGGAATGACCTTTGTAGAACAGATTACTCGCAAAAACTGAGGTATCACTGTGTACCGTATTTTTCGGACTATAAGGCGCACTTGAAATCCTTTCATTTTCTCAAAACTCGACAGTGCACCTTATAACCCGGTGTGCCTAATGTAGCGATGAATTGGATTTACTTGGGTTCTTACGGGAACAATTATTTCAGTTTTCGTACAACTTGGTCTTGGTCTGACCTTTGTAGAACAGATTACTCACAAAAACTGAGGTATCACTGTGTACCGTATTTTTCGGACTATAAGGCGCACTTGATATCCTTTCATTTTCTCAAAACTCGACAGTACGCCTTATAACCCGGTGTGCCTAATGTAGCGATGAATTGGATTTACTTGGGTTCTTACGGGAACAACAGCTTCAGTTTTAGTACAATTTGGTCTTGGTCTGACCTTTGTAGAACAAATTATTCGCAAAAACTGAGGTATCACTGTGTACAGTATTTTTCGGACTATAAGGCGCACTTAAAATCCTTTCATTTTCTCAAAACTCGACAGTGCGCCTTATAACCCGGTGTGCCTAAGTAGCGATGAATTGGATTTACTTGGGTTCTTACGGGAACAATTATTTCAGTTTTCGTACAACTTGGTCTTGGTCTGACCTTTGTAGAACAGATTACTCACAAAAACTGAGGTATCACTGTGTACCGTATTCTTCGGACTATAAGGCACACTTGAAATCCTTTCATTTTCTCAAAACTCGACAGTGCGCCTTATAACCCGGTGTGCCTAATGTAGCGATGAACTGGATTTACTTGGGTTCTTACGGGAACAATTGCTTCAGTTTTAGTACAGTTTGGTCTTGGAATGACCTTTGTAGAACAGATTACTCGCAAAAACTGAGGTATCACTGTGTACCGTATTTTTCGGACTATAAGGCGCACTTCAAATCCTTTCATTTTCTCAAAACTCGACAGTACGCATTATAACCCGGTGTGCCTAATGTAGCGATGAACTGGATTTACTTGGGTTCTTACAGGAACAATTGTTTTAGTGTTCGTACAATTTGGTCTTGGTCTGACCTTTGTAGAACAGATTACTCACAAAAACTGAGGTATCACTGTGTACCGTATTGTTCGGAATATAAGGCGCACTTAAAATCATTTCATTTTCTCAAAACTCGACAGTGCGCCTTATAACCCGGTGTGCCTAATGTAGCGATACATTGGATTTACTTGGGTTCTTACGGGATTAATTGCTTCAGTTTTCATACAATTTGGTCTTGGAATGACCTTTGTAGAACAGATTACTCGCAAAAACTGAGGTATCACTGTGTACCGTATTTTTCAGGCTATAAGGCGCACTTGAAATAATTTCATTTTCTCAAAACTCGACAGTGCGCCATATAACCCGGTGCGCCTAATGTACGGAATAATTTTGGTTGTGCTTACCAACCTCAAAGCTATTTTTTTGGTACATGGTGAAATGATAAGTGTAATCAGTGGATGGCAGTCACACATAAGAGATATGTGTAGACTGCAATATGTCATGATCTGTGGTCTGGATTATGTTTTTGTTAGTTTTGGACTCTTTTAGTTCCTGTTTGCGCTCCCTTGTTTGTTTAGCTACCATGACGACTTATTAGTTTCACCTGCCTCTAGTGTTCGGGACATGCATCTGCTCTAATCAAGAAGATGCCATAGTTTGGTTAGTTGTTTTCATGTCTATAGTTTCATGTTTCATGTCCTAAGTTTTTTGCCTTAGCTTCCGCGTGCGATAGGTACACTACCGTTCAAAAGTTTGGGATCACCCAAACAATTTTGTGGAATAGCCTTCATTTCTAAGAACAAGAATAGACTGTCGAGTTTCAGATGAAAGTTCTCTTTTTCTGGCCATTTTGAGCATTTAATTGACCCCACAAATGTGATGCTCCAGAAACTCAATCTGCTCAAGGGAAGGTCAGTTTTGTAGCTTCTGTAACGAGCTAAACTGTTTTCAGATGTGTGAACATGATTGCACAAGGGTTTTCTAATCATCAATTAGCCTTCTGAGCCAATGAGCAAACACATTGTACCATTAGAACACTGGAGTGATATTTTCTGGAAATGGGCCTCAATACACATATGTAGATATTGCACCAAAAACCAGACATTTGCTGTGGGACCCGTTTTAATTTTTTATTAAAAGAAAACTTTTCAAACTGAGACTCACTGACTTTGGCTCATTTTCTGTGAAGAACATGTATCAGAATACATATTTAATGACCACACACCATACACCCCCCCTACACATTTATATTACATATAAGATGTTCGGGTCCACTGGACCCGGGGCTAATAGAAGTGTGGGAATTGATGTTCTGTCTACCACACACACAACAGACCTAGACAGGAGGAGGACAAAGTGTAGGTACACAGAACATCAGAGGGTCAAATGTGCGAGAAAATGAGAGCAGACAGTGTTGACAAACAATGTTGCTAATAGGGGCTAATAGAAGTGTGGATGTTGATGTTCTGTGTACCACACACACACACACACACACAGCAGACCTAGACAGGAGGAGGACAGAGTGTAGGTACACAGAACATCAAAGGGTCAAATGTGCGAGAAAATGAGAGCAGACAGTGTTGACAAACAATGTTGCTAATAGGGGCTAATAGAAGTGTGGAAATTGCAGCCACACACACACACACACACACACACACACACACACACACACACACACACACACACACACACACACACACACACACACACACACACACACAGCAGGCCTAGACAGGAGGAGGACAGAATGTAGGTACACAGAACATCAGAGGGTCAAATGTGCGAGAAAATGAGAGCAGACAGTGTTGACAAACAATGTTGCAACCTTGTGTGGGAACCGCAGGTGCAGGAACACAAAAGAAGAATCCCTGTGGGATGCAGAAACTGGCAGAGAAATTTTCCGTGCAACGTTCATATTGTTGTTACTCAGCCAGCGTTTCTGGGTCTGATGGACCCGTTGCATTTTGTGGCTTTTAATGCCTCACAATCAAACACTTTTATGTTAAAATACTGAACAGATGTTTACCTTATCCCAATAAACATTACACAAGGGTTAAAAATAAAATATTCACGTGGCGTTTCAGTAATTAGTTACTATGAAAATCCATAATAATCAATACTTATTACTTACATTGATCTATGTACATTCTGCCCAGTCTTATTCGCAAAACACTTGGTTAAAAGTCTATAACCACTCCTCGGTACTTAGCCCTTCCCTTCGCCTTACAGGAGAATTGGCTCACCCCTGGCTTGATGTGAACGAGCAAAACCGAGGGCCATAAGTGCTAAGACAAAGGGTAAGGGGGAGAATTGGGATCAAGCCTTAGACTAAAGTGGCTGCCAAAAACAACTTTGCTTGTGTGCTTATTGGAGGAAATTTAGCTGTCCAGCTTTGCACAAGTAAACACGCTGCAGGACTGCTTGTACCGGAGCGTTTGTATTATTCGGCTGCGAGATTATATAATCCAATACTTGGTTGTTTTTTTTTCTGATATCGGACCGGGACACCCCTAGTCAAAAGAACTCAAATCCATGCATGCCGTTTTTTTTCATGTTTCAGATTTTTCCAGTGAACTATGTTTAAACTATGTTTACAATTTCTAGCAAACATGCTTAACCCTATTTTATTCACAACTTGTATGTAAAAACTGAGTACCGTATTTCCCGGACTATAGAGCATGCCACACCCACTGGATTTTAGAAGGGAATACATTTTCCATTTATTAGCCACACTTGACTATAAGCCACAGATACATATGTTGTGAAATTAGTTATTTACACAGAAAGATTGTGTGAATGTTTATTTACATACCTTAATTGTTTCCAAACGGTATCTGTAACACGGCAGTAAAACGGCTGATCAAACAAAACAGAAGTCATTGTCATGGAACCAGTAGCTGCGAAAGCTAGCTCTCCAATCAGCTAAACCGTCTCAATAACTCCACGGTGAGGTTTTGGTGAATTTAATGAGGAAATTGTGACGATGTAATAATATAAAAGTAATGCCATTGTAAGTTAATAATACTAATAAAGACACTCGTAAATGTTTTGGCACATTAGTTAATGCTAACGACGCTGGCTTGATTACACTACAATAGCACGCACAGATACGCATGAAAAAACTCTTACATACATCACACATGGGACGGTTTAGCTAGTATGAATTGTTTTAGTTATATTGTAAAACTTGCTTGAAGGGATGAATGAAGAATCCATACGAGTAGAAACGCTATGGTCAGCTGGAAAATGGAACGGCACTTGTACTTCCGGTTGAAAGCTCTAAAAATAAGAGTCCTGCAGCACCTGCAATGAGAAAACCTGTCCAAAATATGGTGCCATAGCACAAACAATGACACACCTTTTCTGAATTTTTTTTAAACTATTTGCATTATGGCTGTTAGCAAATAAAAATCCATAAATTAGCTGCACCGTTTCATGGGTCGCAGGATTCAAAGCGTTGGAAAAAAATAGCGGCTTACAGACCAGAATTTACACCAATAAATGCACATCATCAACATTGAAATTGCACTTTTAACATGTGTACATTAATAAAAAAAATTAAACAAATAAAATAAAAAGATGCTATGGACAGCTACAAGACGGAACGGCACTTGTACCAATGAATGGATGGATGAAATAAATTCAGAATGTTTATCATGGTTCTTCTTCTTTGTACTTTGTGAACACTTTAAGTTTGAAGAGTTTCTTGAAGTGGATCCGTCAGGCTTGGTGAAAAATAGGACTCAGATGCAGAGTAGGGAACAATCCGGCAGGATTTTATTTTGAAAGGTACTTTTCACCTCCTGAGTCAGGGCAATACAAAATAGGCTTTAACCTGACAACTCGGTGAAAAAGGTTCCACAAAAAAGGAACAACTGAAAATCACTCCAAAAGAAGGAAACACAAAATATCAACAGCGAATAGAGATGTCCGATAATAGCTTTTTTGCCGATATACAATATTCCGATATTGTCCAACTCTTAATTACCGATTCCGATATCAACAGATACCGATATATACAGTCGTGGAATTAACACATTTTGTTGTGATGCCCTGCTGGATGCATTAAACAATGTAACAAGGTTTTCCAAAATAAGAGAACAACTTCAACTCAAGTTATGGAAAAAAGTGCCAACATGGCACTGCCATATTTATTATTGAAGTCACAAAGTGCATTATTTTTTTTAACATGCCTCAAAACAACAGCTTGGAGTTTGGGACATGCTCTCGCTGAGATAATCCTGATACCCACTACAACTATGGGAAATACTATACTTTGACTTTCACAAAGTGCATTATTTTTAATTTTTTTTTAAACAAGCCTCAAAACAACAGCTACAAAAACAATGAAGGCACACAGCTTCAGTCCAGAGCAGGGGTCACCAACGCGGTGCCCGCGGGCACCAGGTAGCCCGTAAGGACCAGATGAGTAGCCCGCTGGCCTGTTCTAAAGATAGCTCAAATAGCAGCACTTACCAGTGAGCTGCCTCTATTTTTTAAATGGTATTTATTTACTAGCAAGCTGGTCTCGCTTTGCCTGACATTTTTAAATATAAGAGAGACAAAACTCAAATAGAATTTGAAAATCCAAGAAAATATTTTAAAGACTTGGTCTTCACTTGTTTAAATAAATTCATACATGTTTTTACTTTGCTTCTTATAACTTTTATAGAGACAATTTTAGAGAAAAAATACAACCTTAAAAATGATTTTAGGATTTTTAAACACATATACCGTTTTACCTTTTAAACTCATCCCTCTTCTTTCCTGACAATTTAAATCAATGTTCAAGTAAAAAAAAATGTTTATTATTGTAAAGAATAATAAATCAATTTTAATTTAATTCTTCATTTTAGCTTCTGTTTTTTCAACAAAGAATATTTGTAAAATATTTCTTCAAACTTATTATGATTAAAATTCAAAAAAAACATTCTGGCAAATCTAGAAAATCCGTAGAATCAAATTTAAATCTTATTTCAAAGTCTTTTGAATTTCTTTTAACATTTTTGTTCTGGAATATCTAGAAGAAATAATGATTTGTCTTTGTTAGAAATATAGCTTGGTCCAATTTGTTATATATTCTAACAAAGTGTAGATTGGATTTTAACCTATTTAAAACATGTCATCTAAATTCTAAAATGAATCTTAATCAGGAAAAATTACTAATGATGTTCCATAAATTATTTTTTAAATTTTTTCAAAAAGATTCGAATTAGCTAGTTTTTCTCTTCTTTTTTTCGGTTGAAGTTTGAATTTTAAAGAGTCGAAATTGAAGATAAACTATGTTTCAAAATTTAATTGTAATTTTTTTCGTGTTTTCTCCTCTTTTAAACCGTTCAATTAAGTGTAAATATCATTAATTATTAATAATAACATAGAGTTAAAGGTAAATTGAGCAAATTGGCTATTTCCGGCAATTTATTTAAGTGTGTATCAAACTGGTAGCCCTTCGCATTAATCACTACCCAAGAAGTAGCTCTTGGTTTCAAAAAGGTTGGTGACCTTTGGTCCAGAGTATACTAGAGTCATAAAGTAAACAATAACATAGTCCTCCTTTAGTGCAAGACTGCCTGCCATACTGTATAACAGAGAATTATAAACCGGGGTTTAATCTGCCCTGCTCTAACGTATTTGTATGAGTAACAAAAATGTGCTGCAAGCTAGTGGTGAGTGCTTGAAGTGACCTACCAGTCAGTCAGAGCTTCTGAAAGCACCTCCGTTCACAGCAAGCTGCAAAGTGTGCGCCATGCAGGGCAGACTAGCCACACCAAACTCCATCGTAGCTTTTGCCATACTGCGTGTGTTGTCCCTGGCCACCCCAGGGCGAAAGCCCTGGGGTGGTTTTTGTTGTATTTTACTTTTTTTCTCGGCGGAGCCTTTAAGCGACAACTGTGTGGTACTACTTTTTTTCGGTGTTTGCTTTTCATCCATCTTCCGCTTGTATTCATCGTGTATCTCCTTATGATTCTTGAAGAGGTGGGAGATCTAATTGCTCGTATTAAAGGAAGACGTCTTGGTTCCTCCTCGCATATCCAACTTTTTGCACTCATTGCAAGTTGCCAGTTTTTTATCAGTCAGACACACTTTAAAATAATTCCAAACCATAGACATGGTGTCGTTAGTCAGTCACAGAGTGAGCTGGCTTGTTAGCCACGGCTACAGCACCGGCAACAACACTGTCTTGTTGTTGTTATGCTCCACTTACGGCGGTTTGATGAGGTCATCAAGCGTCGCCAGTAAACCTCTCATGCTGCAGTCGTCAACCTTGTGTTGTGTACGCCGCTCCGTACAGCGGCGTTTTAAAAAGTCATTAATTTTACTTTTTGAAACCGATACTGATAATTTCCGATATTACATTTTAAAGCATTTATCGGCCGATAATATCGGCCTGCCGATATTATCGGACATCTCTAATAGCGAACTATACTTAGCGCAGGATATCATCTATGAAATTTATCAATAACAAAAGACGCTCCAAAAGGAGGGCTATAAAACTTCTTCACTGTTTCTTATCTAGGAAAATAGTTAACAAAAAATGTCACTCAAAAAATTGAGGAAAAAGGAGAACTGTAAGAAAAAACTGAAACTCACCACTTCGGGTGCAAAACTATATAACCAAAAAAATCACTCTGCTTAGGAGGAGAAAAGGAAACTCAAAATGCCAACAAGGGAATTCAGGATAAGCATAATCAAAAGCGAGACGAGACAAGGCTTGGGCATGAGGCTAGAGAGGCACGAAACAACGAGACATTCTGGCACAGAACAAAGGGAGGCGTGGACTTATAATCAGTGGCCTAGTGGTTAGAGTGTCCGCCCTGAGATCGGTAGGTTGTGAGTTCAATCACCGGCCGAGTCATACCAAAGACTATAAACATGGGACCCATTACCTCCCTGCTTGGCACTCAGCATCAAGGGTTGGAATTGGGGGTTAAAGGCCTACTGAAAGCCACTACTACCGACCACGCAGTCTGATAGTTTATATATCAATGATGAAATCTTAACATTGCAACACATGCCGATACGGCCGGGTTAACTTATAAAGTACAATTTTAAATTTCCCGCCAAACTTCCGGTTGAAAAAGCCTTTGGAGGATGACGTATGCGCATGACGTAGCCCGGGGAACAGAGGTATGCCTTCCCCATTGAATACAATACAAAAAAGCTTTGTTTTCATTTCATAATTCCACAGTATTCTGCACATCTGTGTTGGTGAATCTTTTGCAATTTGTTTAATGAACAATGGAGGCTGCAAAGAAGAACGTTGTAGGTGGGATCGGTGTATTAGCGGCTGGCTGTATCAACACAACAAGGACTACTTACTTGGATAGCAGACGCCTAGCCGATGCTAGCCGCGGCCACCGCACGGATGATCGGGTGAAGTCCTTCGTTGCGCCGTCGATCGCTGGGTGTTGATGAGCAGAGCAGATGAGGGCTGGCTGGCGTAGGTGGAGCGCAAATGTTTTTATCATAGCTCTGTGAGGTCCGGTTGCTAAGTTGCTAAGTTAGCCTTAGCGTCGTTAGCAACAGCATTGTTAAGCTTTGCCAGGCTGAGATCTATTAACCGTGTAGTTACATGTACATGGTTTAATAGTATTGTTGATCTTCTGTCTATCCTTCCAGTCAGGGATTTATTTATTTTGTTTCTATCTGCATTTGAGAACGATGCTATCACGTTAGCTCATGCTAAAGAGCTTCGTCGATGTATTGTCGTGGAGATAAAAGTCACTGTGAATGTCCATTTCGCGTTCTCGACTCTCATTTTCAAGAGGATATAGTATCCGAGGTGGTTTAAAATACAAATCCGTGATCCACAATAGAAAAAGGAGAGAGTGTGGAATCCAATGAGCCAGCTTGTACCTAAGTTACGATCAGAGCGAAAAAAAATATGTATTTCACTGCATTCTAGTCCGTCACTCTAACGTTCCTCATCCACAAATCTTTCATCCTCGCTCAAATTAATGGGGTAATCGTCGCTTTCTCGGTCCGAATAGCTCTAGCTGCGTTGAAAACAATAGGAAAATATGAGGGAGTGAACAACTGACAACGTCACGCTACTTCCGGTACAGGCAAGGTTGTTTTTTTTTATCAGAGACCAAAAGTTGCGAACTTTATCGACGTTGTTCTATACTAATTCCTTTCAGCAAAAATATGGCAATATCGCAATACGATCAAGTATGACACATAGAATGGATCTGCTATCCCCGTTTAAATAAATAAAAATCATTTCAGTAGGCCTTTAAATCACCTAAAATGATTCCCGGGCGCGGCCACCTCTGCTGCCCACTGCTCCCCTCAGGGGGTGATGAAGGGGATGGGTCAAATGCAGAGAATAATTTCGCCACACCTAGTGTGTGTGTGACAATCATTGGTACTATATATATATATATATATATATATATATATATATATATATATATAATCAATCAATCAATCAATCAATGTTTATTTATATAGCCCTAAATCACAAGTGTCTCAAAGGGCTGCAGAAGCCACAACGACACATGGGGGTAATGGGTAACAGGTGGAAACAATCAGGGATCCGGGTTGACGTCAGACTGATGACACAAAAGGAAGGGCAAGTGACCTGAAACGAGAGGAGAGTTACTTTTCAAACTAAAACATGAATTTGCTTAATCCATTTCATCATTTCATTCAATTGTGTGCAAATGCAAATAATGCAAGAAGCACGCATTAAAAAAGTTCGAAACAAACGGAAAAGAGAGCGAAATTCGAGACACATAAACAGTACACACACAACCTAATGCCGTCCTCTGACATTCAAATGAGGATCTTCAAAGGGTTTAGCTGAAAATACTCCTGTTTCTGGTACCTTAAACAACTCTCCAGAGTATGGAAATGCTGAGTACATACACTCACATATTTATGCATGCACGCACACTTGCTTGAACACTTCGCACCTCAGCAAAAACACACTGATTGGTCCCAGTGCAGAGACACCGCAACACAGTTCTTTTTTTTTCTTTTCTTCCTTAGAGATCGTGCATAATGGCACATTTATTCTATTTTTTTTCTCCCAGCGTGCATTAGTTGTAATTCTCATTTTAAAAAAGTGCAGGTGTCCTCCCCCCCAAAAAATAAAATATATATAATCCTGCCGGTTCACTTCTGCCAAGCATCATCACCGTCCCTCCTAGTAGCAGCTTTGAAAAAAAAAGCATTTGGCATCAGCAATTTACGAGTGAAAGAGCGACAACATTTCAGAGTTTGGCAATGGGTGACAATGTAGCCTCGCTTCAATTTCACACATGCTTTGCCCTCCAGCAAAGCTATCGGTGTCGAAAGCCAGATACTGACACCTCGCCGGCTGCACTCACTCACTTTCTTTGATTTCACACAATAGCGCTCACTGTCCGACTCGGAGGCTCACCTTTGATCACATCTGAAAGGCAAGGAGATGAGGTCGGGCTGCGGAAAAGAGGATTAAAGTACCTATCGGGGGGCCCGGCACAGGGAAAACACGTACACAGCACTTGTGCGTGCATCAGTGGGGAAGAGGGACCGCGGGGCCAACAATGCCTCCTTTTGTTCGCACAAAACCGCATAGAAAAAGGCTCGGTAAGTTCAAATGTGACCTTCTGCAAACATGCTGGACACGGATGTTTTTGTTAGATTTCAGGCCAGTACAAAACCCAAAACCAGTGAAGTTGGCACGTTGTGTAACTCGTAAATAAAAACAGAATACGATGATTTGCAAATAATTATTAACTTCTATTCAAATAAATAGACTGCAAAGAAAAGATACTGAGAAAAGTCATTTTTTTTGTTGTATATAATCATTAACTTAGAATTTAATGGCAGCAAAACATTGCAAAAAAGTTGGCACAGGAGCGTTTTTACCACTGTGTTACATGGCCTTTCCTTTTAACAACACTCAGTAAATGTTTGGGAACTGAGGAGACCAACTTTTGAAGCTTTTCAGCTGGAATTCTTTCCCATTCTTGCTTGATGTACAGCTTAAGTTGTTCAACAGTCCGGGGGTCTCCGTTGTCGTATTTTAGGCTTCATAATGCATCACACATTTTCAATGGGAGACAGGTCTGGACTACAGGCAGGCCAGTCTAGTACCCGCACTCTTTTACTATGAAGCCACGCTGTTGTAACACGTGGCTTGGCATTGTCTTGCTGAAATAAGCAGGGGCGTCCATGATAACATTGCATGGATGGCAACATATGTTGCTCCAAATCCTGTATGTACCTTTCAGCATTAATGGTGCCTTCACAGATGTGTAAGTTACCCATGTCTTGGGCACTAATACACCCCCACACCATCACAGATGCTGGCTTTTGAACTTTGCGCCTATAACAATCCGGAAGGTTCTTTTCCTCTTTGGTCCGGAGGACACAACGTCCACAGTTTCCAAAAACATTTTGGAAATGTGGACTCGTCAGACCACACAACACTTTTCCACTTTGCATCAGTCCATCTTAGATGAGCTTCGGGCCCAGTGAAGCCAGCGGCGTTTCTGGGTGTTGTTGATAAATGTCTTTCGCTTTGCATAGTAGAGTTCTAACTTGCACTTACAAATGTAGCGACGAACTATAGTTACTGACAGTGGTTTTCTGAAGTGTTCCTGAGCCCATGTGGTGATATCCTTTACACACCGATGTCGTTTTTTTGATGCAGTACCGCCTGAGGGATCGAAGGTCACAGGCATTCAATGTTGGTTTTCAGCCTCGCTGCTTACGTGCAGCGATTTCTCCAGATTCCCGGAACTTTTTGATGATATTACGGACCGTAGATGGTGAAATCCCTAAATTCCTTGCGATAGCTGGTTGAGAAATGTTGTCCTTAAACAACTTGCTCACACATTTGTTCACAAAGTGGTGACCCTCGCCCCGTGCTTGTTTGTGAACGACTGAGCATTTCATGGAAGCTGCTTTTATACCCAATCATGGCACCCACCTGTTCCCAATTAGCTCGTTCACCTGTGGGATGTTCCAAATAAGTGTTTGATGAGCATTCCTCTCCTTTCTCAGTCTTTGTTTGCCACTTGTGCCAGCTTTTTTGATACATGTTCCAGGCATCAAATTCCAAATTAGCTAATATTTACAAAAAATAACAACGTTTCTCAGTTCGAACGTTGAATATCTTGTCTTTGCAGTCTATTCAATTGAATATAGGTTGAAAAGGATTTGCAAATCATTGTATTCTGTTTTTATTTACGATTTACACAACGTGCCAACTTAACTGGTTTTGTAAATTAGATATCTTTGTGATGCAAAAGCATTTATCAGACCAGAACGTCATCATAAAGCGATAACAACAGTATCAGAGGGTTGTAAAACAAATAGTTAGCGACAGGCGAAATGACATGTTTTAGGAACTAACGTCAATGTTCTACCACTCCTGTCTCCGACTGCTCACCCGCACGCTCGTCACAGCAGATGTTAAAGCAAAATGCTTGCCCTCTTCCTTCTTAATCTTCCACACCACCAAGTACCTCAGAAAACACTCGACTCTCCAAGCACCACCATAATGACCGACATTAAAACGCGGTGGTGTGGAAGACCCTTCATTAAAAAAAAGCAAGGCAGAGGTTTTATTTAACAAGTATATTTAATCTTTGTGGCCACTGTAACATTACACACTGTTTTGAACAGTAACACTGTGCGTGATTCTTTGGCGTACCACTTGTGGTACACGTACCACAGTTTTGCGCAATTAGTCTGACGTTGACGTTGATTGCACAAAATCTTTGAAATTGCCACCAGTGCCGAATCCGACTGGACTTGAAGCCATGTTTTACTTATGTAAACTTTGCAGCACACGTACTGTCATGATGTCATGGCTGCATGCGGGTCAGACTGCGTTCACATTAGATATCACATTTTTTCTGCAATGTGAGCAATTAGATAAAAAGATCGGATTTCACAAAAAAATCTGAATTGGACATCTCACCCTTCAGTGTGAATGTAGCCTTAGGCCTAGGGCTAAGACTGCAAATATTAATCGTTAAGAAAAAAGGTTCGATTTATATCCTTTTGCTTCGATTAATCGTTTATTAAGTGTAACTAATACAAATTTGAATAATCCGGACCTCATGGAGCGCCTGGAACTTTAAACAGTTTCCGCATGGCCTTTACAAGGGAGTGTACATGAGAGCGGTGGTGTCATGAGCTAAGGTATTTTTAATTAATTATTATTTTTTTACCGATGCACACATGTTAAAAGAACAATTTAAATGTTGATTTGTTACCATACATTTTTGCCTATGAGTCGCTACATTTTTCCTACGTTATGAACCATGCGGCCTATGAAACGGTGCGGTTAATTTATAGATGTTTCTTTGCTGACGGCCATGATGCAAATAGACACTGAAAAGGTATGTTATTGTTTGTGATATGGCGCCATCATTTGTAAAAGTTTTCTCACTGCAGGTGCTGCAGGGCCCTTCTGTTTAGACTTTAGAGCTTTCCACCGGAAGTACAAGTGCTGGTCCATAGCGTCACTACCTGCATGTATTCTTCATTCGTCACTCCGAGCAACGTTTGTACATTTTAAAATGTAAATAAAACTGTTTGTACTTACTAAACCGTGCCATGTTTTCATGCATATTTGTACGTGCTACTGTGATGTAATCAAGCAAGCCTTGTTAGCATTAGCTAATATGTTTACGAGTGTCTGTGTTAGTATTGATAACTTTCAATGGTAATTTCAGTTTCAGTTTCACAAATTCCTCAGTAAATTCACCAAGACGTCACCGTGGAGCTATTGAGTCTGTTTAGCTCAGGGGTGTCCAAAGAGCGGCTCGGGGGCCATTTTCAACCCGCAGCTAGTTTGTTAATGGCCCTCTGCAGATTATTAAAAATAAAGTTAATTCATTATTAATTCTATATCACACCAATTCCCTTTGTTACCTATAACACAAAGCTAGCTTACATAAAAAAATGCTAAAAGCAATATATGCTATCAAAGTGGTCCCCCGCATCTTTTAATTTTTCTGAATGTGGCCCTCAGTGGACAAAGTTTGGACACCCCTGGTTTAGCTGATTGGAGAGCTAGCTTCCGCAGCTCGTGGGTTCATGACGATGACTTCTGTTTTGTTTGATCAGTCGTTTTACTGCCTTGTTACAGACACCGTTTGGAAACAATTAAGGTATGTAAATAAACATTTACAAAACATCTCTGTGTGAAGTAAGTAAGAGTTGTTTTAGTTGTATTGTAAAACTCACAAAGCTTGTGTGTGGGGGGGGCGTGGCCTACGGACCTGCAGCGAAGCGGAGTGTGCCAGGACCGGCTTCGAGATCAGCGACAGGTGCGTAGATGACCCAGCTGAGAGTGTTTGTCTGATCACCTGTCGGGAAGGAGAGGGGAGAGTTGTTGTTAATGGGGGAACAGAAAAACGAGCATGCACGAGACTTAGAGCGAGCTGGACAGAAAGGACTGAAAATAACATCACCTGCAGTGAGAAAACTTGTCCAAAATATGGTGCCATAGCACAAACAACGACACACCTTTTTTAACTATTTGCATTAGGGCTGTTAGCAAATAAAGATCCATAAATTAGCTGCACTGTTTCATAGGTCGCAGGATTCAAAGCGTCGGAAAGAAGTAGCGGCTTATAGACCAGAATTTACACCAATAAATGCACATCATCAACATTGAAATTGCACTTTTAACATGTGTACATTAATTTAAAAAAATAACATTTATTGCAAAATAAATCATTGTTAAGAAAGATGAACGAGGCTGTCATGTCCATCATTGGTGGTCCAAGGAACCCGGAGGAACGAGACCTCCGCACCTTTTAATTGATTGATTGATTGAGACTTTTATTAGTAGGTTGCACAGTGAAGTACATATTCCGTACAATTGACCACTAAATGGTAACACCCGAATAAGTTTTTCAACTTGTTTAAGTCGGGGTCCACTTAAATTGATTCATGATACAGATATATACTATCATATATACTATCATCATAATACAGTCATCACACAAGATAATCACATTGAATTATTTACATTATTTACAATCAGGGGTGTGGGGGGGGGGGGGGGGGGGGGTTATGGACATCAAGTAGTGGACATAGAGAGAGAGAGAGAGAGAGAGAGAGAGAGAGAGAGAGAGAGAGAGAGAGAGAGAGAGAGAGAGAGAGAGAGATCAGAAGGCATAAGAAAAATAAAAAGTATCTGCATTTGATTGTTTCCATTTGATTATTAGCAATCCGGGGAGGGTGTTAGTTTAGGGTTGTAGCTGCCTGAAGGTGAACTTTTATTGCGGTTTTGAAGGAGGATAGAGATGCCCTTTCTTTTATACCTGTTGGGAGCGCATTCCACATTGATGTGGCATAGAAAGAGAATGAGTTAAGACCTTTGTTAGTTCGGAATCTGGGTTTAACGTGGTTAGTGGAGCACCCCCTGGTGTTGTGGTTATGGCGGTCATTTACGTTAAGGAAGTAGTTTGACATGTACTTCGGTATCAGGGAGGTGTAGCGGATTTTATAGACTAGGCTCAGTGCAAGTTGTTTAACTCTGTCCTCCACCCTGAGCCAGCCCATGCTTGGAGTGATGATTGAACAATCCATACGAGTAGAAACACTATGAACAACTGGAAGACGGAAAGGTATTTGTACTTCCGGTTTAAAACTCTAAAACTGAAGCAAACTCGTCCAAAAGATGGCGCCATAGCACAAACAATAGCGCACCTGTTCTGTGTCTTTGCTTGTTTTGTTATTTTTTCTATTTGCAATATGGCCGTCTGCGGACAAAAATCTGTGAATTTAATAAGCCGCAGGATTCAAAGCGTGGGGAAAGGCTGCGGCTTATAGTCCAACATTTACGGTACTTAACCCTCTCATGGAGTTTCTCCACCCTGACTTGAAAGCGCGAAGATCCACCATTGTGTTCTCTTGTCAAAGCCTGAAGCTGAGCAAAGCTGCAGTGTCGCTGGATGCACCGATTGTCACACAATGTGGACCCCAAGCAAAAGGATGGCGACAATAAGGGGTGAACATAAATTGCTTGACGTGCAACAAATGAGGTAACCTTAAGTGACACGGGCTGATTTTCAAACAACTGCATCAAACGAGCGTGCCGTGAATGCACCCTTCAAGCCATTCAACTTAAGAATGCAAGGCGAGCTTCCCAAAATCATTACAGTGGCAAAACACTGAAGTAATTACACACTGAGTTCCCTCATCCCTCTGTTGTTAATGCAAAAAGACTTAAACACTCATTTCAAGGCATTTGGATTTGTTAAACCATTAACGTAAACATGAGTTGCTGGTGCATAATCCTGCAATTTATTGGAGCAGCATCTCTTGCTTTAGTGACTCTAATGTGTTCCTTGACATTAACGTTTTGACTTTGTGAGGTTAATTCTAATGTCAATTAGTCTTCTCAGCGTCTAAAGAGAAACTATTTAAATGCATCCAAACTAAACATCAATGTACGAGTGATTACGAGTTTTTTACTGGATATGTTGGTGTAGCGAACCTTGTAAAATATGACCAAAACGTTCGGTACCTTACTCACTAGGACAGCGGTGTCCAAACTATGGTCTGCGGGCATCTATAATGCGGTCTGCAAGACGGCACGAGTTCAACAAACCATTTGGTCGGGCAATTTTATTTTCTGGCTTATGAATCGGCTTGAGTTGTGTGGTCCTTTTATTGTTTTACTCTATTTTATTTATTTGATTTTACCTATGTTGGTGTTTTTTAAAAATCTTTTGTATTATTTAATTTTTATTTAATTGTATTGTTTGTTTTGTTATACAGTATATATTATTTTAAATAGTTTTAATTGAATGACTTTGTATTGTTTTATTGTGCCGCACATTGGAAACAGTTTGTTAGTAGTATTGTTAGTAGTAAAAATAAATAAAATGGATTTAGACTGTTTGAAGTCTCGTCTTAAAACCCAATTTTAGTTTCTGGCTTATAAATCGGCTTGAGTCGTGTGGTCCTCTGTGTCTTTTATTGTTTTATTTTGGTGTTTTTAGTTAGCTTGTGTATTATTTTATTTTATTTTAATTATTTTTTTACATGATTAATTTTTTATCATTTTTTGTATTGTATTATTATATATATTATTTTAAATGCTTTTAATTGAATTATTTTGTTTTTATGTGCAGGACTCTGGAAACAGTTTGTTAACGGTATTGTTAGTAATAATAATAAATAAAGTGTATTTGGATTGTTTGAAGTCTCATTTTAAAACCCAATTTTATTGTTTGGCTTATAAACCGGGCTTGAGTCGTGTGGTCCTCTGTGTCTTTTATTATTTTATTTATTTGTTTTTAACTATTTTGGTGTATTTACAAATATTTTGTATTATTTTATTTTATTTTTTATAATTTTGTTATTTTTATTTTTTTTAATTATTTGTTGTATTATATGTATTATTTTAAATCGTTTCAATTGAATTATTTTGTATTGTTTTAATGTGCAGCACATTGGAAACAGTTTGTTAATAGTATTGTTAGTAGTAATAATACATAAAGTGGATTTGGACTGTTTTAAGACTTTTTTTAAAACCCTTTTTTTTTCTGGCTTATACATGAGTTGTGTGGTCCTCTGTGTCTTTTAATGCTTTATTCTATTAGATTTTTTTTTTTGATTTTTTTTTGTTATTTTGGTGTTTTTATTATATTTTGTACTATATCCTTTGATTTATTTAATTTTTAATATATATTTTTTTTTATAATGGTTTATTATTATTAGTTTTATTGTAATATTGTATTTATTTTTTTTAAATCCTTTTAATTGAATGACTTTATTGTTTTTATTTGCAACACTCTGGGAACAGTTTGCTTGTTAAAGTGCTATATAAATAAAGTGGATTTGGATTCAACGTTACCATACCATGTCAACTTTATTTATAAAGCCCTTTAAAAACAACCAAAACAAAGGGCTGCACACCACAAAGAAATACAGGAAAAGGACAGACTAAAAAAATAACATTTAAAACAGGGGTAAAATACACACTAAAAAAGCAAATGCAAATTATCTAAAGAACAATTTGTTTGATAAAAAGCAGTTAAAAACAGTTTAAACAGTTCAAAGTCTCAAAGTCTGACGTTGACACTCAAACATGCAATGTAGCATTATACACATTTATTGAGCAAAATAACAAATGATGGTAACACTTTAGTGTGGGGAACATATGAACCATGAATTAGTTGCTTATTAACATAGGGTTAGGGTTAGGGTTAGGGTTAAGGTCAGGGTCAGGTTTAGGGTTGGGGTTAGGGTTGGGGTTGGGTTTGGGGGTTACGGTTAGGGTTAGGGAAGACTCTTAGTTAATGGCTTACTGGTTGTATAATGAGGCCATGCGGAATAAGGCATTAATAAGTACTTAATAAGTACTTAATGACTAATTAAGAGCCAATATGTTACTCATTTGCATGTTAATAAGCAACGCTCCCTCTAAGGTGCGCGCCTGCGCAATTGCGCACTGCTCAAGCGTCCTCTGCGCACAGCAAATATATGCCGCGCACCATATCAAATCCCATCTGAATTCTAAACAAAATAAACACATTTATTCTGTGTAATTTTGCAATGCAACTCTGAGTGACAGTGACAACAAGCGGCCCTAACGGTGTTCGTCAACACTGTTCAATTGAACACTGTTCAATTATTGTAACGTCTATCGAGATGCTTCGAGGACAGGAATTATATCGATCACTTTATTGAGCAAAACTGTTTGTATTCGGCCATAACCACACCAAAAACATGAGTAAAACACTTCTATCTCGAAAAACTAGTCATTTTCTGCCGTACGAACCAGGCCAAAACCAACTTGTCATCTGTCACCAACACGCGTACCACTAAGCCACTGGTGCGTTTATGGCCACACAAAAAGACGGACAAACACCACACAAAGTTACACTATGACTTCTCAGTCATACGTGTGCTTATTGTACAGTCAATTATTATTAATGTTAATTTATTTATATTAATCATGGAATGCTGTTACTAGAGAAAGTTACAGGAATGCACACTTCATCCTATGCTTACATTTCATTGTGCAACATGAGGATGTTTAGGAACTAAATGTGATCTCTGAAAGGGGTACAAATGATTTCCAAAGCAGGACCCCCACCCAGACATATTGTACAATACTAATCCATAGCTTATGAAAAACAAGATTTCTTTTATTTCCATTAAAAGTGGGCCAAATCACTAATATTACAAAACAATCTCATGAAAATAACTCCTCTCATTTGAGTGTTATTATAAAAGATTGGTTTGAGACAGGTGTGCTGCTGGTATTGCCACGTGTGATGTTGCTCACATGAGCTCCACTGAATGCTCAGTGAGTTTTTGTGTTTGCTCAGACACATGAACAATTAGAGGGAACATTGTTAATAAGCAACTAATAAATGGTTCATATGTTATATATAAGTATATAAGGGAAGGATGTGTTTTATTGTATGAGTGAACACTAAGTACAGTACAGAGGTGCAGTCAAATCTGAAGAAAGGCGTTCCACAAAAACAATGCTTTGTGACAAGTCGGACTCGGTTCAAACAAATTGTGCAACCTCAGGGGCATTTCAACTTTACAGGTTCCACCGCAGAAGTATCCTCTATTTCCTCAAATGTTATTTTAGCTCGGGTGTCTTTTGATCTTTTCCTCCATGTCTGCGTGTTGATCCATCCGCATTTCTTCCGGGAGACAGGTGCCATGAATTATGCATGGACTGGCCTGTGCTCAAGTCTTCGGGGGGGAGGAAATGTTCACACATGCATCCTCACATCCTCGTGAGCTTTTTGACGCGAGCGCAACGTACATGTGTGTGTTTCTGGACCTGACGACTCAAAGATGTTTTCACAAGGATATCCTTAGTGGACTGGTCGGAGTGAAGGGGGGTAATCATCGTCAGCAAAATAGATATTACTGACTCAGCACTTTATAGTTATTTTTTTTCTTAGGCCGCCGTGGCAGGAGGGCTTGTAAAGAACCTCAGAGATAGAGTTGGGTGATAAAACAGCATCAACATACAAAACCCCAAAACCAGTGAAGTTGGCACGTTGTGTAAATCATAAATAAAAACAGAATACAATGATTTGCAAATACTTTTCAATCTATATTCAATTGAATAGACTGCAAAGATAAGATACTTAACGTTCGAACTGGAAAACGTTGTTATCGTTTGCAAATATTAGGAATTTGATGCCTGCAACATGTTTCAAAAAAGCTTGCGCAAGTGGCAAAAAAGACTGAGAAAGTTGAGGAATGCTCATCAAACACTTATTTGGAACATCCCACTGGTGAACAGGCTAATTGGGAACAGGTGGGTGCCATGATTGGGTATAAAAGATGCTCTCCAGTGTCTCTCGCTCACTCTCCAACTCCCACACTCGTGTCTCGGTCCGGCTGCTGCTAATAAAGTCAAGTCAAGTCAAGTCAACGTTATTTATATAGCACGTTTTCAACAACTTTTAAATTGAACCAAAGTGCTTTACAGGTTAAAAAAGCATAGAGCAAAAAAAAGCAACTAAGCAAAACAAAACAAACAAAAAAAACAAAAAAAACAAAAAAAAACAACAACAAAAAAACCAAAAAAAACAAAAAAAAAACAACATACACAATGAATGTGCTAAACAAGATAGTGCAAATGCAATACGGTAAAAGGGGTCGAATAAAAAAGCTTAAAAAAATTAAAAATAAATAAATAAATAAAAAATTTGCAGAATAAAAATAATGAAAGTGCGACAAATTGAAAAATACAACTAAAACGAAGGGGTGGGAGAGGGGGGGGACTAGAAATGGTGGCCTAGTGGGCGGACTCAGCTCGAGTCAAAGGCCAGCGAGAAGAGGTAGGTCTTAAGGAGGGTTTTGAAGACTCCCAGGCTCTGGGCTGACCTAATGTGGAGGGGAAGCCCGTTCCAGAGCTTAGGGGCGGCAACGGAAAAGGCTCTGTCCCCTCTGGTCTTTAGCCTGGATCTGGGGACCGCCAAAAGCATTTGGTCAGCTGACCTCAAGGCTCTAGACCAGGGGTCGGCAACCCGCGGCTCCGGAGCCGCATGCGGCTCTTTGACCACTCTGATGCGGCTCAGCTGCATACTTGCCGACCCTCCCGGTTTTCCAACGACCCCCCCGATTTTCCCAGGAGACTGCCTCTCCTAGAAATCTCCCACGGTAAATATTATCCTATTTTCACTCTAATTACTTAATCAAGGGCGTGCCCTAATGGCATTGCATTAATTGTCCTCTATAGCATTTACAAACAGCGTGCCACCCCGGCCACATGTTATTTGTTGCTTTTACTTGCACACGTAGGCGACAGCAAGGCATACTTGTTCAACAGCCACACAGCTTACACTGACGGTGGCCGTATAAGTTAAAGTTAAAAAGTTAACTTTAACACTGTTACGTTACAAATGTGCGCCACACTGTGAACCCACACCAAAAATGAATGACAAAAACATTTCTGGAGAACATCCGCACTGTAGCACAACACAACAAATACCCAGAATCCCATGCAGCCCTAACTCTTCCGGTCTACATTATACACCCCCGCTACCACCAAACCCCCCCACACATCAACCCCCCCCCTCTCCGTGCGTCGGTTGAGCGGAAGAGTTAGGGCTGCATGGGATTCTGGGTATTTGTTGTGTTGTGTTTATGTTGTGTTACAGTGCAGATGTTCTCCAGAAATGTGTTTGTCATTCTTTTTTGGTGTGGGTTCAAAGTGTGGCGCATATTTGTAACGTAACAGTGTTAAAGTTGTTTTTGTACGACTACCGTCAGTGTAAGCTGTGTGGCTGTTGAACAAGTATGCCTTGCTGGCACCTACGTGAGCAAGCAAAAGCTGCATTCAACATGTGGCCAAGCAGGTACGCTATTTGGACAGTCTGTAGAAGGCGCTAAAAGCAGTGCCAGCACGTCCTGAAATTTTGGAGTCTCACGGAAAATTGAGAGGGTTGGCAAGAAAGACGCTGTCAAGCGCCATTCAATTAAAAGTCGCGGGCTGCACTAACATTAAATTTCCTCATTAAGATGCGTGCCTGTGCGTGTGTCAGAGACCCTTGGTTAACATAGCGCAAAGCAATTTAAGCTTTGTATGCGGTGTTTTTACTTTTAAATTTTCCAAAATTTTTTGTGGCTCCCATTGTTTTCTTTAATTTGTGAAACTTTCCAAAATGGCTCTTTGAGTGGTAAAGGTTGCCGATTCCTGCTCTAGACGAAGTATGGTGATGCAGCAGCTCGGTCAGGTATTGTGGGGCCAGACCATTTAGGGATTTAAAAACAATTAAAAGTAATTAATAAAGGCGACAGGTGGTTAGATAACCAGCCCCAGCTGGGCAATCCACTCACCTGCCGCTGGCTTCGAGGCCGGTCCTTACACACCCCGCTCCGCGGCAGGCCCGCAGACCACGCCCCCCTCCACAACGTCATTAAGCATTTCTTACATATTCCTTATTTTTGCACCTTAATTTTAAGAGCTTATTGTTAAGTGTTTTTTTTCATGCTTGTGTTGACATTTCCTTTCTTTTCTGCCTTGACAGCTGAGGGGATTATAATCAGAGGAAGGTTACTTGTACATTTAAAATACAAATGTTTACATTTGCAAAAAAAAATGTTCCTGCTCCTTATTTTAGATAGGTCATAAAAATATCAATTATTATTGATATGGACTCATACAAAAACACTTATATTGTGATACAGTTTTCCGGCATATTGCCCAGCCCTGCTCACAGTTAATACATTGAAAAGAAAAAAAAATGAGATGATGCCGTGTAGAGATGTGCGTGTCGTGCAAATAAAGCAGAACAAACTAATACAGATAACAGCACATTGTGCAAAATACTCCTGGGCTAAGTTTCAATGTCTGAAATGCGATCAAAGAACTCCCCGAAGTAACACAGTCAAGTCTTTTGACACCAGAAACACTACAGATACAAATAGAATGTGTCATTGTCAGAGGTGCTGAATGAGATCCTGTAATCTCCTGCAAACAATGGTTCATTTGCATATTTTGTACTGACTGTGATTGTGTCAGATTTACTTCACACATCTGGAGCTGCACACTATGGGCCTGAACTATTAAAGTTTGCCTTCTATAAAACATGCGCAGTCAGTCTTCATGGATATGCAGAGTATATGCTGGTTATTAGAACGCCCACGCTAGTGGGAGGAGAAAATGCAATATGTAACACACACAGTGTGATTTATCAAGGCGGGAACTGTTCTGCGGCCGCCGTTTTGGGTCTGCATTTGCACGTCTGGAAAGGTGCAAACTGTCAGTCTGCAGAGAAATAGCTGTGAGAAAAGAGAGGCTCGCACTGCAGCGTCGTCCTGCGCATCAGAATCAGAATCAGAATCAGAATAGTTTTATTGCCATTGTTTGAGAACGGGTTCACAAACTAGGAATTTTTCTTGGTGCAATCGTGCAACATAAAACACATATAACACATATTTGGTAATAAAAAGAGCTGTAACTGAGCTATCAGATCATGTTATAGACTTAGAAGGAATTCAAGGAATGCTTGTCAACATATATGGACTGTCAAAAATAAATATTCAGCAATATCATTTTATAATTATATAGCTGCTGGATGACTTAAGGGGCTGATGAAAACACATGTAATTGATTGTTTTGGTGTATGCTGGTATTTTCTTTTAACAACATTTTTTTTTATCTAGTGTTTATGAAAAATAATTTTCTGGTGACTACCTCTTGAAGCTCATCGAGAGAATGCCAAGAGTGTGCAAAGCAGTAATCAGAGCGAAGGGTGGCTATTTTGAAGAAACTACAATATAAAACATGTTTTCAGTTATTTCACCTTTTTTTGTGAAGCACATAACTCCACATTCAGTCATAGTTTTGATGTCTCCAGTGACAATCTACAATGTAAATAGTCATGAAAATAAAGAAAACACATTGAATGAGAAGGTGTGTCCAAACTTTTGGCCTGTACTATATATATATATGTATACATCCATCCATCCATTTTCTACCGCTTGTCCCTATGTATATGTATATATATATATATATATATATATATATATATATATATATATATATATATATATATACACTACCGTTCAAAAGTTTGGGGTCACATTGAAATGTCCTTATTTTTGAAGGAAAAGCACTGTACTTTTCAATGAAATTAAACTACTCTTAACTTTAAAGAAATACACTCTATACATTGCTAATGTGGTAAATGACTACTCTAGCTGCAAATGTCTGGTTTTTGGTGCAATATCGACATAGGTGTATAGAGGCCCATTTCCAGCAACTATCACTCCAGTGTTCTAATGGTACAATGTGTTTGCTCATTGGCTCAGAAGGCTAATTGATGATTAGAAAACCCTTGTGCAATCATGTTCACACATCTGAAAACAGTTTAGCTCGTTACAGAAGCTACAAAACTGACCTTCCTTTGAGCAGATTGAGTTTCTGGAGCATCACATTTGTGGGGTCAATTAAACGCTCACAATGGCCAGAAAAAGAGAACTTTCATCTGAAACTCGACTGTCTATTATTGTTCTTAGAAATGAAGGCTATTCCACAAAATTGTTTGGCTGACCCCAAACTTTTGAACGGTAGTGTATATATATATATATATATATATATATATATATATATATATATATATATATATATATATATATATATATATATATATATATATATATATATATATATATATATATTTATGTATATATATATATATATATATATATATATATATATATATATATATATATATATATATATATATATTTTTTTTTTTCACAAATATACATACATATATACATATACTGTATATACATATACATACACACACATATATATGTATACTTACACACACACACACACACACACACACACACACACACACACACACACACACACACACACACACACACACACACACATTCTGGTTATCATTTGGAATGGGGACCAAGTTTTTGATCATCACTTGTGGGGACCACCCTTTCTACATGTTGTGGAGGCATGAAAAAAATTAGGTAAAATAGGCCACTGCCCAGTTAGTGAAGTGAAGTGTGAATTATATTTATATAGCGCTTTTCTCTAGTGACTCAAAGCGCTTTTACATAGTGAAACCCAATATCTAAGTTACATTCAAACCAGTGTGGGTGGCACTGGGAGCAGGTGGGTAAAGTGTATTGCCCAAGGACACAACGGCAGTGACTAGGATGGCAGAAGCGGGGATCGAACCTGCAACCCTCAAGTTGCCGGCACGGCCGCTCTACCAACCGAGCTCATACACGTCTTTAAATCTCTGGATTGGTGAAGTAATGTGCTGATCCTTCTTACTGGGGACCCTGGGGAAAAAGAGTTAATATGGTTCATGGGGACCAAATTTTAATAATTTTGCGTAATTCACACAAATTTGTACGTGACTACTGAGGACCATTTAAAAAAAAAATAAAATTCAAATTAAATATGACATGATCCTCAGAATACAGCACTACCGCTGTCCTCTTATAGGAAGTTTCACCACTTAAATGTTAAAGCAAATCCAGCTACAGCCCGATAAGGGGGCAGCTGTGCAAATGTCTCACACTCAAACTAACCAGTAAACATGTTTTATGGGCCAAAGTTTAAAAAACACTTAGGCATCTTCAGAATGGATCTGACTAAAGGTTTCCCTTTAGGGGACCTGTTTTTTGTCCCCATACCGTCAGAGGTCGCCTAAAGGCATACTTGCCAACCCTCCCGTTTTTAGCGGGAGACTCCCGGTATTCAGCGCCTCTCCCGATAACCTCCCGGCAGAAATGTTCTCCCGACAAACTCCCGGTATTCAGCCGGAGCTGGAGGCCACGCCCCCTCCAGCTCAATGCGGACCTGAGTGGGGACAGCCTGTTCTCACGTCCGCTTTCCCACGATATAAACAGCTTGCCTGCCCAATGACGTCATAACATCTACGGCTTTTAGAGAGTAGAGTGCACAACTGCGCACACAACAAGGAGACAAAGCAGAAGAACGTGGAAGTTACAGACATGGCGACGCCGTCGACGAGCAAGATGAAGAAATACGCTTGCAAGTTCCAAAACGAATAAAAACAAGAATTTCAGTTAATCCAGGACAGTTCGAAGGGGAAGGGGTATGTAATTATGTTGCCTGTACATTTCGTAGAACAGACTTCTCCATTGAACACGGTGGCCGAAATGATATACTCATTCATGAACGGAGAAGTTAAACAGGACAATGCTGCCATCTACTGGATAGCCTCCGGAACACTGAAATTCAAGTATTTATTTTATTTATATGTATAATAATATATATATATATATATATATATATATATATATATATATATATATATATATATATATATATATATATATATATATATATATATATATATATATATATATATATATAGCTAGAATTCACTGAAAGTCAATTATTTCATACATATATATATATATATATATATATATATATATATATATATATATATATAGCTAGAATTCACTGAAAGTCAAGTATTTCATACATATATATATATATATATATATAAATATATATATATATATATATATATATATATATATATATATATATATATATATATATATATATATATATATATATATATATAATATAAATATATATATATATATGAAATACTTAAGTTGGTGAATTCTAGCTGTAAATATACTCTCCTCTTAACCACACCCTTAACCACGCCCCCCGACCACGCCCACACCTCCCGATATCGGAGGTCTCAAGGTTGGCAAGTATGCCTAAAGGTGACTGTGTAAACAGAGCGATGTCCCCATAAAAAAAATAAAAAATATAAATTAAAAAAAATTAAAATTTCTCCTGAAGGAATCAATAAACTACTATCCATCTATCTATCTATCTATCTATCTATCTATCTATCTATCTATCTATCTATCTATTAAGTAAGCATTGCCAGAACTCGCACGCACACACACTCACACACACACACACACACACACACACACATATATATATATATATATATACAAACACACACACACACACATGCATTCACACACACACACACATTAATATTTTATATACATACATAATTTTATCGCCCAGCCTTAGTTCCATTGTAGATGAACTGCAGCACAGCTTCCAAAATTCCCAGAAAAAGTGGCGCATGTGCTGCTTGTTTCAAAACATAGCAAAACGCCACAGGTAGGAGCATGACAACATGGATGCACAGTAAATGAGTGTCTCCATGGTTAACTGGTTTGCACCAGTTATCATTTATACACGTAGTTCTAGTAGATCACACGGCCACTATCAGTACTCGCAATTTCATAGTTTGCACACGCTCTTTAGCACGTAATATTTGGATTTCAGTCGATCGGGCCCCATGTCTTTCACGGCTCCTGCATATTTAAGTCCAGTCGAAGTACATTTCGTCTCATTTAGAGTCATGTAATTGCCCGCAAAAGTTAAAAAATTCATCAGAAGCCGTTCTCTTTTAGCTATGAGCTATGCAAAAGCTTCCTTGAAATAGTACATCTTTAATGGCTGGAACACACTCTCCCTGATGTTTAGTGGCTTTTCATGTTTTTGGTAAAACCGTCACATCATGTCGCAAAGTATTGTATATTTTAAAATACAACAAGCGTCAATCGTTGACATGGTCAAAGGAAACGCTTTGGGGAGGTGTTTTTTTTTTAATTAAAGAAGAATTTAAACACATTTTTTTCTATAATTATGTAAGTACCAGTAAAATATGTGGATACATTTTTCAGGCAACTGAATGAAAAGTGACAATTGACTTTTGTTTTGAGTCTACCAAATACTGATGGGCGATATGGCCGAAAATCAATTTTGCTAATCGAATCGATTTATTTTTTTAAATTTTGTTCCAAAAGTCTGTCACTTTAGTAAATGTTTGGGGTGAATTTTATTAAACAAAACCAGTTTTATTTTCGATAATACAGAAATTGATCAGAGCTGCTCATCTATTTTATGGAGGAATGTATTCAATCATAGAACTGGCACCCAATGCTGATAAAAAAAAAGTACAGATTTTGAATCGAGAATCGATTCTGAATCAAATCGTTACCCCCAAGAATCGAATCGAATCGTACGCTTCCCAAAGATTCACAGCCCTACCGTCTATGACACTGAAAAATTACAAATTCCATCTATAAATTAATATGTAGACATTACCAATGTATACATTGTCAAAATAGAGTAAAACGAATACAATAATATTTATATATATATATATATATATATATATATATATATATATATATATATATATATATATATATATATACTTTAAATTTTTATTTTTTATTTATTTATTTATTTTTTTATTATGTTATCAATTTGATAAATAAAGTTGTTTTATGATTACAAGCATAATTTATAAGCACAATTGCCATTCATTTAATATATGTTTAAACATAATTAAAACTTTTATATTTTATCATTGTATACATCATCGTCGTGATATAAAATGACTTATTACATATTTTTAGTGCAGTATGGACTATTGTTGGGCCATTAATAGAAATTATGATGTCACACCGATTAATCCGATGACAGAAAAAAACTATTAAAAGGTGGCTTAAGGTGAACAAATCAAGCACTCCTTACCTTGGAGGAGGTAGTAAACTTCCCCTGAGCGCAAAGTGTAAACCGGTTTGTAGACGTTGCCCTCTAGTGGGTTCCTCGGACCACCACACACTGCCACGAGAGCCCGGATTGCAGGGTACAACACTGTTTTATTTTCATAAATCGTGCCAGCCTTTTGCTTTCCAGCAAAATGTCTTTTTCTCAGTCCGTTTCTCTTTCTCTCTCTCTCTCTGGCTCCCACTCCAACTCCAACCATGTGTCTCGCTCCGGCTGCTGCTAATAAAGGCGACAGGTGATTAGATAACAAAGCCCACCTGGGCCATCTACACCTGTCGCTGTCTTTGAGGCCGATCCTGGCACACCCCGTTCCGCGGCAGGCCCGCAGGCCACGCCCCCCTCCACACAGTTATTTTCGAATAGTGGGATGGGTCGGTGATGCAATGCTTGGTGGTCACCTGCTTTATCAGTATCATGCATGAAAAAGCGATGTACTACAAAACGTGCTCGCTGTGGCCATTAATCCTGGCCTCCTCAAATTGTTTTATTTATTTCTGTAAACTAAAGTGTTTTGCATAGTGTGCTCCTGAGTTAATTGCTAATCAGTTAGAATTCTTTTTTTTTTATTAATTATTTATTGAGTTCATTTAATTGTATTTTTCACTATCACATGGTTAAAGTCGGTCCAACAACTTTTATAGCTTAAATAAGAATGTACCTTGTTTTTGGAATTTCAGTCAAATTATGATGTTAATAAGGTTACAGTAATCTTTGATCAATATATATATATATATATATATATATATATATATATATATATATATATATATATATATATATATATATATATATATATATATATATATATATATATATATATATATATATATTTAAATATATATACACTACCGTTCAAAAGTTTGGGGTCACATTGAAATGTCCTTATTTTTGAAGGAAAAGCACTGTACTTTTCAATGAAGATAACTTTAAACTAGTCTTAACTTTAAAGAAATACACTCTATACATTGCTAATGTGGTAAATGACTATTATAGCTGCAAATGTCTGCTTTTTGGTGCAATATCTACATGGGTGTATAGAGGCCCGTTTCCAGCAACTATCACTCCAGTGTTCTAATGGTACAATGTTTTTGCTCATTGGCTCAGAAGGCTAATTGATGATTAGAAAACCCTTGTGCAATCATGTTCACACATCTGAAAACAGTTTAGCTCGTTACAGAAGCTACAAAACTGACCTTCCTTTGAGCAGATTGAGTTTCTGGAGCATCACATTTGTGGGGTCAATTCAACGCTCAAAATAGCCAGAAAAAGAGAACTTTCATCTGAAACTCGACAGTCTATTCTTGTTCTTACAAATGAAGGCTATTCCACAAAATTGTTTGGGTGACCCCAAACTTTTGAACGGTAGTGTATATATATATATATATATATATAATTTTTTTTCCATTTTACGTTTTCTTTAATGTTTTTAAGGACACTAATGTTATGCAGAGGTGTACTTATAACAATTTATTGACAAATTATACCATTTATAGGCTAACAGAAAACAATTCAAACACACATGGGGTCGGTCGTGCCGGACTTATTTCCGCACCAAATGCCCTCCGAACATTCTGCGAGGAATGAAGAAAAACATCGGACTTCAACACATCCAACCTCACCAAACACCTGAAATGCCAGTATCAGCACGATTGTTTCCAGAAAGCCTACAACCTCCAAAGAAGACCTATGTTTGCTATCAAAATCCGCCATGATCAAATGAGGACCTCAACTTCACTACTGATTTATGCACCATTGTAGTGATGTCATACTTTGTCTAATCCACCTTTGTGTGACTCATTTTTTTTGAATGCACAGTCGATTTAAACAAATAATAATCGTTATCGGTATCGGCGTGAGACAGACAGGCCCTTCTGTGCCACTGCTGAGCCAGACAAGACCCAATCTTCTCTGTACATCAGGATTATTTATTCATTTGGGCCAAAGTGCCTGACTGAGCCACTCTCGCCCCCCAGAGATCAGTGTTTATCAGGCACTGCCACCCTTTTTTGGGTGTGCAATGAATGGATTGGCCCGGCAGCGGTCCCGACCTCAACCCCTACTAAACACTTACGGGAAGACTTGAACCGTTCGTGCTGGAATGACCAAAAACAACCACGCCGATTTACTCTCGACAACGCCGGGTTGGGGAGTGACTGCCGCCCCACAGTAGTGTGTGACTAGGTTGAGGAGTCCCCGTTGGGGGTGGTTGTGTGACAAATGCAAATAAAAAGACTAACATTCATGGTCAAGATTTATTGCTTCAACACAACCAAACATCCCGGAATGTGTTTTTTTGACGTTTTATGTTATTATTGCATGAGCAATTTTTTTTTTTAATTTGAGTTTTTTGTTAGGTATCCTCGTAACGGTGACCACACATTAAAGCTGCAAATGACGGCGTAGTGGCATGTCGGTACCAAGGCACATGACAGTCACATTTATGGTAAACTATTAATACAGCCAATGCCACACATTAGTCATCTTATAATGTAATGAGACAGCCTAATGCACAGTGCTTAACCCTCTCATGGGTCACGGTCAGAAACTCCAGTATAAGCTCGTCATGCAACTCAAAAGTAGGGAGGAAGCCAATCACATCACCAAGCATTAGGCAATGTAATATAGTATGAGGTGCAAGTATATCGTACACATTCAATAATATACCAGTTGTAAAATGTATAATTTATATAAGTACATGTATATATGTATACATATAAACATTTGTATGTAATTAATTTTGCATCATGCAATGTCAAAATGTGCACAGCAGATGAGAAAACCACAATTATTAAAAATGTATCATTTCATTTATAACCCCTTTACTCATTTATTTATTTAGACTAATTCAATAATTTAGTCCTTCCTCAGTGCATTTGGTTACCAGCTTCAAAAGTGATTTTTTTTTTTTTAAGAGGAACATATGTGTCACGTTTGAGGCTGTGTGTCGCATGGGTCGTTCCTCCCAGATGCAGAACGGACAACTCCGGACGAAAGCGTGAAGGTAGGAGATTATTTATTTCTCATAAATCATACACTGTAGATACAAGCAGACAATAACGAGAATAAACAGAAAAGCGGGCCGATAGCATGGGAAGCTATGGCGAAGCTTAGCGCAGGAACAAGAATCAAGAATCACGAATCCAAGAAATAACCAAACGTAACTTGTTGCGTGGAGCAAACAAAGAAGCCAGGCCGACTGACCGGCAAAGGCAGGCTTAAATAATGCCTCTGACTAGTGCTCGGGGAACAGGTGAGCGTCCCGAACACCAATCAGAGGCAGGTGAAAATAATAATTAGCCATGGTAACTAAACAAACTCAAGGTTGCATAACAACAGGAACTCAGGGAGTCCAAAACGAACCGAAAATAACAAAACATGATCCGGGCCACGGATCATGACAGGGCCTCCCCCTTAAGGACAGATTCCATATGTCCATAAAAAAAACAGGCAGGATCCAGAGTCACGGGAGGGCGGAGGGAGGACTTGGCGGTGGGTTGCCAGACCAAGTGTCCCCGCAACCAGCGAGGGAGAGTCGAGTGGCGGCGACGTGTTGAACGCCGCTGCACTTGGCGAGGCGGTCGACCACGGAACGGCCACATCAGTGGCCGACGAGGAGGTCGGCGTGAGTGACGCCAGAACCTCAGCAGCCTAAGAGTTTTACGCCCGATTCGTGGGCGTCGCTGCTGTTTACGCCCGGGGCGTCCATGAATTTTCCCTCCAGTGGGCCGCATGCAGGCGTCTGATGGCTGCTTGCGCAGCCGGTCACGACGACGCTGGCGACGAGGAGGGTGGCGGTGCCGTGGGAAGGCCCGCCGGAGACGAGGAAGGTGGCACCTCAGGAGCTTGAGCGGCAGGCGAAGGAAGCAGGAAGGGGTGCTAGCCTGGGAGCAGGAACAGGTGGCGTCCCGAACACCAATCAGAGGCAGGTGAAAATAATAAGTAGTCACGGTAGCTAAACAAACTCAAGGGTGCACAACAACAGGAACTCAGGGAGTCCAAAACTAACCGAAAATAACAAAACATGATCCGGGCCAAGGATCATGACAATATGTGAATATACTGTATAGGAAACAGTAAACAAATGACACAAACTGTACACAAGTGTTTATTTGTGAATAAAGAATGAACATAAAAACAACACTTTTATTCCGGTGCAAATGTTAAGCAGCTACATGATTTTCGGGCATGCAAACATTTACAATTAAGAAGAAGTATGCACAGACCGCGCACGTCAACTTAGCTTTAATATTACAGTGCTGCAAATGTACAGTATGTATTAGGATTGTATGGTATACCAGTACTAGTAAAGTACCGCCATACTAATGAATCATAATCGGTACTATACCGCTTGTAAAAAGTACCGGTTTTCTTTTTTTTTTAATCACTTATTTGCCCTGACATTGCTGATTTTACCTGCAGAGGAGCATGTTCGGCAACGCACAATCACGGAGTACTTAGAGGCAAAAAAGGGAGAATGGACGCATTTTGGCTTAAAAACTTTTAGCTACTTCTAAATCACTAATCCTCGCCTCCATGGCGACAAATAAAGTACGTTTCTTACAGGTATCATCCCTGCAGGACGAGGAATAGCTAAACATGCTTCACTACACACCGTAGGAGGATACAATAGCTCACAAACAAAAGCCATGTGTGGATCTACACCTGACATACACTGTAATGATACCAAGTACAAGAGCATATCTGGTCGATACTACAATGATTACATGGATATTTTTTATAATCACAAAATCTTTTTATATATATATATATATATATATATATATAAGTGTGTGTGTGTGGAGGGGGGCGTGGCCTGCTGGCCTGCTGCGAGGCAGGGTGTGCCAGGACCGGCCTCGAAGTCAGCGACAGGTGCGTAGATGGCCCACCTGGGCCTTGTTATCTAATCACCTGTCGCTCTTTATAAGTACGAACCGGGAAGAGAGACGTGGGTGGAGCTGGGGGAGAGCGAGAGCACGACGAACATTCACGAAACAGACGATTGCTGAAAAGCACCAAGAGACTTGTTTGAAAAAGTAAAACAGTCTTGAAACAATGAAACGGGCTCGCCTGGAGATGCTGGGTGGTCTGGAGGACCCACTGGAAGGCAACTTCCACAATATATATATATATATATATATATATATATATATATATATATATATATATATATATATATATATATATATATATATATATATATATATGTGTATATACAGTTGTGGTGAAAATATTACATACACTTGTAAAGAAAATGTGAGCAAATCTGCTGGGTCAAAAGTATACATACAGCAATGTTAATATTTGGTTACATGTCCCTTGGCAAGTTTCACTGCAATAAGGCGCTTTTGGTAGCCATCCACAAGCTTCTGGTTGAATTTTTGACCACTCCTCTTGACAAAATTGGTGCAGTTCAGCTACATGTGTTGGTTTTCTGACATGGACTTGTTTCTTCAGCATTGTCCACACGCTTAAGTCAGGACTTTGGGAAGGCCATTCTAAAACCTTAATTATAGCCTGATTATCTATTCCTTTACCACTGTTGACGTGTGTTTGGGGTCATTGTCCTGTTGGAACACCCAACTGCGCCCAAGACCCAACCTCCGGGCTGATGATTTTAGGATGTCCTGAAGAATTTGGAGGTAATCCTCCTTTTTCATTGTTTTATTACTCTCTGTAAAGCACCAGTTCCATTGACAGCAAAACAGGCCCAGAGCATAATACTACCACCGCCATGCTTGACGGTAGGTATGGTGTTCCTGGGATTCTCCTCCAAACATATTGCTGGGTATTGTGGCCAAACAGCACAATTTTTGTTTCATCTGACATCACATGGACAAAGATAAGACCTTCTGGAGGAAAAGTTCTGTGGTCAGATGAAACAAAAAGGTAGTTGTTTGGCCACAATTTGCGGGTATGGGTGGATTTGCAGGCAGTAGCGACACCGTGAGTTACTGGAGGGACTGACATCAGGGTTTTAACATTACAGAGCGATTCACCCACTATTAAATCATCACGTTTAATTTTTAGTAAAAAGGACCAGACGCTACCTTCTCAAGACTACCATACTGCCTTTCCATGCTCAGCAAAGCTGAAGTGGACGCCGCAAGGCTGAGTGAGCGTGTGTCACAGCAGACCACGGCTTTTGGAACGTGGCTCTTTTTTTTTTTCATGCTGTGCATCTGCCATTCACACAACACAAACAAACATCACTGCAAAGGGGGAATAAATACAGAGATCAAGACCCTGAACCTTGACATGAGTGGATGTATCATATATATATATATATATATATATATATATATATATATATATATATATATATATATATATATATATATATATATATATATATATATAGTATATACAACATACAATAATCTATAATGAACCTGTCATGTCCAAACATGATGTTGACATCAACATCAGAGACGCTGGCACACATCCATAGGATCGGTGTGGTTCTCACCTTTTCACTTCTGCCCTGCCTGTAAACTGTACACTTCGTAGAAATAATCCATGAGTTCTGTGTGACAGGACACAATAATGCGTCTCTTATCTCGACCAAACATGTTTTCCATTCGCTGCTATGTCTGTCAGTTGTGGAGTATGGAAGTAGAACTGCCTCACATCAACTTATATATATCAATATGATATCAATACATATTTTATGCATATATTAATACATATACAAATACAAATACAAATGTGATATACAAATAAATAATGCATTTGTATAAATACACGCGTATTTGTAAATATATTTTTGAGATTTGAAAATATATACAAATACAATTTATAAATATAAAAATGTGACTGTGGAGGGGGGCGTGGCCTGCGGGCCTGCCGCGGAACGGGGTGTGCAAGGACCGGCCTCGAAGACAGCGACAGGTGAGTAGATGACCCAGATGGGCCTTGTTATCTAATCACCAGTCGCCTTTATTAGCAGCAGCCGGAACGAGACACGGAGTGGGAGTTGGAGCCCGAGAAAGACACACGGACTGAGACACGCTGGACTGAAAAGTCTGAAAATATATTGCTGGAAAGCAATCCCTGCATGAAAATAAAAGACTGTTACCTCAGACTGCCGGGCTCACAAGAAGAATCTTTGTGTCAGAAGAACCCACAGGAGGGCAACATCTACAGTGACATACAAATAAATCAAGAATTTGTATTAATAAACGTGTATTTTTAAATATATTTTTGAGATTTGAATATAAATACGCTTGATTTTATATTTGTATTTGTATTGAATTTGCATGTGTGGATCACTTTTTTGCTTTTGTGTCAATGAGAGAGTTCTACCACAAACCAGATGCACGAATAAATGTGACCTACACACTCCCCTGAACAACCAGCAGAGGGCACTGCAGCCAGAGCGGTCTGGGTCACAGAGCATTAAATGCAAAATGCCCGGAGTTCTCTGCACAAAAACAATCCACGTCTTTACAGAGAGAACGCACAACAGGCCTGAGCTAGCTAACGTTAGCGTTGTATTAGCTAATGCTAATTTATCCAGTTCATCTGAAAGACCGTGTTAGCTGCCTATTTTATTGTATCAATGCCGTTTAATGACCTTGTCCCGATACTGATGTCTTATCAGTGTAATGTGTGGCTCTGGCTGCAGTGCCCTCTGCTGGTTGTTCAGGGGAGTGTGTAGGTCACATTTATTTGTGAATCTGGTTTGTGGTAGCTTTTTGCCATTGGATGTAACGCTGAGTTTTGCCTGCACGGCATATAAAATTAAAAACAAATTGGTACTGAGTTTGACAGCAGAACCCTGTTGTGTAAGAACTTGGCTGTAAGACTTTCTCCTGCCAATTTTCCCATTGAGCAATGCACAATGCATTCAACTGCAAAATATTGCTCGTTTCCATTTACAGCAAACAAACAAAAATGCTTGGCACATTCCAGACTTCACTATATTGTAGGATCAGATTTACTTTATTCTTTGTTTTAATTTGAGCAATGATTATTTTTATGAAGATTTTATTCTTTGACTTGAATTTTTTTCCTTCTTGTAATTTTCTGTAAAGCACTTTGAGCACTTTGAATTGTGTTGTGTAGGAATTGTGCTTTATAGATGGACTTGCCTCACCTATTAGTGTTTGTTTACCTTTTTTGAGCCAAGGCACATTTTTTGCGTTGAAAAAATCCGGAGGCACACCACCAGCAGAAATCATCAAAAAACGAAACTACGTTGACAGGAAAAATGCTTTGTCGCAATTGTTGATTATGACTTTAAACCATAACCAACCATGCATCACTATAGCTCTTGTCTCAAAGTAGGTGTAGTGTCACATCACGCCGTAAATTATAATTTTACGTTTTTTTCTGTTTTCCTCTGTGTAGTGCTTTAGTTCTTGTCTTGCGCTCCTATTTTGGTGGCTTTTTCTCTTTTTTTGGTATTTTCCTGTAGCAGTTTAAATGTCTTCCTTTGAGCGATATTTCCCGCATCGACTTTGTTTTAGCAATCAAGAAGATTTCATTTGTTTTAATCCTTCTTTGTGGGGACATTGTTGATCGTCATATCATGTTCGGATGCACATTCTGGACGCCATCTTTGCTCCACAGTAAGTCTTTGCTGTCGTCCAGCATTCTGTTTTTGTTTACTTTGTAGCCAGTTCAGTTTTAGTTTCATTCTGCATAGCCTTCCCTAAGCTTCAATGCCTTTTCTTAGGGCAGGGGTCGGCAACCTTTACCACTCAAAGAGCCATTTTGGCAAGTTTCACAAATTAAAGAAAATAATGGGAGCCACAAAAAAAAAATTTAAATTTAAAATGAAAAACACCGCATACAAAGCTTAAATGCTTTGTGCTATGTTAACCAGGGGTCTCAGACACACGCACCGGCACGCACTTTAATGTGGAAATTTGATGTTAGTGCGGCCCGCGAGTTTTGAATGAATGGCGCTTGATAGCGTCATACTTGCCAACCCTCTCATTTTTTCCGGTATCAGGGCGTGATGACACTGCTTTTGGCGCCCTCTACAGCCTGCCCAAACAGCGTACCCGATCAACCACATGTAGAATGCAATTTCAGCTTGCTCACGTAAGTGACAGCAAGGCGTACTACCTCAGCAGCCACACAGCTTACACTGACGGTAGCCTTATAAAACAACTTTAACACTGTTACGTTACAAATATGCGCCACACTTTGAACCCACACCAAAAAAGAATGACAAACACATTTCTGGAGAACATCTGCACTGTAACACAACATAAACACAACACAACCAATACCCAGAATCCCATGCAGCCCTAACTCTTCCGCTCAACCGACGCACGGAGGGGGGTGGGTTGATGTGTGGGGGGATTTGGTGGTAGCGGGGGTGTATAATCTAGACCGGAAGAGTTAGGGCTGCATGGGATTCCGGGTATTGGTTGTGTTGTGTTTATGTTGTGTTACGGTGGGATGTTCTCCAGAAATGTGTTTTTCATTCTTTTTTGGTGTGGGTTCACAGTGTGGCGCATATTTGTAACGTAACAATGTTAAAGTTGTTTGATACGGCTACCGTCAGTGTAAGCTGTGTGGCTGATGAGTAAGTATGCTTTGCTGTCTCTTATGTGTGCAAGTAAAAGCTACATACAACATGTGGCCGGGCTGGCACGCTGTTTGTAAATGCAATAGAGGACAATTACTGCAGTGCAATAAGGGCACTCCCTTAATTTAGTAATTATAATGAAAATAGGATTATATTTTCCCTGGGAGTTATCTAGGAGAGGCACTGAGAACCATAAGTCTCCTGGGAAAATTGGGGGGGTCGGCAAGTATGCAGCTGAGCCGCATCAGAGTGGTCAAAGAGCCGCATGCGGCTCCGGAGCCGCGGGTTGCCGACCCCTGTCTTAGGGGCACTCACCTTTCGCCGTAACTATAGATAGTCTACTTTGTCTATAAAGTTGTTATAAGTACTCCTCTGCATAACTTTGTGTTGTTACTAAGATTAAAGTGAATTGTATAGTATAGATTAATTTACAGTAAAGAATGACTTTATTAACATCGATTTTTACCCTGTAACAACAGATTTAAAGTGCATCAATTTGCCTTTTTTGTGGGGACATTGTTGATTGTCATGTCATGTTCGGATGCACATTGTGGACGCCATCTTTGCTCCACAGTAAGTCTTTGCTGTCGTCCAGCATTCTGTTTTTGTTTACTTTGTAGCCAGTTCAGTTTTAGTTTCATTCTGCATAGCCTTCCCTAAGCTTCAATGCCTTTTCTTAGGGGCACTCACCTTTTGTTTATTTTTGGTTTAAGCATTATACGCCTTTTTACCTGCACACTGCCTCCCGCTGTTTCCGACATCTACAAAGCAATTAGCTACCTGCTGCCACCTACTGATATGGACAAGTATTACACGGTTACTCAGCCGAGCTCTAGACAGCGCCGACACTCAACAACAACACATCATTTGCAGACTATAATTACTGGTTTGCAAAAAAATATTTCTAACCCAAAATAGGTGATAATTAGATAATCTCCCACGGCACACCAGACTGTATCTCACGTGGCACGGTGGTTGAAAAACACTGAACTAGATGATATTGCTACACTGTCAATAGCACTCAGAAAAATGGACGGTTCATTAATGTATTCGTATCGGACGATTTCGCTTATAAATTATAGGAATCCTAGTGAGAGTTGATGAAAATGTTTGTCCAAGGAAAGTAGAAATAATGTAATATGCTGTAAACTTATTATGTTGGTGAATGCATTGGCAAATAATATTCTGGAAGAAATTCCCCTGCATCTGATTTTGACAACCCGCGTCTTTAGCCAATACGACGGCCGTTCCTCCTTAAAATGTACGCATATGGAAGAAGGCCATGAGTTTGAATATCTGTAACGTTAGTGCTGTTGCCACGTTTGTCTCTGAGGACAGCATAACCACTTCACTTTTATTGTCGGATGATGGCTCAAATCACTTTGCCCCATGCCGTCGTCCCTTGATGGAAAACCTTACCTTGTCCTCTTCGAATGGTTTATAATTCACGCGGGTGTCTTAAAGCCAACGCAAGGTCTTAACAGAAGTAGTTTACTGGATCCATGGATGCAGTTAAGTTTGGACAAGGGCAGAGGCTCTCTCCCGGGTGCAGTCAGGTCAAAAATGCAGATTCCTAAACCTACGTTTTGTGTGACATGTTCTTATTCAAATGGTTTGGGGTGTCGCAATCATATATCAGTCTGGTATCAGCGAAAAAACGAGGATTATATAACGTGTTTACTTGTGCTAAGCTGGACAGCCAGTAAACATCTAAATGTCGTCCAATGAGCACACAAAGTTGGTATTTTTGCTGTTTTAGTCAAGTCATTTACAAAAAATAACCACGGTAATAATGACCGTGCTTCTAGGCTTCTAGGAGTTAGCGGTTACACAACTGCTAAGCACACAATAGCATACAAGCCAGACATAAGTAATAGGTGTCCTTAATTCAGTTTGTGCTTCCCAATTATAGTCTGTTACGCCCCCCGCCCTAGGAAGAAGAAAACATTCCGCGCCCTCCACTCTATGCCGCAACTATAATTTGCATAATTTGTCTATACAATTGTGATAAGTACACCTCAGCATAACATTGTACCCTTATAACGTTAAAAAGGAAATGAGAAATTAGTCAAACAGAGAACAATGGTAGGTATGAAAAACACTAACCTATTTATTATTAACCGTTTGGAATGGACTTATGTTGTCTTTAATTTGAAGTCGGGCAGTAATTGTATTTTTTTTGGTGACACCCAGTCGCCAAAATCATTCATTCCATCAGTCTACCCCAGGGCAGCTGTGGCTACGAAAGTAGCTTACCACCACCAGGTGTAAATGAATGATGGGTTTTTAACATGTAAAGCGACTTTGGGTACTTAGAAAAGCGCTATATAAATCCCAGGTATTATTATTAAGTTAAGCTCATAACAAAGTAAATTAAAGCCACACCTAAGAACTTTCAGTTTTGGTTGGTTTTGGTGGCACCAGTGGACTGTGTTTCCAGAAGGAAGACCACATTTCCCATGACGCATAGAGCGTCAAACTGACACGATAATACCACATTGATTCAGTATGACTGATATTTCCATAGTAGGAACTTACATAGTGTCAGGTTCAAACACTGATGACATTTATTAAACAAGACAAGAAGCAAGGAATCAAACAGAGACAGAATACAATTTTTATCAATTGAGGAGAGCACATACACCTGTACCCTTGTACAGTGTTCCACCACGCTCTGACGAAAGATTTGGACTTTTATTTGGACTTGCCCTGATTACATGGCAACAGCTGTTTTTTTAAGGGAGGGGGGGTCGTAAACAGCCATCACCTTTGATTACAAAACAGTTCAAAGAAGAAGGCGTAAAACAGTTCAAAGAAAAGGTGCCTGGAGGGAGGTCAGGCCCTGCCTCCTCTCCGCTTTGTAGATCTCGGGTAAAGACAAAATCTTCCTGTGGATTACAATAGAAGAAAGAAACCGACGCCTTCATGTCGCTTCCCATTGTACACAGTGGAGTTTTATAAGCCTTCTGCTTGGTAGGATCAAAGACAGCTTTTGTCTGCTCGCAGGGCGAGCTGAACTCAATGTAACAATAACTTAGATACAATTATTCTAACACATAGTTTACTCAAACTGTATTTTTGCGGCTTGCAGTCATCGCATTGTTTTATATTTATTCAGTACTTTTGTTTGTCGAGTGGCTGGTCGTGTCAATGTGGAACTGCAAACTAACAAGCCGGTGGCTATTTATTGCTACCACGCAAATTTACGATAGCTAATATTAGCATTATTATTTTGATTTGAGCTTTGAGAAAGTCACTTACCAGTCCAGCAGGAACAGAGCCAAGGCAGCGTCGGTTTGAAATTCCTCGTCTTTGAGCTCATGCCAGCGATTGAAAGCCGGGTGATGTTGATCCTTTACTGTTCTTTTATACGGGTGGCCTCCCTTTTTCTTTTTTTTGTCTCCTCAGGCAAAACTTTTTGTTTCTTTGGTTGTTTTACAGCTTCGGCCATGATAGCAGTAATTCCACGTCGGCTTTCTTTTCCTTCTTTTACTTTTCTAGCGGCACGCAGATGTTTGCATCGACTTCCATCTTTTTAACGGATGGGGAAAAGGGGATTTAAGTATGCCGTAAAGCAAGTCAGCACATTTGTAGTGTTTTTCCTCAAATTTGCTAAGTGATAGCGTTACAAAACCCCTCAGGCCATGGAAGAGGTCCATCTATTGTCCCAAAAGTTATGAAAATATTTTATGAAAGTTACTTAGTGCTGCTTTAAATGACCATGACATTTGGTACTTGTGTTTTTCGGCAAATGTCATGTTTTAGACTGCAATATTGTTCAATTAAGGTAATTATTTCCATCTATTTTTGGTTACGCCCCCCTCCAGGAAGAAAAAAAACATTTTTTTCCCCTCCCAGTCTCCGCCGTAACTATAGATAGTATACTTTGTCTATAAAGTTGTTATAAGTACACCTCTGCATAACTTTGTGTTGTTACTAAGATTAAAGGGAATTGTATAGTATAGATTAATTTACAATAAGGAATGACTTTATTAACAGTGATTTTTACCCTGTAACAACAGATTTAAAGTGCCTCAAATCTTCCCCAAAACCGTTTTTGACCATTTTGAACCAATTGATACTGAAAAAAACATTTAATTTAACGCAATTATTAATATTTACTTCAAATTTATCACCGACATTACCTCAATTAACAAGAATGAATACAACAATATGTGCTTATTTTCTTTTAATGTCAGGATTAATGGTGTAGTGGATTGCCCGAAGCTTAAACAGCAACACAAGTGAGTTTAGTACAATAAGTTTATTTACCCATAGTCAAAAGTGCAAAGTCGGATTGAGCTGCCCATGCAGACAAACAAACGTCCTCCGGAGGACACAAGAATCAAGCAATCTTCCTCAGCCCTTGTCACTTGGCCATTTTATCTGTTTCCCCATGCCCCAAGGTCCCGTTGTTTTCGACATGTTTGTTTTGCAACATCCTTGAATCCCTTAGTCATGCTTAGACAATCAAAACATTTTGTAGAATGGTCAGAGCGACTCCATATCCTACATCTGGTCCTTCAATGGTATAGAATAGAAGAGAAATGAAACAAGCAGACATTCTTGATAGACACGAAATATAGCTCAAAGGTCAGAAATTCTACTACAATGGCAACAAGGAGCACATTTTGTAGTACACAGCTTTTCCACTGGGTTTGAAGCATGATACTGATAAAGCATGTTCTCCAGGGTCACCCCCAGGGGGGCCCCGCCCCACTGTTTGAAAAGAACTGCCTTGATAGAACAAAATCTCAGTCTAAAACAGCGTATTTTGTCAATGTAAACGAGTATCAAATAACCATATTTGCTTATTATTTACACATATGAAGTCTTTAAGGCAGAAGAGCATTAGAACACATCCAGTAACAAACGTGTCCGCATCATTCAACTTACTCCGTCAATTACCACTCCGCTTCAACTCATTGACAGCATAAGTCCATGCTGGACAGTTAACAATAAATATTTAGAGTTTTTTTGTAAACCTACAATTGTTCTTAGATATCACTTGATCAAGCTGTTTCTAACATTCCACACAACAAAATAATAACATACATGTATGATTCGTGCTGATATTTTCACTGTCCGGGCGCGCGTTAGTGCGCATTCATCCGTGCGCTGCACCGAGCGCAACTCCGAGAGTGCGCAAAGCGTGCCCCAGATCGGCGGCAGCGAACAGCTGCAATCAATCGCCGGCAATCAGCACACCTGGGACTGATGAGGGCGAGCTGAATAAAGACCAGTGGACCTAAGGATCCTGGCCGGAACTTAACCTTCTGTTGATGTCCCACATCCGTTCCCGCGTTGACGTTGCTGTGTGTCTCGTCATCCCTTCCCCCCCTCCCCCTGTTTCCCTGACTGCCTCTTGGATCTCGACCCCCCCCTCGCATGGACACGGAATCTGACGCCTCTATCTCGCCCTGGATCTTTTGCCTGTCGCACAGACTTCCTAGATCAGCCTCGCCCTCTTGGACTTCCGAGTTCGGAACACTCAACAGATAACTGCTTCACATAGTCTTACACTATACACACTCCATTTCCTTAGTTTATATTATTATTGTTGTTTGATTATTATATATATTATGTATATTTATATATACACTACCGTTCAAAAGTTTGGGGTCACCCAAACAATTTTGTGTTTGAGCCTTCATTTCTAAGAACAAGAATAGACTGTCGCGTTTCAGATGAAAGTTCTCTTTTTCTGGCCATTTTGAGCGTTTAATTGACCCCACAAATGTGATGCTCCAGAAACTCAATCTGCTCAAAGGAAGGTCAGTTTTGTAGCTTCTGTAACGAGCTAAACTGTTTTCAGATGTGTGAACATGATTGCACAAGGGTTTTCTATTCATCAATTAGCCTTCTGAGCCAATGAGCAAACACATTGTACCATTAGAACACTGGAGTGATAGTTGCTGGAAATGGGCCTCTATACACCTATGTAGATATTGCACCAAAAACCAGACATTTGCAGCTAGAATAGTCATTTAACACATTTGCAATGTATAGAGTGTATTTCTTTAAAGTTAAGACTAGTTTAAAGTTATCTTCATTGAAAAGTACAGTGCTTTTCCTTCAAAAATAAGGACATTTCAATGTGACCCCAAACTTTTGAACGGTAGTATATATATATATATATATATAATAAATCATAGAGCTTTACTGCCCCCTTGTGTCTGTACCGTCAACTCCCTCCTGCACACATAACAGATATCGGCGCAATATAGGTATCGTCCACTACCCAAGGTCCCTGGTATCTGTATTGGAAGTGAAAATGTTGCAAATATGCATACCCACACTGAAAATGAGTTGTCTGTAAGTTTTTTAGTTGACGATGTTGACTTTTTAAAACATACACTGTTTTGATGGAACTTGACACAATCCTGCAGAGTACAGTTTCCAGGTTATTTACATCATCTGGCCGTGGCCCAGTCCGCCACTCGTCCTCTGCACAAACGGACAAACAGTGTGATGAGTTGGATCTCCTTGAGCTCTCATTGCTCCGGTCTGTTGAGACCCCCCAGTCTGACTCCCCCCCCCCCCCCCCTTCAGTGTCTGTAGATACTGAGGGCTATTTGCATCCCTGCTGAGAGGGGAGGATGTGCGGGGCTACCAACGTGTGGATTGATGTGTTTGTGTCAACCCATGACTGGCTTTGAGGGCCCTCAAGCAGGCGTCAGCGCAATATGTGGCTGTCATTCTCCATGTAGCCTGGTGGGTGATTGACGTGCGCATTGTTTTGGAGCATCGAGTCCAGCCATGTGATAGTGGCACATCATCGGATTTTTAATACAAGAAAATAAGTTAAACTTGTCTCAACTGTTGTGCCTGCAGGTGGTGTGATCGTTTATACAGGGAAATATAAAGAACATGTCATAATGAATAAAATACTGTACAAAACATACATATTAGGGTTGTCCGGATACCAATATGTTGGTACCGGTACCAAAATGAACTTCGATACTTTTTGATAGTTTTCTAAATAAAGGGCATATGTATGTATGTATGGGGGGGGGTTGTAGGGGGGAAGAAATTTGGCGTGACAATGCCTTGAAAGGTGAAGCGTCACTTGACGAGTTTGACCCGGTGGTAAAACGAGGCATACCGTTTTTTCAAAATAATATTAAGAGCTATTCAAACCCCTCCCCATTTACTTCCGGAGCTGCGTCCAATAAAATCACAAAGCGGTAATTTCAATACCGTAATTTAAAATCGCTATTCAGTAGGATTTAGGGTCCAAAGAACAGTAAGCAGCTATGTTTCATTAATATACCGTAGCTGCGTGTGTCAAATATGAGTCATTAAATGACTCCCGCCTCCTGGTGGTAGAGGGCGCTAGTGATCCTTCTTGCGACTACCTGTACTGCAGAAGAAGTGACAACAAGCAGCAACAGATCGTTTATTTTTTCCTCTCGCCTGAACTTTTAACATGGAGGATTACATACCGATATCTAAAATAAAACAGTTTTCTAAAGTGGACTTTCAATCGAAGCAGGAGGTAATAATTAAAGGAATATCTCTATCGAGACAGAGAGACTTTTAAAACTGAAGAAAGATAAGGAAGACTTCTATAAACAAGTTATCGATGCTTCTGGTCAGAAGGAGCTGCAAATGGACTCCATTTATAAGTACGGGTAAGACCATGATAACGTTTTTTTTAATTAAATGTGCTTTTCATGATGGTATGCTTACATCACACTCAAAGTGCAGGCCTACATTTACCGCATGCCTTTTGGTAAGCGCCGGAGTGAGAAGAGGTTTTAAAATAATTAGCGCATGCATGCCCATCCTGCATGCTTTTGCTAAGCGCAGGAGTGAGAAGAGGTTTTAAATTAATTAGCGCCCATGCGGCTATTCAAGGAAATACGGTATATATATATATATATATATATATATATATATATATATATATATATATATATATATATATAATATATATATATATATATATACATATACATATACATATATATATATATATATACATATACATATATATATATATATATATATATATATATATATATATATATATATACATATACATATACATATATATATATATATATATATATATATATATATATATATATATATATACATATATGTCTTAATTAGATTATCCAAAAAATAGTGCTCGATACCGTGGTAGAGCGTAATATGTATGTGTAGGAAAAAAATCACAAGACTATTTCATCTCTACAGGCCTGTTTCATGAGGGGTTTACCTCAATCCTCAGGAGATTTAAATATATATAGAAAATCTCCTGAGGATTGAGGTAACCCCCTCATGAAACAGGCCTGTAGAGATGAAATAGTCTTGTGATTTTTTTCCAACACATACATATATATATATATATATATATATATATATATATATATATATATATATATATATATATATATATATATATATATATATATATATATATATATATATATATATATATATATATATATATATATATATATTGGACATGGACATGGACATGACCTCTGTCATTAAAAATGTGTTTTCCTCAAAAAGGTGGCAACCCTGCAGGAGAGCACTGAACTATCACTGCCTTTTGAAAGCAAACACATTTATTTTGTACGTGGCGAGCTACATGTCAATTCCAGAGGGGGGGTCTCTTGTCACACTGGCTCAGCAGCTTCGGGCCAGCTGAGATATTTGTGTGAATTCCAGCCTGTACCCTTGTCAAATACATCCCAGTGGCCAGGAAGTGGGCTGCTGCTCGAGCCAGCCAGACACTTGAGTGCTCCAGCAGGCAGCCAAGACACAGTGATACTGCTCTCATTGATCTTGTTCACGCATTAAAAAAAATAAAAAAATAAAAAATATGTTGTGGTGCTGGTTTGAAATTAAATTCTGGACAATCTTGTCTGGCATATCAAATATAAGCACCGCGACACAAACACGACAATGTCATGATGGAGACAGGACTAAAAGAAAGACAACATTTGTCACAATAACAGCAACTTTAAATCCATCTGCATGGAAGACTGAAGCAAAAAAATATATATATATATTTTAATAAGTATTAATCATTCACCATCTTACTGATTAGTCGACTAATCGGATTATAAACCACACACCTGTTCAGTTGCTTCTATTTAGCCAGGGACTTTTCAATTCGGGTTTCACAATGAAGACGTCTACCGTAAATTCCGGACTGTATGCCAACACTTTTTTCCTACGCTTCGAACCCTGCGTCTTGTAAAAGGGTGCGGAAAATGTATGCTTTTTTTTTCCCGCTGGCGGCCATAATGCAAATAGTTTTTGTAAAAAAAAACAAGGTAAGCCACTGAAATGGTGTGTTGTTGTTTATGCTATGGTACCATCTTATGGATGAGTTTGCTCACCATAGGTGCTGCAGTGTCTTGCCATTTAGTGCTTTTCCGTCTTCGCGTCGTCCATAGCGTTTCTACTCGTATGGGTTCTTCATTCATCTTTCCAAGCAACGTTTGTACGTTTTACAATCATGTGCTTATAAAGAACACTCAAAACACTGATAAATAAATACAATTCCGAGTAGATTTAAAATCATAAAAAAATAAGCCTCAAAACATAGAAACTTTCTGAAAAAAGTGCTGCAAATTTAAGCAATTTAGCCTGTAAATTTCTGGAAGGACCGAAAACGTAATTATGATGTATTATTGTTCTGCTCTACACGGAAGGGCACCGCAGCACCTGCAGTGAGCACAATCATCCAAAAGAGGGCACCATAGCACAAACAATAACACACATTTTCAATGTCTACTTGCGTTTTTTGAAAACTATTTGCCTGACGGCCACCCACCAGCGAAGAAATATCCATAAATTAGCCACACCGTTTTATAAGCCGCAGGGTTCAAAGCGTAGGAAGAACGTAGCGGCTTAAAGTCCAACATTTACGGTGTTTTTTATTTATTTTTTATTTTTATTTTTGTTGCAATCATATGCTTACAAAGAACAATCAAAACACTGTTAAACATTCATACAATTCCGAGTAGATTGTAAACAATTTCCCTTGTGGAGCAATAAAGTTTGTCTAAGTCGAATTGAAAAATAAGCCTCAAAACATAGCAACATAAGCAATTTAGACTGTCAATTTCTGAAAGGACCGAAAACTTAATTATGATGTATTATTGTTCTGCTCTACACGGAAGGGCACCGAAGCAGATGCAGTGAGTAAAATCCACCAAAAGAGGGCACCACAGCACAAACAATAACACATCTTTTCAGTGTCTACTTGCGTTTTTTTATAACTATTTGCCTTACGGCCACCCACGAGCGAAGAAAAATCCATAAATTAGCCACACCGTTTTATAAGCCGTAGGGCTCAAAGCGTAGGAAGAACGTAGCGGCTTAAAGTCCAATATTTACGGTGTTTTTTATTTATTTTTTATTTTTATTTTTGTTGCAATCATATGCTTACAAAGAACAATCAAAACACTGTTAAATTCATACATACATTCATACAATTCCGAGTAGATTTTAAAAAATGTCCCTTGTGGAGCAATAAAGTTTGTCTAAGTCGAATTGAAAAATAAGCCTCAAAACATAGCAACATAAGCAATTTAGACTGTCAATTTCTGGAAGGACCGAAAACTTAATTATGATGTATTATTGTTCTGCTCTATACGGAAGGGCACCGTAGCACATGCAGTGAGTAAAATCCACCAAAAGAGGGCACCATAGCACAAACAATAACACATCTTTTCAGTGTCTACTTGCGTTTTTTTATAACTTTGTGCCTTACGGCCACCCACCAGCGAAGAAAAATCCATAAATTAGCCACACCGTTTTATAAGCCGTAGGGCTCAAAGCGTAGGAAGAACGTAGCGGCTTAAAGTCCAATATTTACAGTGTTTTTTATTTATTTTTTATTTGTATTATTGTTGCAATCATATGCTTACAAAGAACAATCAAAACACTGTTAAACATTCATACAATTCCGAGTAGATTGTAAACCATTTCCCTTGTGGAGCAATAAAGTTTGTCTAAGGCTAATTGAAAAATAAGCCTCAAAACATAGCAACATAAGCATTTTAGCCTGTCGATTTCTGGAAGGACCGAAAACGTAATAATGATGTATTATTGTTCTGCTCTACAGAGAAGGGCACCGCAGCACCTGCAGTGAACAAAATCATCCAAAAGAGGGCCCCATAGCACAGACAATAACACACCTTTTCAGTGTCTACATGTGTTTTTTTTTTTTAAACTATTTGACTTATTGCCACCCAGCAGCGATGAAAACTCCATAAATTAGCCACACCGTTTTATAAGCCGCAGGGTTCAAAGCGTAGGAAGAAAGTAACGGCTTATAGTCCAACATGTACGGTGTTTTTTATTTTTTGTTGCATTCATGTGCTTACAAAGAACACTCAAATTCATACCATTCCAAGTAGATTTTAAACCATTTCCCTTGTGGATCAATAAAGTTTGTCCAAGTCTAATTGAAAAATAAGCCTCAAAACATAGCAACTTTTTGAAAAAGCTGCTGCAAATTTAAACAATTTAGCCTGTCAATTTCCGGAAGGACCGAAAACTTGATTATGATGTATTATTGCTCCAATGATGGCGTCATCTTGGAAATGTCAACCATCATGGACCTTTTTTCAAGGCAATCTTACATTACCGAATACAATAAAACAAGAGGATCTTCAGGAGCTGCAGAACCAAAACACAATTTCCTTTGTTTCATCTCAAAAATAAGTGTTAATACTTTGAGAAGGTATCCATGTCTTTTATGAATATGCACATAAGTGTGTGTGTGTGTGTGTGTGTTGTTAGTGTAGGTGGCTAAATGTCAGCCTGTCACAGCGGAAGCATCGGTGAGAGCAGGTGTGTTGTGACAGACAGGTGTGACATTTAACTTTAGTTTTCATACCAGAAACTCCATCCATCTCTGTCTCCCACACAAGAATGCACACTAACACCAGGACGTCCACACACACACCTACATACAGACTCCTGTATGACCACACAACACTCATTTCTAAAAGGATTGCTCTACGAACATGGAGAATAGCTCTGACTAGAAATAAATGTGTTAATGAATTAATAAAAATCCCTAAGTATTCTCAGAGCATTAACGGAAATGTCAGAGTCACGACGCCCAGCTTGCGTCTTAATTCTTCTTTCACCTTAATAAACATGACGAGAGTGGAGAATGGACTCCGCTGAGGAGGACAGGGTTTGTGGGTGGTATTGCACCGGCAGCAAAAGTCTGTTTGGAACAAGACTAGACCCTGGGAGATGAACATAAAAGCAGATTTGGAAGGCTCCCGCGATGACAGCTAAGCCACTCCGGGAAGCAACCTTACATGATCATTACCGGGATTCTGGGGATATCACACCAAAAAATGGGCTGCGGAGAAGGACACAAAAGGGGGTTGAAGAAGGATGGAGGCTGAGCACATCTTTCACTAAATGTAAAATGTATGATGGCCAAAGAGTATGATTCATTCTACTGACCTACTGCCTCCTCGCGCCTGCAGACAATCTGCAATCTGCAATCAGTGCACCTGTCCGTGAAGAGCGAGCTGCCTTCATAAGCCGGAACAACCTGCCATCCCGGGCCCGGATATAACCTTCTGTTCGCGTACAGTAAGCCACGTCCTGCTTGATGCAATCCAGCTCTCTCTGTGTTTGCCCCTCCGTGTTTTCAGTGTGTTTTCTTGTGTCGTTTTCCCTTTTCCCCGGATCTCCCTCTGGACTCTGACTGCCTCCCTCGATCCTTGACTTCCCCCGCTTTGGACTCGGATCTGTAGACTTCTCTCTCCCATGGACTTCCTCGTCTCTCGTTCAACATTTACGGTAACACTAAACAGCTAATCTACACACATAGTCTTACACCATACACACTCTTGGATTTTGTCACACTCCATTTCCTTAGTTAGTATATTTAGTATTGTTTGAGTATTATATATATATATATATATATATATATATATATATATATATATATATATATATATATATATATATATATATATATATATATATATATATATATATATATATATATATATATATATATACCTTAATATAATTAAGACATATATATATATATATATATATATATATATATATATATATATATATATATATATATATATATATATATATATATATATATATATATATATATATATATATATATATATATATATATATATATATATATGTCTTAATTAGATTATCCAAAATAATAGTGCTCTATACCGTGGTAGAGTGTAATATGTATATGTATCATCAGGAGATTTTCCTGATGATTGAGGAAACCCCTCATGAAACAGGCCTGTAGAGATTAAATAGTCGTGTGATTTTTTTCCCACACATACACACATATATATATATATATATATATATATATATATATATATATATATATATATATATATATATATATATATATATATATATATATATATATATATATATATATATATATATATATAACTTAGAGCTACATACCCCCTGGTGCACCCACCTGTTCCCAATGAGCTTGTTCACCTGTGGGATGTTCCAAATAAGTGTTTGATTAGCATTCCTCAACTTTCTCAGTCTTTTTTTCCACTTGTGCCAGCTTTTTTGAAACACGTTGCAGGCATCAAATTCCAAATGAGCTAATATTTGCCAAAAAACACAAAGTTTTCCTGTTCGAACTTTAAATATCTTGTCTTTGCAGTCTATTCAATTGCATATAGGTTGAAAAGGATTTGCAAATCATTGTATTCTGTTTTTATTTACCATTTACACAACGTGCCAACTTCACCGGTTTTGGGTGTTGTACATGTCGTGAGAAAAAAAGTTTATTATTATGAAAAAAATAAACATATGGTGACTGGGGAAATATAAGCGTGAGAGAAATGTCAAGTGTGGCGTGAGAATGTGTTAAATTGTGTGACTCTCACGCTCAAAGCGTGAGGACTGGCAGCTCTGCAATTAACACAAACTGAATGTGGGATCATACAGTAGCTTGAAATGCACGTGTGCATTTAGTACTTGTACAGTACTTTTAATCAGAGGTGTTCCGAGCCGCTATTAATACTGGATATTTATCTTATGCCAGCAACACAACAAGTATCAGCTGTCACTTAAAACCACCCGATATAAGCGTTCCTATGAAGGTTAATTTGTGTCTTAATTTATTATGACAGCTTTTTTTTTTTTAATTGGTTTTTATCAAATTATGCGAACAATTTCATTTAAACAAAGTCAGTGTTTTTTTTTCGTTTTTTTTCAAAGGTTTATTTGAAATAGGGACAGATACAGAAACATAGATATCTGAAACAGTGATCCAATCAGGCCTGGCCCTAACCAATCTGGCGCCCTAGGCAAGATTTTAGGTGGCGCCCCCCCACATCGGCAGTGAAGTGTATATACTCACAAGAAACCGAATAGCTTTGTCTTTGACCTTTTTTTTTACTTAAAGAAAGCAAATTAACATATTATATGAGAATGTTATGTTATGATTATCTTTAACCGAATCACAGCAGTGCTCAAATTAAAAAACAGCATTCCCTCTCATGTGATATTGCTTAATTAACATTAATGATGTGCACTTTAACAACTAGGCTTACAACTATACCTAATATATAAAGGGGTGGAAAAGTGACTATTACCTGCAGGGCAAACATTACCTAACCAGAAGGCAATAACAATGTAAACAGAAAACACCTGCTTAAAAGATCTAATACAAATGTCCCTGAGGAATGTAAGGTGGGAGTACTGTAATTACCTAACTTTACATTATTATTTTCTATAACAATTTAGCCCCCTCCACAATATTAACCCGACGTTAATCAATCAATGTCAATCAATGTTTATTTATATAGCCCTAAATCACAAGTGTCTCAAAGGGCTGTACAAGCCACAACGACATCCTCGGTACAGAGCCCACATAAAACAGAACTAGCTATTTATTGATTAGCAATTGCCGAATCATGTAACATTAGCTTAATGCTAAAAAGCCAGGTTACTATCACATTCTGTAACAGACAAATAATTTCATGTAGGCTAACGTTACCTCCCTGCTACCTCTGTCTTTTTCTCGTTTCTCCTCCTCTTCTTTTCACTTTTTTCTTCCCTGGGCACCTGACAGTTTTGGCCGTTTTGACATCTTGTGTTGATTTTTTTGATGCGGTGACGTCCATAAACAGTCATGATACGGGAAGGGAGGGGGCGCACCGTGCGGGGGGAGGGGGGGCGTAATGTTGTAACAAATAATATTTCTATTAAATAGGCTTTACTTTGCATTTTAATTAACGTGGGATTATTTTTTGTGTTTAGAAATAATAGTACCAACTTTTTTATTTGTATTTATTTATTTATTTTCTCCATTTGTGGCACTGGCGTGGCGCCCCCTGATGGACGGCGCCCTTAGCATTTGCCTATACGGCCTATGCCACGGTCCGGCCCTGGATCCAATGTATGCATCATAGTGTTTGTAGCCAAAGCTAATTTACAACACTTGTCCCCAACAACAACAAAACAGATCTAACATAATTAAAATAGGATAAAAAAAAAAGAATAAGGCAAAGATATGATATGATATGATATGATAATAGTAATAATACAGACAAAGTGCAAACTAGATAAAAGCCAATAATAATAATAACACAGACAAAGTGCAGACTAGATACAAATTAATTAGTAAAAATGAGTAAAAACTAAACATGGGAACACGATTGTTGCTCAACTAGCCACAATTGTGTTTGTTTTTTCGAAAGTGACAAGTGCAGGTATACTTTTCAAAGTGTCAGGTAGAGAGTTCCATAGTTGTGGTCCTTTTATTGAAAAGGCAGTCTGGGCAAAAGATGTTCTACGGAATGGAACGCGACAGTTGCCTTTTGAAGTTGCTCGGGTGGAAGAGCTGGTACCACTAAATTTTAATTCATTATATACAAATACAGTGTATAAAAATTCAGTGTAAAAAAAAAAAGCAGGACTCACTTCCATCAAGTTAAGACTGAAGCAATCGATGCTGTCTCAGAACCAGCCAATGAGGTGTCAAGTTTGAAGTCACATGACATGGGTCTGGCAAAAAGCATTAAAAAAAGCAGTTAACTGGGTTACCATGGCATAAAACAACGTAACTACCATATCAATTTTATTTTCAAACTATAGAAATGATTCCAATGGATAGAATCTGCACTTTTTTGCACTATTTTAGTTAAGTAATTTAAAAAAAAGAGTTAAAGTACCAATGATTGTCACACACACACGAGGTAAGGCGAAATTACTCTCTGCATTTGACCCATCACCCTTGATCACCCCCTGGGAGGTGAGGGGAGCAGTGAGCAGCAGCAGTGGCCACGCCCGGGAATCATGTTTGGTGATTTAACCCCCAATTCCAACCCTTTATGCGGAGTGCCAAGCAGGGAGGTAATGGGTCCCATTTTTATAGTCTTTGGTATGGTTTGAACTCACAACCTACCGATCTCAGGGTGGACACTCTAACCCAGACCTGGGCATTCTGCGGCCCGCGGGCCGCATCCGGCCCTTTGTGCGTCCCTGTCCGGCCCGCGTGAGGCCAATTATAAATTACAAAATAAATGTTAAAAAGTATCTATGTCGAGTGTGCAATACAACGGTGCTGCTTTTGTTTTGAAAATCGTTATTTGTATTACTTCCGTGTGGACGTATGCGTGATTGTGAGTGAATGTGAACAACTGCAATTACAAAATAAAGTTGAAAAAACATCTATGTCCTGCGCGCAATACAACTGTGCTGCTTTTATTTTGAAAAGTATTATTTATGGGCGTGTGTCCGTGTGTAACCTGCGAGTGAAGGTGCACATGCAGCGACAAGTGATGCAAGGTTTACACCCGAGACGCTAAAAAGAGAAAAGTTGATGAGGAATGCCGTGTTTTCAACAACACATGAACTGCAAAGCAACGTCCCCTCACCTAAGGTGCGTGCCTGCGCAATTGCGCACTGCTCAAGCGTCCGCTGCGCGCAGCAAGTATATGCCGCGCACCAAATCAAATCCCATCTGAATTATAAACAAAATAAACATATTTATTCTATGGAATTTTGCAATGCAACTTTGAGTGACAGTGACAACAAGCGGCCCTAACGGTGTTCGTCAACACCGTTCAATTGAACACCGTTCAATTATTGTAACGTCTATCGAGATGCTTCGAGGACAGGAATTATATCAATCACTTTATTGAACAAAACTGTTTATATTCGGACATAACCACACCAAAAACATGAGTAAAACAATTCTATCTCGAAAAACTAGTCATTTTCTGCCGTACAAACCAGGCCAAAACCAACTTGTCATCTGTCACCAACACGCATAGCACTAAACCACTGGTGCGTTTAAGGCCACACAAAAAGTCGGACAACTCAAACACCACACAAAGTTACACTATGACTCCTCAGTCATACGTGTGCTTATTTTACTGTCATTTATTATTAATGTTAATTTATTTATATTAGTCATGGAATGCTGTTACACACACTATGTTGAAGTATTACTATTATTATTATTATTATTATTATTATTTATCTTACGGTATATATCAAAAATAATATTGAGCAAAATTTTATTGAAATATTGTCGATGTGGCCCTCCAGCAGTGCTCGGGTAGCTCATGCGGCCCCCGGTAAAAATTAATTGCCCACCCCTGCTCTAACCACTAGGCCACTGAGTAGTTTACAAAAGGTATAGGAGTTAGCAGCTCCTCAACAGCTAAGCACACAATAGCACACAAGCTAGACATACCCAAGTGTCCTTAATTGAACAATACTGCAGTCTAAAACGGCCCGTATGTCGATATAAACAATTATCAAATAATTATAGTTGCAAATTATCTACACATACAAAGTCCCCAAGGCAAAGGTTTTTTTTTTTGAAAGTATCAAGTAAAAAACGTGTCCGCATCATTAATGCACTCAACATAATGAAATATTGTGGCCACTTGGTGACTTAACCCTTGTGTAATGTTCATATTGTTGTTACTCAGCCAGCGTTTGTGGGTCTGATGGACCCGTTGCATTTTGTGGCTTTTAATGCCTCACAATCAAACACTTTTATGTTAAAATACTGAACAGATGTTTACCTTATCCCAATAAACATCTTTTCAGTATTTTAACATAAAAGTGTTTGATTGTGAGGCATTAAAAACCACAAAATGCAACGGGTCCATCAGACCCTCAAACGCTGGCTGAGTAACAACAATATGAACGTTGCACGGAAAATTTCTCTGCCAGTTTCTGCATCCCACAGGGATTCTTCTTTTGTGTTTCTGCACCTGCGGTTCCCACACAAGGTTGCAACATTGTTTGTCAACACTGTCTGCTCTCATTTTCTCACACATTTGACCCTTTTGATGTCCTGTGTACCTACACTCTGTCCTCCTCCTGTCTAGGCCTGTTGTGTGTGTGTGTGTGTGTGTGTGTGTGTGTGTGTGTGTGTGTGTGTGTGTGTGTGTGTGTGTGTGTGTGTGTGTGTGTGTGTGTGTGTGTGTGTGTGTGTGTGTGTGTGTGTGTGTGTGTGTGTGTGTGTGTGGTGCACAGAACATCAATTTCCACAGTTCTATTAGCCCCGGGTCCAGTGGACCCGGACATCTTATATGTAATAGAAATTTGTAGGGGGGGTGTATGGTGTGTGGTCATTAAATATGTATTCTGATATATGTTCTTCACAGAAAATGAGCCAAAGTCAGTGTGAGTCTCAGTTTGAAAAATTAAAAAAAATTAAAACGGGTCCCACAGACCCGAACACCACACAAGGGTTAACTGGGTCACCATGGCATAAAACAACATAAATAACGTTTCAATTTCATTTTCAAACTATAGAAATGATTCCAATGGTTAGAATCTGCACTTTTTTGCACTATTTTAGTCAAGTCATTCACAAAAGGTATGGGAGTTAGCAGCTACTCAACAGCTAAGCACACAAGAGCACGCAAGCTAGACATACCCAAGTGTCCTTAATTGCAGTCTGAAACGGCCCATTTGTCAATATAAACAATTATCAAATTATTATAGTTGCAAATTATCTACACATACAAAGTCCCCAAGGCAAACGTTTTTTTTGAAAGTATCCAGTAAAAAACGTGTCCGCATCATTAATGCACTCAACATAATTAATTATTGCGGCCACTAGGTGACTTAAAGGCCTACTGAAATGACATTTTCTTATTTAAACGGGGATAGCAGATCCATTCTATGTGTCGTACTTGATCATTTCGCGATATTGCCATATTTTTGCTGAAAGGATTTAGTAGAGAACATCGACGATAAAGTTTGCAACTTTTGGTCGCTGTTAAAAAAAGCCTTGCCTGTACCGGAAGTAGCGTGACGTCGCAGGTTGAAAGGCTCCTCACATTTCCCCATTGTTTACACCAGCAGCGAGAGCGATTCGGACCGAGAAAGCGACGATTACCCCATTAATTTGAGCGAGGATGAAAGATGTGTGGATGAGGAACGTGAGAGTGAAGGACTAGAGTGCAGTGCAGGACGTATCTTTTTTCGCTCTGACCTTAACTTAAGTACAAGGGCTAATTGAATTCCACACTTTCTCCTTTTTCTATTGTGGATCAAGGATTTGTATTTTAAACCACCTCGGATACTATATCCTCTTGAAAATGAGAGTCGAGAACGGGAAATGGACATTCACAGTGACTTTTATCTCCACGACAATACATCGGTGAAGCACTTTAGCTACGGAGCTAACGTGATAGCATCGTGCTTAAATGCAGATAGAAACAAAAGAAATAAGCCCCTGACTGGAAGGATAGACAGAAGATCAACAATACTACCAAACTCTGGACCTGTAACCACACGGTTAATGCTGTCCAACCTGGCGAAGCCTATCAATGCTGTTGCTAACGACGCCATTGAAGCTAACTTAGCTACGGGACCTCGACAGAGCTATGCTAAAAACAGTAGCTATCCACCTACGCCAGCCAGCCCTCATCTGCTCATCAACACCCATGCTCACCTGCGTTCCAGCAATCTACGGCGCGACGAAGGACTTCACCCGATCATCGATGCGGTCGGCGGCTAGCGTCGGATAGCGCGTCTGCTATCCAACTCAAAGTCCTCCTGGTTGTGTTGCTGCAGCCAGCCGCTAATACACCGATCCCACCTACAGCTTTCTTCTTTGCAGTCTCCATTGTTCATTAAACAAATTGCAAAAGATTCACCAACACAGATGTCCAGAATACTGTGGAATTTTGCGATGAAAACAGAGCTGCTTGTATTGTGATACAATGTGTCCGAATACTTCCGGTTCAACCATCGACGTCACGCGCAAACGTCATCATACATAGACGTTTTCAACCGGAAGTTTCCCGGGAAATTTAAAATTGCACTTTATAAGTTAACCCGGCCGTATTGGCATGTGTTGCAATGTTAAGATTTCATCATTGATATATAAACTATCAGACTGCGTGGTCGGTAGTAGTGGCTTTCAGTAGGCCTTTAAAGACAGCATACGTTAATTCCAGACTGTTACTAATACATATGTTAGTGTTTTTCATACCTGCCTTTGTTTTCTGTTTGAGTAATTGTCTCACATTCCACACTATAAAATACTACGAGTATGTATGACTATCGTGCGGATTTCGTATCGGGGTCAACATGGGCCCATACTCACGGCTTCAGGACACCTCTATTTACAAACATGTTGCCATGCTAACGACTGTGCTCAAGACTGCATTTCACAGTCAGGGACATTTCTATTCAAACTCAAGTGTCCTCAGGTTTGAAAAAATGATAATCAAGCCTCGGAGTGTAGTCATTTCCAGGTGAATACATCCTGAGCATTAATATGTTCCCCATGGGCAAAAAGTAAGAACCCTTATTTGATACGCAAAGAAAATGTGAGAGATTGACACGACACAAGTAAGCAACTTTCAGGAGCAATTTGGATCAGCTATGTTGTGTGCTTGAAATGGTAAACGGCAACAACGATTGGTGCGAAAAAACAGAAGGTGGCTGCTGCACTGCAGAAACTGAAATCTAAGTAAGAATAAATATCTTAAATAAGGGTGATATTTGCTTATTTTCTGTCTGATAAGATAATTCTTCTCACTAAGCAGTGTCTTACATGTTTTAAGTGTTTTGGTCCTAAATGATCTCAGTAAGATATTACAGCTTGTTGCTGAGATTGTATGACCTATATTGAGTAAAACATGCTTGAAACTAGAATATCAACTGTTGCAAAAGCTGTGTCATCAACACTCACAAGTATAAAACTACTTTTTCAAAGTACTAATTTCTTATTTCAAGCATGAAAAAAAAAATCACGACTTTGACACAATTGTGTCTCATAATTAAAACAGATGACAGCCAAATGGACTTTGCTGTTTAATTTTCAATGAGACAATAGAAAACACCATACTTGCCAACCTTGAGACCTCCAATATCGGGAGGTGGGTGGTAGGGGGGGCGGGGCGCGGTTGGGGGCGTGGTTATTTACAGCTAGAATTCACCAACTCGAGTATTTTATATATATATATATATATATATATATATATATATATATATATATATATATATATATATATATATATATATATATATATATATATATATATATATATATATGTATGAAATACTTGACTTTCAGTGAATTCTAGCTATATATATATATATATATATATATATATATATATATATATATATATATATATATATATATATATATATATATATATATATATATATATATTTAATTTACATAAAAGAAATACTTGAATTTCAGTGTTCCGGTGGCTATCCATTAGATGGCAGTATTGTCCTGTTTAACTTCTCCGTTCATGATGAGTATATCATTTCGGCCACCGTGTTCAATGGAGAAGTCTGTTCTACATATTTACAGGCAACATACACCTTCCCCTTCGAACGTCTCCTTGTCGTGTGCGCAGTTGTGCACTCTACTCTCTAAAAGCCGTAGATGTTATGACGTCATTGGGCAGGCAAGCTGTTTATATTGTGGGAAAGCGGACGTGAGAACAGGCTGTCCCCACTCAGTCTCAGGTCCGCATTGAGCTGGAGGGGGCGTGGCCTCCAGCTCCGGCTGAATACCGGGAGTTTGTCGGGAGAAAATCTCTGCCGGGAGGTTGTCGGGAGAGGCGCTGAATACCGGGATTCTCCCGCTAAAAACGGGAGGGTTGGCAAGTATGGAAAACACGTACTCATATAGTAGTACAGTTGGCACAATGTACATGTGACATTTCTAACAATTTTGAACAGAAAGAGTTCATGCACATTCAAATAAATTCTTCAAAATTACAAGAAACATTTTTGGCCGGGGCCCGGGCTGTATATATGCGCACTAATTGACTGAAAGAGCACGCACTTGACGCGATGATGTCATGTTATCGATGGAAAAATGCATTTTTAGACCATATGATTTGCCTGAGCGG
>NC_084743.1:64023374-64070874 GCF_033978785.1 Entelurus aequoreus | reverse complement strand
ACGGACCTTTGATACCTCAGGCGGTACTGCATCAAAAAGAAACATTAGTGTGTAAAGGATATCACCACATGGGCTCAGGAACACTTCAGAAAAGCACTGTCAGTAACTACCGTTTGTCGCTACATCTGTGAGTGCAAGTTAAAACTCTGCTATGCAAAGCCAATGCCATTTATCAACAACACCCAGAAACACTCCCGGCTTCGCTGGACCCTCTAAGATGGACTGATGCAAAGTGGAAAAGTGTTCTGTGGTCTGACGAGTCCACATTTCAAATTGTTTTTGGAAACTAACTGTGGATGTCGCGTCCTCCAGAACAAAGAGGAAAAGAACCATCCGGATTGTTATAGGCGCAATGTTCAAAAGCCAGCATCTGTGATGGTATGGGGGTGTATTAGTGCCCAAGACATGGGTAACTTACACATCTGTGAAGGCACCATTAATGCTGAAAGGTACATACAGCTTTTGGAGCAACATATGTTGCCATCCAAGCAACGTTATCATGGACGCCCCTGCTTATTTTAGCAATACAATGCCAGGCCACGTGTTACAACAGCGTGGCTTTGTAGTAAAAGAGTGCGGGTACTAGACTGGCCTGCCTGTAGTCCAGACCTGTCTCCTTTTGAAAATGTGTGGTGCATTATGAAGCCTAACGGAGACTGTTGAACAACTTAAGCTGTACATCAAGCAAGAATGGGAAATAATTCCACCTAAAAAGCTTCAAAATTTGGTCTCCTCAGTTCCCAAACGTTTACTGAGTGTTGTTAAAAGGAAAGGCCATGTAACACAGTGGTAAAAATGCCTCTGTGCCAACTTGTTTGCGATGTGTTGCTGCCATTAAATTCTAAGTTAGTGATTATTTGCACAAAAAAAATGAAGTTTCTCACGTCGAACATTAAATATCTTGTCTTTGCAGTCTATTCAATTGAATATAAGTTGAAAAGGATTTGCAAATCATTGTATTCTGTTTTCATTTATGATTTACACAACGTGCCAACTTCACTGTTTTTTTTTGTTTTTTTTAGAAGACATGAGGGGGTTCTATTTGTCGTGGTAGTCGTGCCCTTGCAGTTTTTAATTAAAAGTCCATTGTATCAATAAATATGTCGCATCCCTGGAGCCCACGGATACCTTCATTGCCACAGCACCGACACCCTTAAATGGTTTGACCTCATAAGCGGACGTCTCTTCATTTCCCAGGCGTGCCCAGGAGTCTTTGTGCTCGCGAGACTGATAAGTCACGCCGCGGCGGCACGTCGTGCGGCGCCGAGGCATCAGCTGTCACCCCGTACATGCTGTACAAACGCCCGCCCGCAGACAGCGAAACTGTTTAAGGGCTACGAAGACAAAGAGCGAGACATGGACCTTGGCAGGTTTACGGAGGATCTTTCAAAGAGCAAGTCTGTCAGCTGTTCCAGGAATGCTTTTTTTTTTTTTTTCGCCTTGTCTCTCTCGTCTGCACCGGAGGCTGCCGGCTATGCATCGCTCTCATGCTGCGAAGTACATCCAGCAGCTTTTTTTCTTCTCGACAGCCAGTGTGATATCAAAAAACTGAATGGATTCATTGTGAGAACAATAAGGCTGCGACTCTTTGGGCAGGACACGATTCCATTGGATTCTTGGGTCCGTTTAGAATCGATTGACTCAAAATCTATACTTGTTTTTACAAACCCCGTTTCCATATGAGTTGGGAAATTGTGTTAGATGTAAATATAAACGGAATAAAATGATTTGCAAATCCTTTTCAACCCATATTCAATTGAATGTACTACAATGACAAGATATTTGATGTTCAAACTCATAAACTTTTTTTTTTTTTTGGAGAATAATAATTAACTTAGAATTTCATGGCTGCAACACGTGCCAAAGTAGTTGGGAAAGGGCATGTTCACCACTGTGTTACATGGCCTTTCCTTTTAACAACACTCAGTAAACGTTTGGGAACTAAGGAGACACATTTTAAAGCTTTTTCAGGTGGAATTATTTCCCATTCTTGCTTGATGTACAGCTTAAGTTGTTCAACAGTCCGGGGGTCTCCATTGTGCTATTTTAGGCTTCATAATGCGCCACACATTTTCAATGGGAGACAGGTCTGGACTACAGGCAGGCCAGTCTAGTACCCGAACTCTTTTACTATGAAGCCATGTTGTTGTAACACATGGCTTGGCATTGTCTTGCTGAAATAAGCAGGGGCGTCCATGATAACGTTGCATGGATGTCAACTTACATTGCTCCAAAACCTGTATGTACCTTTCAGCATTAATGGTGCCTTCACAAGTTACCCATGTCTTGGGCACCAACACACCCCCATACCATCACAGATGCTGGCTTTTCAACTTTGTGCCAAAAACAATTCGGATAGTCCTTTTCCTCTTTGTTCCGGAGGACACGACATCCACAGTTAGTTTCGAAAAACAATTTAATATGTGGACTCGTCAGACCACAGAACACTTTTCCACTTTGCATCAGTCCGTCTTAGATGAGCTCGGGCCTAGCAAAGCCGGCGGTGTTTCTGGGTGTTGTTGATAAATGCCTTTAGCTTTGCATAGTAGAGTTTTAACTTGCACTTACAGATGTAGCAACAAACTGCAGTGGTTTTCTGAAGTGTCCCTGAGCCCATGTGGTGATATCCTTTACACACTGATGTGGGTTTTTGATGCAGTACCGCCTGAGGGATTGAAGATCACAGGCATTCAATGTTGGTTTTCAGCCTTGCTACTTACGTGCAGTGATTTCTCCAGATTATCTGAACCTTTTGATGATATTATGGACTGTGGATGGTGACATTTCTAAATTCCTTGCAATAGCTAGTTGAGAAAAGTCGTTGTTAAACAATTTGCTGACACATTTCAATTAATCAATCAATCAATCAATCAATTAATTTATTGTCATTGTCATAAGAACACGTAAGTCATACATGTCAACAAGATTTTTTTTGAGATTTGTCATTTCCCAATTAGCCTGTTCACCTGTGGGATGTTCCAAATAAGTGTTTGATGAGCATTCCTCAGCTTTATCTGTCTTTTTTGCCCTTGTGCCAGCTTTTTAGAATTATGTTGCAGGCATCAAATTCCAAATGAGCTAATATCTGCAAAAAATAACTATGTTTTCCAGTTCAAAAGTTAAATATCTTGTCTTTGCAGTCTATTCAATTGAATATAGGTTGAAAATGTTTTTCAAATCATTGTATTCTGTTTTTATTTACAAATTACAACTTCACTGGTTTTGGGTTTTGCAGAATTTTCCAGTGAAGTGAATTATACCGTTTTTGGATTGAGTTGGTGTAGATTGCTATTTTATTGTCAAATTAAATGCTGTAAAAAAAAGTTGCCGCCTCTTTACAAACACTTTCATTGAGCTTTTTCATTGCGTTTGTCGTTAATATTTATATTCGACTCCTGAATTGTGGCAGCAGCTTGATGCTTAGAACGACAAAAGGTAGTTAAATAGGTCAGCTTGCCAAATGTCAAACTAGAGGCAGAATTAAAGGCCCCTGCAACGAAGGTAAGCGTTTTATCGCCATCCGTACTAATTATCATTTTTAATACGCTCGTCTCATTGCTTGTCCCTTTCAACCGGTTACCCGTTCCTTTTCCCTTTCCACACTCAGCGCCAGCAAAACAATTTGAATTTGCATATTTACATAACTACCCCGCTGATGACCTGTCATACAAAGTTCAGAGCGAATGAAATACCACCGATATCATTTGCATAAAGTCAGAAATAAGTTTTGATGTCCACACACCTTTTATTTTGGTGACTCCGTAACTGATTTCATGTGATATTATCGCACGAGTTATCAGAATAAGGACTTAATACCGTATATAGCACAGGTGTCAAACTCAAGGCCCGGGGGGTCAGATCTGGATTATTTTATCTGACCCACAAACACCTGGAAATGATATGTGTCAATAAAGTACTTCATATTTTCTCACTAAATGTAATTGATTATTTTCAGTTTGACAGAAAAAATATATGTACTGCTTGAAATCGCATACATTTTCAACTTTAATAGTATCCGATATTGCGACAAATATTACAGTATATTATATTTTCCAAACATGTTTTTTTGTCTAAATAAAAACACTTAACTTTACAGCAAACTACCCATCAAATTAATAAAAATGACAATACATTTTCAATTGTTCTTTACAGCATTATACTGTAAATTGAAAAAAAAAAACCTGCCGTATTTCCTTGAATTGCCGCCGGGTATATAATATGCGCATGCCTAGAATTACCGCCGGGTCAAACTCGTTTCGCAAAATAATTAGCGCATGCCTAGAATTACCGCCGGGTCAAACTCGTCACGTCATGAGTGACACTTCACCTTTCAAGGCATCATTTTCATAATGGAGGAGGCTAATTTCAATAATTTAAAATCGCATAAAGGGAAGAAGATAAAGAGCTATTCAGTAGGATTTAAGGTAATTGCAATTGTTATTATTAATATTGTGTTAGTTTGTAGTGGTTGAGAGCTGACTTTTTGTTGTTGGAGTTGCGCCTTTCAAAGCGCTTTATTTTGAAGAAATGTTTTATTAATATAGCTGCGTGTGTCAAATATTTGATGCAGTTGTACGAGTAACATTTCAGAAACAAATCATGAGCTAAGAAAACCTGCTAACAGGCGGTAATAATGTTATTTTAATTGCCTTTTCAGACTCAAACAAAAAGAACTCCCGGGATGATTCATTGTGCTTTAAATTTTATTGTGGCATTAAGCGATGTCATGATGGTATCCTTACATCACACTCAAATTTATAAGCGCATGCCTAAATTTACCGCATGCCTTTGGTAAGCGCTGGAGTGAGAAGAGGTTTTAAATTAATTACCGCCCCGGCGCTAATTCAAGGAAATACAGTACTGTTTCTTGCATTGAAATTATGTTGACTGAGCTACCAGTTTTTGACTGTGAAATCTACATTTGTTGTTTTTTAACAGTGTATTACTGTAAATGGAAAGACGGTACATTTGTTTTTACGGTAGACAAACTGGCAGCTAAATTGCCAGAATAAAAAATAAAAAAATTCTACTGTATTTCCATTAACAGTATAATATAGTAAAAACAATGTAAATGCCAGTTTTTTTACGTAAATAGGACAGCAGAAGAGTAATCAGGCCCATCCGTACTATTTCTCCTGGAAGCTGCAGTTCCAGTCTGAGGCTCGCTGAAACAAATAAAGCTTGTTCTCCGATCATTCCTCGTTGGCTTCTTCTGAGCTGCCAGTTTTTGACTGTAAAATCTACATTTGTTTGTTTTTTAACAGTGTATTACTGTAAGTGGAAAGACGGTACATATGTTTTTACGGTAGACAAACTGGCAGCTAAATTGCCAGAATAAAAAATAAAAAAATTCTACTGTTTTTCCATTAACAGTATAATATAGTAAAAACAATGTAAATGCCAGTTTTTTTTACGTAAATAGGACAGCAGAAGAGTAATCAGGCCCATCCGTACTATTTCTCCTGGAAGCTGCAGTTCCAGTCTGAGGCTCGCTGAAACAAATAAAGCTTGTTCTCCGACCATTCCTCGTTGGCTTCTTCTGAGCTGCCAGTTTTTGACTGTAAAATCTACATTTGTTTGTTTTTTAACAGTGTATTACTGTAAGTGGAAAGACGGTACATTTGTTTTTAAGGTAGACAAACTGGCAGCTAAGTTGCCGGAATAAAAAATAAAAAAATTCTACTGTTTTTCCATTAACAGTATAATATAGTAAAAACAATGTAAATGCCAGATTTTTTTCGTAAAGAGGACAGCAGAAGAGTTATCAGGCCCATCCGTACTATTTCTCCTGGAAGCTGCAGTTCCAGTCTGAGGCTCGCTGAAACAAATAAAGCTTGTTCTCCGACCGATCCTCGTTGGCGTCTTCTTGGCTCATCACCCATCACACGACCAACAAATATACGACAACTGTTTATTTATTTTGCACGGCAGCAGCAGCTAAATCTGCGTTTAAGACAAATCAATCGTGAAATGGAATAAGACGTTACAGTATTCGGGGTTAGCCTCCAACAACTATAGTGAGCTCACCATCTGTTGCAAACCTGACTTTCATAATCGCATGCAAACATTTACCTGCATGCTAACCAGACAATACAGTAGCCGCCATTCTACTATGGCTTCCATCGCCGGCGTCACTGCGACTGTTTATTCAAGTGCGAGTGACGGAAGGGTAAATCCATCCCTTCCCCTGCCACTCTGTACTCCTTTGTCCCCGAAGATCCAATCCTCCTCTCTTACCTGCCGTCACCAGATGGCTCACCACCTGCCTCGGCAATCTACAAAGGCTGCAATTACCCTTCATGTCCGACAAAGGGAGACTCACACTTCAACAAATAGGAGATGCACACATAGACATGAGTCGCCCAATTAAACGGAATACACAAAAAAGTAGCCGGTAAGCCACTATAATCACACATTTGCATACCGGCTTTTATATTCTGCACGGGAAAGAAATGGAAAGGAATAAAACAAACGCTTAGGGAGATTAAGCAGATTCCTTTACACTTAGAAATTGCTGGGCATGAAACAATATAAGAAAACGCTTACCTGTTTAAACAAACGTTATACTTTTTATCCAGATCATTTAAAAATGCATTTTTTTTCCTAATAATCTCACATTTTGACTCCGACAAGTGCAGTCTCAGGGGTGTGTCCCAATTTGCATACACACCAAAGAGGTACCGATGGTTAGAGGCAGTGGGATTTGTTGGCTCTCCAAGCCATTACACCTTAATGACGGTTATTATCTCGTCGAACCGGGATGTTAGTAACTGCATTATATATTTTTCTTTTTTCCCCCATAACAACACACAATGGATTATGCGTGTGTGCGTCTCAGTGTCTGCAGGCGCTTCCCTGTTGCTGCCGATAATTGCAGGGTTGCTGACAGTTGTGATGAACAACAGCTACTTTTACCACAGCGTTGCCTTGAAATGTCTACCGCTCAAAGTAGAACGGCACACAACTGGCGCAATTTGTTTGTGTGACGAGACCACGCGACGGCACAGGTAGGGATGAGCCGATCGATTGGCCACCGATCAGTATCGGCCATCCATCCATCCATCCATTTTCTACCGCTTATTCCCTTCGGGGTTGCGGGGGGCGCTGGAGCCCAACGTTCCCTCTAAGGTGCGCGCCTGCGCAATTGCGCACTGCTCAAGCGTCCTCTGCGCACAGCAAATATATGCCGAGCACTAGGGATGGGCGATACCACACTTTTAGGATTCGATACGATACCGCTACTTTTTCTTGCATTTTCATAGATACAGTGAAAAATATTATTACTATTGTTATTATTTAAAGGCCTACTGAAACCCACTACTACCGACCACCCAGTCTGATAGTTTATATATCAATGATGAAATCTTAACATTGAAACACATGCCAATACGGCCGGGTTAACTTATAAAGTGCAATTTTAAAATTCCCGCCACACTTCCGGTTGAAAAACTCCTTTGGATATGATTTATGCGCGTGACGTCACAAAATCCACGGAAGTGGTTGGACCCCATCGACCCGAAACAAAAACCTCTTGTTTTCTTCGACAAAATTCCACAGTATTCTGGACATCTGTGTTGGTGAATCTTTTGCAATTTGTTTAATGAACAATGGAGGCTGCAAAGAAGAACGTTGTAGGTGGGATCGATCGGTGTATTAGCGGCTAAGTACAATACTTACAGCAACACAACAAGGACTACTTACTACGCCTAGCCGATGCTTGCCGCCAAACCCACGGATGAAGTCCTTCATCACGCCGTCGATCGCTGGAACGCAGGTGAGCACGGCTGTTGATGGGAAGATGAGGGCTGGCTGGCGTAGGTGGAGCGCTAATGTTTTTATCATAGTTCTGTGAGGTCCGGTTGCTAAGTTGCTAAATTAGCCTTAGCGTCGTTAGCAACAGCATTGTCAAGCCTTACCAGGCTGAGAATGTTTAACCGTGTAGTTACATGTACATGGTTTAATAGTATTGTTGATCTTCTGTCTATCCCCTAGTCAGGGGTTTATTTCTTTTGTTTCTATCTTCATTTGAGAACGATGCTATCACGTTAGCTCAGTAGCTAAGTGTGTCACCGATGTATTGTCGTGGAGATAAAAGTCACTTTAAATGTCCATTTCGCGTGCTCGACTCTCATTTTCAAGAGGATATAGTATCCGAGGTGGTTTAAAATACAAATCCGTGAGCCACAATAGAAAAAGGAGAGAGTGTGGAATCCAATGAGCCAGCTTGTACCTAAGTTACGGTCAGAGCGAAAAAAGATACGTCCATCACTGCCTCTCAAGTCCTTCACTGTAACGTTCCTCATCTACGAATCTTTCATCCTCGCTCAAATTAATGGGGTAATCGTCGCGTTGTCGCTCCGAATCTCTCGCTCCATTGTAAACAACGGGGAATTGTGAGGAATACTAGCTCCTGTGACGTCACGCTACTTCCGGTACAGGCAAGGCTTTTTTTATCAGCGAGCAAAAGTTGCGAACTTTATCGTCCATTTTCTCTACTAAATCCTTTCAGCAAAAATATGGCAATATCGCGAAATGATCAAGTATGACACATAGAATGGATCTGCTATTCCCGTTTAAATTTTAAAAAATCATTTCAGTAGGCCTTTAAGACAAATCACAAGACAAATACAGACCACTTATACCACATTTATTATGGTCAATATATAATACAAGTAAAATTAAAATAAATAACATAAATATGAAAAATAAATTCAATATAAACAAAAATATACGCATTTTCACTTTTCTTATTTCTCGAAAAAAAAAGTCTTGGTAGAAAAAGCTTAAAAAAACATTTATTCATAACAATGTTATGTTTCAAACCTCTTTGTGGAAGTAGACTTATAACACTTCTTTGAAGCAAAGTCAATAATTTCCTTATCACAATAAACTAGGATTTCCTTGTCCTATAAATCTGCATACGAAAGACAGTTCCCTGAGAAAATGAACTTGGAAAAATGATCTACAAAAATGTCTGACACCATCACACCGAGATATGTCGTCACACGTCACACTTTACTGAAATCTCTGCTTGCTGTTCAGGAAAAGTAACAACGCTGTCGGCTGGCTGTGTGTGTGTTGCACGTTGACGACGCTCATTCGCTGTCTCCTGTGACGTGACTGGGCCAGCTCTATACTCTGCCAGGTACAGGGATGTCCCAGCACATAGTAAGTTAAGTAAGTAATCAAAAACATCTGAAAGTGATGCTTGCACCCCCCACACGCCGTTTTTTGGTTTATATCGATACTTTTTTCAGAAAAGTGATGCCAAATGAGTAGCGTGTGAGTATCGATATATCGATACCACAGAATCGATACGCACATCCCTACCGAGCACCAAATCAAATCCCATCTGAATTCTAAACAAAATTAACACATTTATTCTGTGTAATTTTGCAATGCAACTCTGAGTGACAGTGACAACAAGCGGCCCTAACTGTGTTCGTCAACACCGTTCAATTATTGTAACGTCTATCGAGATGCTTCGAGGACAGGAATTATATCGATCACTTTATTGAGCAAAACTGTTTATATTCGGCCATAACCACACCAAAAACATGAGTAAAAAAACTTCTATCTCGAAAAACTAGTCATTTTCTGCCGTACAAACCAGGCCAAAACCAACTTGTCATCTGTCGCCAACACGCATACCACTAAGCCACTGGTGCATTTATGACCACACAAAAAGTCGGACAACTCAAACACCACATAAAGTTACACTATGACTCCTCAGTCATACGTGTGCTTATTCTACTGTCATTTATTATTAATTTATTTATATTAATCATGGAATGCTGTTACTAGAGAAAGTTACAGGAATGCACACTTCATCCTATGCTTACATTTCATTGTGCAACATGAGGATGTTTAAGAGGAACTAAATGTGATCTCTGAAAGGGGTACAAATGATTTCCAAAGCTGGACCCCCACCCAGACATACTGTACAATACTAATCCATAGCTTATGAAAAACAAGATTTCTTTTATTTTCATTACAAGTGGGCCAAATGACTGATATTACAAAATAATCTCATGAAAATGACATTTGAGTGTTATTATAAAAGATTGGTTTGAGACAGGTGTGCTGCTGGTATTGCCACGTGTGATGTTGCTCACATGAGCTCCACGAATGCTCAGTGAGTTTTTGTGTTTGCTCAGACACATGAACAATTAGAGGGAACAATGCTGGAGCCTATCTAGTTTTTTTTTTTTAAGTACACTATATGGCCAAAAGTGTTTGGCCACTCATCCAATTGATGAGAATCAGGTGTAATAATCACTTGGCCCGGCCACAGGTAGGGATGATACTCGAAACCGGTTTTCCCGGTTGTTCGATAAGAAAAGAACCGAGTCCTCGGACTCGAATCCCTTTTTAAAAACCGGTACCCGTTATCGAGACCACTATAGTAAAGAAAAAGGGTTGGTTCTATATTCGAACCCCTCGGAACGAATCCCGTCCCGACCAGAAATGCTCCGTGTGACATCACAAGAAATCAGTCACGTATCTCGGTCATTAAGCGCAGATAGCGAAGGCAGGAAAAAAATGGACGGGAAAAAGTGCTCCAAGGTGTAATAAAGTTCAAAACAAAAAGTATAATCCAATGAATAACTTTACTGGGAGATTTGAGCAGACTACAAACACATGACGAACACTTTTACGACCAACCGGAAACATAGCAACGCACCTCCTTTACGGCAGCTATCGCAACGTTCTTATAGCAACCGCAGCACATACATATATGACATGATCTCCCTTTTTCAACTTTTGTTTTTCTTTCCTTGTAAACAAAACAAAATCACACTGTATATGTGTTGTCTGTCTAATTATAAATAATGCAGACGAGGCGTATTGGCTGAGTTCTTGACGTTTACTTTCACGGGTGACGACATGCAACAACACTTTTCGGGGCTACCGCGCATGCTCGTCACTCCCGTTGCATGATGGGTAGTGTAGTTGTTATATTCCCTAGCTCATAACAGCTTTCCCCCTATAAAGAAATAATGTTAACTCAATAAAGTGTATTTCTTTTTTTAGCTTTAACTTTTCATTTTTTTAGCATTGTAACCACATTTGCAAACAACTTTTCTATTCATAGAATTTTCTTTCAATAAAGAAATAAAGTGCAAAAATGTCAAAGCATCATAACAAACAGTTATGTCAAATAGCAGCAGAATTGCACTTTTTGGAGAGCTGTATTATTTCCAGTTTTGTGCCCAAGGGACTGATTTTATTTAACACTAGTATTATTTATACACCTATAGTGATCACAGAGACAGGTTGTTTTTGTGTTACCTTATATATTTGTTTTTCTGAAAAATCCCACTTAATTTACTTTGGGTAACAACAGTCAATATTTTTTTTTTTTTTTTTAGGGGGGCAACAGTCAATATTTATTTATTTTTTAGATTAAATTGTTTTCTTATATAATAAAAGTGAGCTTTTGTTAAACCAAATATTGTGTGTTTTTTTCCATATACAACAACCTATCTGGACTCGATAAGAGAATCGATAAGGAATCGGTTCGATAAGAGGATTCGATAATAGACTCAAACTCGATCATTTCTTATCAAACATCATCCCTAGCCACAGGTGTATAAAATCAAGCACTTAGGCATGGAGACTGTTTCTACAAACATTTGTGTAAGAATGGGCCGCTCTCAGGAGCTCAGTGATTTCCAGCGTGGAACTGTCATAGGATGCCACCTGTGCAACAAATCCGGTCGTGAAATTTCCTCCCCGATATTCGGCTTTATTATAAGAAAAGTGAAGAGTTTAGGAACAACAGCAACTCAGCCACGGAGTGGTAGGCCACGTAAACTGACAGAGAGGGGTCAGCGGATGCTGAAGCGCATAGTGCAAAGAGGTCGGCGACTTTCTGCACAGTCAGTTGCTACAGAGCTCCAAATTTCATGTGACCTTCCAATTGGCCCACGTACAGTACGCAGAGAGCTTCATGAAATGGGTTTCATCTAAGCCGGGGGTCGGCAACCCGCGGCTCTAGAGCCGCATGCGGCTCTTTAGCGCCGCCCTAGTGGCTCTCTGGAGATTTTTCAAAAATGTAAGAAGAATGGAAAAAGATGAGGGGAAAAAATGTATTTTTTTGTTTTAGTATGGTTTCTGTAGGAGGACAAACATGACACAAACCTCCCTAATTGTTATAAATCACACTGTTTATATTAAATATGCTTCACTCATTCGAGTATTTGGCGAGCGCCGTTTTTTCCTACTTATTTTGGCGGTCCTTGAACTCACCGTATAGTTTGTTTACATGTATAAATTTCTCCGACTTTCTAGGACATGTTTTATGCCACTTCTTTTTCTGTCTCATTTTGTCCACCACACTTTTAACGTCGTGCGTGAGTGCACAAAGGTGAGTTTTGTTGATGTTATTGACTTGTGTGGAGTGCTAATCAGACATATTTAGTCACTGCATGACTGCAAGCTAATCGATGCTAACATGCTATTTAGGCTAGCTATATGTACATATTGCATCATTATGCCTCATTTGTAGCTATATTTGAGCTCATTTAGTTTCCTTTAAGTCCTCTTAATTAAATTTATATCTCATGACACATGTAATATGGCTTTTAATTTTTTGCGGCTCCAGACAGATTTTTTTTTTGTATTTTTGGTCCAATATGGCTCTTTCAACATTTTGGGTTGCCGACCCCTGATCTAAGCCATACATCACCAGGTCCAATGCAAAGCGTGGGATGCAGTGGTGTAAAGCAGTGGTTCCCAACCACCGGGCCGCGGCCCGGTACCGGTCCGTGGATCGATTGGTACAGGGCCGCACAAGAAAGAAAAAAATAAAAATAAATAAGAAAAAAAAAATTGTATTTTTATTTTTTATTTTAAATCAGCATAAAAAACACAAGATACACTTACAATTAGTGCACCAACCCAAAAATACTCCCCCCCCATTTACAGTCATTCACACTCATTCGCACAAAAGGGTTGTTTCTTTCTGTTATTAATATTTTTGGTTCCTACATTATATATCAATATATATGCATACATGCCGTCGGTTCAGTATTTATTGGTAACCTGCGTTGGAAACACGAAACACACACACACACAGGTCACAACTTTCGGGCGGAGTGATATCTGCTCCTTCTCATTCAAACGTCCGAAGGAAGAGGAAGTAACAAACATTCATTCATATGAAAATAATAATAAATTAAATTACATTAACAAAAACGTTTTATCACAAAATAATAATAATGCACAACTCCACATACCTGCGTTGGAAACACGAAACACACACACACACAGGTCACAACTTTCGGGCGGAGTGAAATCTGCTCCTGTGTGAGGTAAATACCACGTGTAAATACTACCAAACAATTCACACAGTCGACGCTCTACTTCTAAATAAACGAAATTGTGCATAAAAATTACTTTAAACACATCACTTGTACACACAACATTATTGGGTTAACTTTTAAAGTATCTAGGACGTTTAGGAAGAATATTTACAATATGAAGAAACACGGAGCATTGAAGAACTATTACCTTCTCATTCAAACGTCCGAAGGAAGAGGAAGTAAAACAATCGAAAAAACAGCAAAGACACTTCCTGCACCGGACATCCGGTTCTTCAAAATAAAAGCGATACTTCAAAATAAAATATAACACCCTGTCTAGTTCATAATATAGCGCAACAACATCACACTATTACACAGAGATAGAGTCCGTAAGCACACATGATTGTATTTTTTTATGAAAAAAAACAAAACAAACAAAACAAAACAAAAAAACATAACGGAGACCCCCGGACTGTTGAACAACTTAAGCTGTACATCAAGCAAGAATGGGAAAGAATTCCTCCTGAGAAGCTTAAAAAATGTGTCTTCTCAGTTCCCAAACGTTTACTGAGTGTTGTTAACAGGAAAGGCCATGTAACACAGTGGTGAACATGCCCTTTCCCAACTACTTTTGCAGCCATGAAATTCTAAGATAATTATTATTTGCAAAAAAAAAAAATAAAGTTTATGAGTTTGAACATCAAATATCTTGTCTTTGTAGTGCATTCAATTGAATATGGGTTGAAAAGGATTTGCAAATCATTGTATTCCGTTTATATTTACATCTAACACAATTTCCCAACTCATATGGAAACGGGGTTTGTACATACCATTAAGCGTAAGGTGTGTTCAGATGCAATATAAATGCCATAAGTACAGTGCCTGAAAGTTATTAAGGTGGGACACGTCTCAGAAGTTCATACTACTCCTCCTTCATTCATTTCATTTCTTCATTGTCCAGATTTATTTTTTCTGTAGGCCACGCACCGGTGCCTTTCAATAAAGTCACTTCTTTAAATTCATATCCCAGAGAACATTGATTTGGCTTTATTGAAAACCGCATCCCTCATTTGATGCATGACCTGGCGATGGCCTGAGCTGTCAGTGAATTGTCCATATAAGCCAAAGCAATGAGAATTACAGAACAACAACCCCTTAAGAGCCATTCATCACACTGCCACCCGCCTCTGTAATTAGTCAATCTATGGCCATGATTGATATATGAAATATAATGCATCTGCTTTTCAATGTTTACATTGCATTTGACTGCGGTTTATTAGCATAATTGCTCATTGTTGCCGTAGTCTTGGGAACGCACACTCAATGCATTCTCTCACCTCAGGAGATCAATCAAAATAAGACCTCTGCGTGTACGGCAATCAACAAGAACACACTGATAATTGCAACTGTTATTAATTTATTCATACACTACCGTTCAAAAGTTTGGGGTCACATTGAAATGTCCTTATTTTTGAAGGAAAAGCACTGTACTTTTCAATGAAGACAACTTTAAACTAGTCTTAGCTTTAAAGAAATACTATCTCTATACATTGCTAATGTGGTAAATGACTATTCTAGCTGCAAATGTCTGGTTTTTGGTGCAATATCTACATAGGTGTATAGAGGCCCATTTCCAGCAACTGTCACTCCAGTGTTCTAATGGTACAATGTGTTTGCTCATTGGCTCAGAAGGCTAATTGATGATTAGAAAACCCTTGTGCAATCATGCTCACACATCTGAAAACAGTTTAGCTCGTTACAGAAGCCACAAAACTGACCTTCCTTTGAGCAGATTGAGTTTCTGGAGCATCACATTTGTGGGGTCAATAAAACGCTCAAAATGGTCAGAAAAAGAGAACTTTCATCTGAAACTCGACAGTCTATTCTTGTTCTTAGAAATGAAGGCTATTCCACAAAATTGTTTGGGTGACCCCAAACTTTTGAACGGTAGTGTACATAAACACTCCCTCAAATTTAACCGATATTTATGAGTGTGACACTGTTAGCAAAATACAATAAAAAACAATGTACCTACAATATAAATGTGATGAAAATCATGGTTAAACAATGCTGACACACATATGTACACAAATGAATAAACATACCATAAATATACCAAACAATCACAATGTCAGGATTCCTAGCCTATGGCTAAACCTTTCATATACTTTTTACTGGTTTGTAAACACTGAATGCTCTTTGCTAATTACTATTCATACCAGTTGGGTGTGTACAATGTAGCAAATGTGCAACCAAATAAATAAATAAAAACACTTTCTACTCATATAATATTCATAAGAAACCAAGGTACCCAATGATGAGTTGTATTGGATATTTCCGGCCATGGTATACATTTTTAATACACTGTGTGTTTTCAATGGATATTTCGGCTGAAGACTAAATTAGGTCTCAGTGATAGAATAAGATAGGTATCCTCCCTATGATGACATGTCATATACAGTAGCTCACAAAACCATGAGGTTGTTATCATGTTGGAATAGTTCGGAAGTAATCATGCCTCAGAATGTCACAGTACATGTTGGAATTCTCATGTTTCGTCAATGAACCGCCACTCGCAACGAAGCTACCACCCACCGCCATGCTTGACTGTGTACCAGACACAATTGTCTCGGTAATCACTCGTTGGGCCGGCTATTTACACAATGGTCCTGGTCTACTAAGGCCCCTTCTACACTAAACCGGCTAAGGTCATCCAGGGTAAATCCCACCTAACCTTATCCTTGTCCACACACACACACACAATGGTCGTTTAAGACATTTCTATTGTATTGTTCTTTGAGAGAATATATTGTCCGAAATGGTTTCCGAAATGCGATGGGGTATGCTCACCTTTGTAAGATCTGTATGTCAAATGACTGATGTGAAGTGATGCTGAGAGTAGACCATGGAGTCATATTTACGGTTTAAAATGTACCCACGCAGCCTTGTACTTATTCAATCAAAACTACTAATACCGTTGCTGATGCAATAGTATAAATTTCAATACACCTCCATTTATAATTTTGAGTGAATAAATATGAAACTTCAATCAACCCTTGAAGAGGATATTGCTTCATGATACCATCTGCCATATCCTTCAATCACTTCATCATTGAATGACGACTGTTTGATGAAATGCGTGTTGTCAATCTAATTGTCCGCCGCATTTCCAGAGAACAAAGAACTGTCAGGGAGATTAACATCCCCGTAATCTGTTCTGAGTTATTTCTGTATCTAAAGCAAGCTTGACGATCATAAAAAAAAACATCAGCAAGTCTTAAATTGATTTAGTGGATCTTAAAATGGCTCTTTCTACTGCTCTTAAATTGACCAGATCAATAAATACACAACTTGACTATTTGCGCTGACTGTTATGATGTCACACTGTTTAACTGCTCACTGAAATAAGGATTCACAGTTATCAATTGCACTCCACTACATAATCGCAATGTACTTGTAGCATCTTGCAAATACCATATATGATTATTGATGGTCTAACACAGTGGTTCTTAACCTGGGTTCGATCGAACCCTAGGGGTTCGGTGAGTCGGGCTCAGGGGTTCGGCGGAGGTCAAGACACACCCGACTCATCGTGTAAAGAAAAACTTCTCCCTATCGGCGTATTACGGATACGGCAACAGCAGAAGTCAGACTGATTTGCAGGTGTGTAATTTGTTGGTTTTGTTCTTTGAACAAGGTGATGTTCAGGCATTGTTCATTTTGTACACCAGTATGAAAACATGGTAACACTTTAGTATGGGGAACATATTCACCATTAATTAGTTTCTTATTAACATGCAAATTAGTAACATATTGGCTCTTAACTAGTCATTATTAAGTACGATCGGTAGGTTGTGGTTCAAACCCCGGCCGAGTCATACCAAAGACTATAAAAATGGGACCCATTGCCTCCCTGCCTGGCACTCAGCATCAAGGGTTGGAATTGGGGGTTAAATGATTCCTGGGCGCGGCACCGCTGCTGCCCACTGCTGCCCACTGCTGCCCACTGCTGCCCACTGCTGCCCACTGCTCCCCTCACCTCCCAGGGGGTGAACAAGGGGATGGGTCAAATGCAGAGGACACATTTCACCACACCTAGTGTGTGTGTGACAATCATTGGTACTTTAACTTTAACTTTAACTTTAACTATGGACTGGACTTTCACTATTATGTTAGATCCACTATGGACTGGACTTTTACAATATCATGCTAGACCAGGGATGTCCAAAGTGCGGCCCAGGGGCCATTTGCGGCCCGCAGCGCGATTTTTATTGGCCCGCGACACATTCTATAGAAAAACTAAACAGGTACCAAATTACAACAAAAAACTCAATCAACCAAATTAGAACAAAAAACTATGAAAAATTCATCAAATTGTTTTGGTTTAAGTATTTTTCATATACAAAATGTATAAAAGTGGCCCTCGCATCCTTATCTGCGGTCCTCTCCAAGGTTTCTCATAGTCATTCACATTGACATCCCACTGGGTTGTGAGTTTTTCCTTGCCCTTTTGTGGGCTCTGAACCGAGGATGTCGTCGTGGCTTGTGCAGCCCTTTGAGACACTTGTGATTTAGGGCTATGTAAATAAACATTGATTGATTGATTGATGATTCACTGACAGGACGCTTACGGGGGGCGTCACGTTATTTACGTGTGCGTCTTTCGCCATTGTGTACGCCGGTGAAGAACGTGTAAAAAAAAAAAAAATAGGCTGTCATCGCTCTAAATCAGCTCCAGCTGTGCATTAGCATGAATGCGTGGCGTCTATTGTAATGCGAGTGGACGTGTGCGTTTTTTGACATGTTCTCCCGCGTCAAGTGGGTGTGCAGGGAAAAAAAAAAAGACGCCCTGGAAGTGTGGCTCACTGCAGGAGACGACAAGGTTTAATGAAGCGTTTGACAGGGACTGTATATGCACCGCCTCCACTATAGCGTGCATAGAAACCCTGCAGTTGACTTGTGGTACATCAAATGTGCTTTTTCTTTTCAGGAATATTTTGTGACGGACGACAAAAAACAAAAACAACAAAAAAAAAAATCTCCTCCCCCGGCAGTTGTTAATGATCTCTCAAAGCGTAAGACTTCCACAGAAAACAATAATAATTAGGGGTTGCGACGGAGATTGATTAAAGCTATGTAAGTGTGTTTGTTTTGGTGTGTGAGTGTGTTGCGCTCGCTTCTGTAGGATGCCTCGCCTGCGGGGATATAAATCAATGTGTCACGTAATTGCTTGAGTGACCTTTGCTGATAAGAAACGGTAGCCTTTTGAAATCTCTATCTGTCTCTGTCACGTTGGCCATCTTCACCTCTCCACCGGTGACTTCGCTCTGTCACATGCACTCGCATCATAACACGCACGCTCGCACAGGGCTCGACGGGGGCCCTAGGCAGAATTTATTTGTATTATTTTATGCACGTTTTGTAAAAAAAATAAATAATAGGAAATATTGTTTAATATTGTTCCATCTGGGGTTGTACGGTATATTGGTATTAGTATAGTACCGTGATACTAATGAATCATATTCGGTACCGGTCCACCCGTCGTGTCATTGCTGGTTTACGAGCAGACGAGCATGTTCGGCAGTGCACAATCACGGAGTACTTACAAGCAGACACAGTGTGTAGACAGAAAAGGGAGAAAGGACGCATTGTGGCTTAAAAAATAAAGATAAAGGTGACGTTATAGCACTCAGGAAGAGGTGCTTTAAGACAAACGTCCATTCGCAGTCTGCAGTGTTGTAGCTACTTCTAAATCTCTAATCTTCGCCTCCATGGTGACAAATTAAGGACGTTTCTTACAAGTATCATCCCTGCAGGACGAGGAATAGCTAAACATGCTTCACTACACACCGTAGCTCACCGGTGTCCCAATGTAAACAAACGCTATTGGTGGATCTACACCTGACATCCACTGTAATGATACCAAGTAGAGGAGCGTATCTAGTCGATACTACTATGATTACGTCGATATTATTTTGGCATCACAACATCTTCTTTTGTTTTTTTTTAATTCGTGGTATCATCCAAAACTAATGTAATGCATCCAAACCACAGAAGAATAAATGATTATTACATTTTAACAGAAGTGTAGATAGAACATGTTAAAAGAGAAAGTAAGCAGATATTAACAGTAAATGAACAAGTAGATTAATAATTTATGTTCTACCACTTGTCCTTAATAATTTCGACACAATAATAGAATGGGAAATGACACAATATGCTACTGCATATGTCAGCAGACTAAATTAGGAGCCTTTGTTTGTTTACTTACCACTAAAAGACAAGTTGTCTTGTATGTTCACTATTTTATTTAAAGAACAAACTTGCAATAAGAAACATATGTTTAATGAACCGTAAGATTTATTGTTAAAATAAAGCCAATAATGCAATTTTTTGTGGTCCTGTGGTCCCCTTTATTTAGAAAAGTATCGAAAAGTACCGAAAAGTATCGAAATAATTTTGGTACCGGTACCGGTACCAAAATATTGGTATTGAGACAACACTAGTTCCATCCTTCCATCCATCCATCCATCCATCGACTTTCGCTTATATGAAGTCGGGTTGCGGGGGCAGCAGCCTAAGCCGTGAAGCCCAGACTTCCCTCTCCCCAGCTACTTAGTCTAGCTCAGTAGTGTCAAACTCAATGAATTATCTATGGCCCCCGGGATGATATTAGATTAGTATTAGAACCGCCCCACAGGCCACAGCCGCCTGCTGCTGATTTTCACACACCAATACTCCATCAGTGTTGGTGCTAGGAATTTTCAAACCGGGATCCCAGGGACCCCATCAAGTCATACAATTGGGGTCCCACAGTAAATTTTTGGGGTCCCACTTTTTTGTAAGCGTTTTGAAAACAAATGATACATGTATGCATTATCCTGTTATATCTCACATTCTATATTGTGTTTTGGAAAAAAGTTGTCATAAACGTTACTTGATTCATTAAAATAAATAATACAAGGGGCGGCGGATTCCAGACGTCCCAAGAAAAAAAAAACAGAACAAGTTAAAAGTCAAGGGAGGGCGAAGGGAGGACTCGGTGGTGGGCCGCCAGGCCAAGTGTTCCCGAATCCACCGGGGACGAGTAAGGTGGCGGCGGCGAGTCGAACGCCGGTGCAGCAGGCGAGGCGAGCGACCACGGAACGGCCATATCCGTGGCTGTCGAGAAGGTGAACGCGAGTGGCGCCAGAACCTCAGCAACCGATGAGTCCTACGCCCAAGTCCTGGGCGTCGCTGCAGTTGGCGCAAAGGGCGCCCATGAATTGGCCACTGAGGGAGCCGCGTGCGGGCGTCTGATGGCCGCTTGTGTGGCAGTCCGGCTGGAGGTCGCGGCGGCAAAGATGACGGCACCGAAGATTCGTCTCCGGCGCCGTGGGATGGCCCCCCGGAGACGAAGAAGATGGAGACTCTCTGATTAGTGACCGGGAGCAGGTGAGCGTCTCGACTACTAACCTTAACGTGGACCCCGACTTAAACAAGTTGAAAAACTTATTCGGGTGTTACCATTTAGTGGTCAATTGTACGGAATATGTACTGTACTGTGCAATCTACTAATAAAAGTCTCAATCAATCAATCAATCAAAAACCAGAGGCAGGTGAACATAATCAGCACCCATGGCAACCAGTAAACCAAACACAGGGGTGCTAAAACAGAACTAAGGGAATCTTAAAATTAAACAAAACATGATACGGGCAACAAATCATCACATAAAAGAGAGAAGATTGTACTTTAACAGGAATGATATAATATAAATGGTTATTTTTGTTGTTATATTGTTATATTTTAGCATCATACGATTGCAAAGAAAACATGTTTTTTGTTATTCAATTATGTTTTTTAATTATTTATATAATACATTTAGATATATATTTTCTAATCAATATGTTTTCACAATAAATATATCACAATAAATATATCAAAAAGTCACTGCTAATAATTAAAGATGAGGCACAGGACAGAGTAACAATAAGATCATTGTGGAGGGAGGTGTGGCCAGCGCTGTCTGCAGGAGCGGTGGTCACCGCCTCTGTCCATGGTGCTGAGGACAGAGCACCATCAGACGGGGGCTTGGCAGTGCCAGCTGCGAGACACAGCTGAACAGGTGATTAGATTTCCCAGGTGGTTCGAGTTATCTAATCACCTGTTGTCTTTAACAGTAGTGGCAGGAGAGGGAGGAACTTGGAGAGACTGCAAAGTCCTGTGTATCTGGAAAGATCATTGATGAGTTTCTGGAGGTACATTACATCTTTATTCAAATCTGTGACGTGTGTAGCAGTGGTACCGCTAGGAAGCGACCTCTATAATCATATTGTCTCTTTTTGATTATGCCAACAAACTTTGTCTCTTGTACATTGTCCAGGATTTTGTTGATCCACGTCTTAGCTTCTCTTCTTCAAACCGAGTTTCCTCTCACCCGGTGCCGCTTTTGTCATTTCCAGCCGTGAGTCGTGTTCCAGCTCCTCCCCCCTGCTGTGAGCAGTTGGTGCCTGAGAGGGAAGAAACAATGGAAAGCGGAGACATAAAAAAAGAGGGCTGATTTGTTGTTGCAGGTAAATGCTCTTCTGGGCTTTGTAATGGCTCTCCAAAGGGTCTCCTACCGGTTATAAATGTGAGTCCAGATGGACACGTATAACAGCTCAATGTCTGCCTGGAAGCAGCTGCGTGTCAAAGATGGTCCTGGTTTTTGAGCCTGTGAATGATGTTTGTTGTGCGCACACATGCGGCTTAGGGTGTGAGTTGTTGCAAAGGATAAAACCGGACCAGGGTGGCCCATTAATTTGTCTCGAATGTCAGTGACCCACCATATTCAAGCACATCGCTCAAATGTAATATTACTCACCAAATATGACTTTGGTCATGACAATCTCATTCATCCTTCGACTCACTTGGGTTCTTCTGCCTGTTTGTTTGTTAGCAACATCACTCAAAAAGTTATGGGCAGATTTCCATGAAACTTTCAGGAAATGTCAGAAGTGGGATAAAGAACAAGTGATTTTGGAGGCGATCCCGATCACTAGCAATATGCACATGGACACAGTTAAGGTGCTGTTTGCAACTTTCTCGTAGTACCATTTTTGTCAGGTTCAAACACCGATGACATCTATTAAACAAGACAAGAAGCAAATAATTAAACGGAGACAAAATTAAATGTGTCTCAATTGAGGAGAGACGTCTGGACTGTACTCTTGGCAAAAGATTGTAAGCCTCCTCTTTTATTTGGACTTTCCCTAATTACATGGCAACAGCTGTTTCTAAGGGACAGGGGTCATAAACAGCCATCACCTTTCATTACATTAGTTCAAAGAAAAGGTCATAAAACAGTTAAAAAAAGAGGTCGTAAACAGCCGTTGCCCTCGGTCACAGAACAGTTCAAAGAAAAGATACCTTGAGGGGAGTCAGGCCCTGCTTCCTCTCCGCTTTGTAATTCTCGGGTCAAGACAATACATTTCTGCGGATTACAATGCATCAAAGAAACAGAACACCTTCATGTTGCTTTCCATCCTACACAGTGGAGTTTTACAAGCCTTCTTCTTGGTAGGATCAAAGACAGCTTTTGTCTTCTCTTTGTCGTCTATAAATGATAACTCATGGCAAACCAAAGTTTTTTGATAACTTACATACAATTATTCTGACCATTTTTTTATAGGTGTGTTTATTACATTATCGATTAGTAACTGTACCTTGTTTGCAATATTATCGCAAAGACTTTCAAAATGTGCATTTATTCTTACTATACTTACTGTCACCAAGGTTTGAGCAAATCAATGACTTGCAGGTCATTAAAACATTTAAAAATGTTCCTGTATGACATTCTAACTACCAATTTGGATTTGTATCCGAATATTGGGGCATTTTTCTTAAGCAAGTTTTATTTATGCACGCAGATAATACCCTGTGATGATCATGATTAATCACATTTCAAGACTGTGATCTGCTTTTGCTCCATCTCTTACCTGACACCTCTTCTCATCATCGAAACTAATATGCTATGTAAGTGTGTGTATGCAAAGATACAAACACCGGGTGGATTTTTTTTCCCATTTGGCCTTGGACAGAACAGAGTGTTCCGAACATGAAGCTGAAACATAACTGAACACTCCATTCTGCAAAAGTGGAAATATTATTCTACTAGTACCAAGTGACAATAACGTAGCCTGACATTTGTCTGGACCACACACTTATTATTACTTGTTTGATTGTCAGTGTTGACCGAGATTGGCGACAAAACTCACTAGTAAGGCACCATTTATCTTCAAAATGTGCCCCATTATTGTTATATATGTGGCCATCTGGATTTCTTTTTTTTATGGCAGAAATAAGGTTTCAGCCTTTCTAGTAATATCAACACAAATGTGTCCTGACATTATTCAATCAATTAATCAATCAATCAAAGTGAAATTATACTGAACGGAAATATAAATGCAACACTTTTGTTTTTTCTCCCGTTTTACAAGAGTTAAATTCAAAGATCTAAAACTTTTACAATATACACACAACACCTATTCCTCTCAAATATTGTTCACAAATCTGTCTAAATCTGTGTCAGTGAGCATGTATTCTATGCCAAGACAATCCATCCCACCTCACAGGTGTGGCATATCAAGATGCTGATTAAACTGCATGAATATTGCACAGGTGTGCCTGAGGCTGCCCACAATGAAAGGCCACTCTGAAATGTGCAATTTTATCACAGAGCACAATGCCACAGTTTTGAGGGAGCGTGCAATTGGTATGCTGACTGCATGAATGTTCACCAGGGCTGTTGCATGTAACATTTCTCTACCATAAGCCGTCTCAAAAGGCGTTTCAGAAAATTTGGCAGTACATCCAACCAGCCTCATAACCACAGACCACATGTAACCACACCAGCTCAGGACCTCCACATCCAGCAGGTGCACCTCCATGATCGTCTGAGACCAGCCACCCGGACAGCTGCTGCAACAATTGGTTTGCACAAGAATTTCTGCACAAACTGTGAGAAACCGTCTCAGGGAAGCTCATCTGCATGCTTGTCGTCCTCATCTGGGGTCTCGACCTGACTTCAGTGGGCAAAACGCTCACATTTGATGGCGTCTGGCACGTTGGAGAGGTGTTCTCTTCACGGACGAATCCCGGTTTTCACTGTTTAGGGCAGATGGCAGACAGCGTAGAGCATAAAATTATTCGGAGCAACGGCAATATTGTTGGGTTATATTGTGTTCATATGAGCATCACAACATTATATGAATGGGATACTTGTATGTGCTGTGTTACGGTTCAGTGAAATTAAAGTTATGCTATTGGAAGAGAAAACATGAATTGAAACTTTTTCTTTGTCCCAGGAAAAGGTTAATCTTAAATTGCTACATGCTAGTGGAGCATGATAGCTTTTGACAAAAGTTAAACTTTCAGATTACGAAAAATGATGGCAATGTCCTTCAAGGAGGTACTGTAGCTCTCAGGGCTTTTCACTCGATCAGTTACAAATAGAGGCTTGATGTCCATTGATTTATTCCCAGGGTGTTTCAAATGCCAGTTTTAAAGTACATGTTTTTCTAATGATGCATCGAGGCTTGTATTTTCTCAGCGGCACTTCTTAAAGTGCACATCAAAAAACTTTGGATGGTGTTTCTGTCCATTTTAAAGCAAGTTCAATATATGTAATTATCCATTAGTTATGCTTATGATAATGACAATGTTTGACATATTGTTAAACGATTCCTCTCTGGCAGTGGCAACCAAAAGGGAGTCATATTATACAGTGGCATCTTTTTTTTTGTAAGCTCCACTTTCTGTATATTTAATTTGCCTGAGTTTTTGTCAAACCATCTTAGTTGACATATGGCCAGACATGGGGCTTGATCCATTATTCCAACAAGAGTCCAAAGAATCTAACACGATAGATACCTATTGTCTGTACTTTTTTAAAAATTGAGTACGACTGAAAAACATGTCACCATGGGGCCAAAGAACATTTGGAACCATGATCGTGGGGCACCTGCTGATTGGGCTGGGCATTGCTCTGGTGTATCGTACAATTCGTAAGATGATGGCAGCCACTCAAGGAGCCCAAAGGCTGTTCGTCGCAATGGACGGATTGGGCCGGGCTGTAGGAACACAGTCTGTGGCGATTTCTGAACTGAATCGCAAAATGGATCACATCATGGAAAAGCTTGCTATAAAGGAAGGTTTGGATATGAGAGACAGCATGGATGAATAGAACAGACAAGTCATTGTTAATGCCTGTTCGAGAAAAAACAAAAATCCTTATCTATGATTTGACTCCCCCGAATGGCCTTGAGACAAACTGGCTGTTCTGTAATCATCCCCTGAGGAATTTCAAAGATGGACGCTTTTTGACCTCCCTCCCTCCTCCCCTCCTCAACGACACCTGGGAATCAAACTTTGCTTGCATTGCATGCAGAACGACTCTGGGCTTATTAACATTTACACTTCACCCAAAGACAATGGGCATATATACAAACACACTCCCCATCCAACGCCCCTCACCACCATTGCTTAATTTCTCTTCGGGGTTATGGATGGCTAGTAGCGCTTTATTGCAGCAGGCCGCCCCCTCTGTTGTGAGTTGTTGTGATTATATGTAGCATGTTTATGTGTGCTATGCTAAATGAGTTTTTTTTCCCTTGGACTGGACCCCCTCCCGAGGGTCTAGCCTTAGACTGATGATTTTTACTATTCCCCCTTTCCCAATATCACCTTTTTCCTACCTTTTTTAAGGAGCGCCATAAGTGGCTGATCCGTTGGCGGTCCCGTCTTGTCTCCCTGTAACGTATGTCTGCTCTTAGTGGGACTGTGCCGAAAATGAAATGTCAGTTCTTATGTGTCTTGTACATGTTAAAGAATGGACAATAATAAAGCATCTTGATTTTGAATCTTATAGTGATGTTAAATGTTAATTTACACATTTCATTCATTTTTACATTTACAGTCTGTGGAAGTCGCTTCCTAGCGGTCCCACTGACAGACACTTCACAGGATACAAGTTTGCAGGTTTTAACACAGTTTTAATTCTCAAATGTTTTATCAACTCTTTCTTTCTACCAGAACGTGACTTTTCAGTCACGTCCGTATCCTCTCTCCCCCTCTGCTCCCGGCCACTTACTATTAAAGACAACAGATGATTAGATTAACACGTACCACCTGTGAAATCTAATCACCTGCCAGCTGTGTCTCGCCGTCAGCACATGCCACGCCCCCGTCTGATGGTGCTCTGTCTTCAGCACCGTGGACAGAGGCGGTGACCTTTGCTCCTGCAGGCGCGCTGATCGCACTCTCTCTCCACACAGTCGTACCTCAATTTGCCGGCTTATTCGGTTCAATGACCGAGCTCATGATTTCAAAATTCAGCGTCGCCCATTCAAATGAATGAAAATCAATCAGTGCTTGCCACACCCAAAACAGCACAATTTTAAGATAACCTCTTAAAAAAAATGTTTTTAGATTAAGATGTTGTAGCAATATATACAATAGAATGTAATACAAACAACTACCTTAGTTTTATGAGGTAACGTAATAACAATGTACAGCATTTGCTTTGGATAGTGGACTCCTATGGCATGTTCCAGCTGTTTCTCCTTCCAACACACCATCAGCAGCTTCTATATATTTTCATGGATAAATGTCTGCCATTTACTGTACATATTATTCTAAAGTCCTTTGTGTTAGGGACTTATTTTGCTTCAGTTTGTTGGTAAAACAAATGTTGATCTATAGCTGTGAGCTAATGCTAGCCAGTAGCACCGGATGTTTTGATTGGCTCTTCCGGGGTTTACTGTGACGGGAAAACTTATAACTACAACTCAAAAAGCACAACAATTAGCCGAGAGACAGTTGGTATTTCAAAATACTCACAAGTGTAATTTTCTGCATGTAACACTGTCATTCTCTTAATAATGTTTTTGTGTTCAAATTTTCAAATTGGATACACCATATTTTCTTGATTAAATGTTCTTACCATTTGGTCCGGGGGTTTTCAAACTACGTCCCACCAGCATCACAAGTTTAATAATGACTCCGACAATTTTTTTGCTTCAACTCTGTTGCCACCTTGTGGATAATGTGAGTAAAACAGGTCAATTCCGACATATTTTCCTTCGAAGTGCACACAGCACTGCATATACAAAACCCAAAACCAGTGAAGTTGTGTAAATCGTAAATAAAAACCGAATACAATGATTTTCAAATCCTTTTCAACTTATATTCAATTGAATTGACAGCAAAGACAAGATATTTAATGAATAATAAAATAATAATAAAACTGAGTGTTTCTGGGTGTTGTTGATAAATGGCTTTCGCTTTGCATCGTAGAGATTTAACTTGCACTTACAGATGTAGCGACAAACTGTAGTTACTGACAGTGGTTTTCTGAAGGGTTCCTGAGCCCATGTGGTGATATCCTTTACACACTGATGTCGGTTTTTGATGCAGTACCGTCTGAGGGATCGAAAGTCACGGGCATCCAATGTGATTTCTCCAGATTCTCTGAACCTTTTGATGATATGACGGACCGTAGATGGTGAAATCCCTAAATTCCTTGTAATAGCTGGTTGAGAAATGTTGTTCTTATGCATTTGTTCACAAAGTGGTGACCCTCGCCCCATCCTTGTTTGTGAATGACTGAGCATTTCATGGAAGCCACTTTTAAACCCAATCATGGCACCCACCTGTTCCCAATTAGCCTGTTCACCTGTGGGATATTCCAAATAAGTGTTTGATGAGCATTCCTCAACTTTCTCAGTCTTTTTTGCCACTTGTGCCAGCTTTTTTGAAACACGTTGCAGGCATCACATTCCAAATCAGCTCATTTTTGCAAAACATAACGATGTTTTCCATTTCGAACGTTAAATACCTTCTCTTTGCAGTCCATTCAATTGAATATAGGTCGAAAAGGTTTTGCAAATCATTGTATTCAGTTTTTATTTACGATTTACACAACGTGCCAACTTCCCTGGTTTTGGGTTTTGTACTTATATGACCCAATCCAATCAACCACTCATGGCGCAGACTGCAACCAACTCAAAAAGTCAACACACACGGTCACACGTAAACACAACCTGCACACTGAACTTTGTCGATATCATGAAACATGTCCAGTCACTATACGTAATTCAGAATAACACCCATTTGAAGCCACTACAGTGCATGATAGGAAAAAAACGTATCCATGTTTGGCGCATTTTAGCTGATATTTCTGATTGTTTACACAACTTTAAGGAGGTCGTCACGGAAGTAAACAAGGTAGGAGTCGAACTTTCACATACTCTTAATTTCCAATTATATGAAATATATATCCATCATGTTAATATATTATATATATTGTTACTTTACCTGCAGTCATTGGTTTTCGCCCCCTTTTTAGCCCCCATGTCAAAAAGTTTGGACAACCCTGATTTGGTCTATGTCGGATCTTTTGGAAGGGATGACTAACAAATGACTGCTATATTTATAACAGCCAAAGGTGGTGCAAAGTTCAACCTCAGACTGAAACTTGGGCACACATGCTGTATATCAAGTAGATTTGCTCATGTATTACAACATCCTGCCAGACATATGTGGATGGATCGAGGCGCTGGGAGAGTGAAAAGGCGGCTTGCAAGTGAGACTAAATGCAGGGATGTGACAAGATGGATAAAAGGAGGTGAAAACGCTTCTGTGCTTTGATTAGTCCAAAACTCATCACTTTAGCAAGCCCAGGCAAAATGATCAATACAAATATTTTTTGGAGGCCATTTGTCTCCCTACTCAATTTGTCTTAATTTGTTCTAGTGACCTCCTCAGCCAGCTTCTGTCTTCCTTAAAACTCCTATTGACTGTACTACCCTGTCTTTTTTCTGCTCATACTATACAGTACATATATACATTTATTTTGTATTTTTATAAATGCATATATATATATATATATATATATATATACATATATATATATATATATATATATATATATATATATATATATATATATATATATATATATATATATATATATATATATATATATATATATATATATATATATATATATATATATATATATATATATATACACTACCGTTCAAAAGTTTGGGGTCACATTGAAATTTCCTTATTTTTGAAGGAAAAGCAGTGTACTTTTCAATGAAGATAACTTTAAACTAGTCTTAACTTTAAAGAAATACACTCTATACATTGCTAATGTGGTAAATGACTATTCTAGCTGCAAATGTCTGGTTTTTGGTGCAATATCTACATAGGTGTATAGAGGCCCATTTCCAACAACTATCACTCCAGTGTTCTAATGGTACAATGTGTTTGCTCATTGGCTCAGAAGGCTAATTGATGACTAGAAAACCCTTGTGCAATCATGTTCACACATCTGAAAACAGTTTAGCTCGTTACAGAAGCTACAAAACTGACCTTCCTTTGAGCAGATTGAGTTTCTGGAGCATCACATTTGTGGGGTCAATTAAATGCTCAAAATGGCCAGAAAAAGAGAACTTTCATCTGAAACTCGACAGTCTATTCTTGTTCTTAGAAATGAAGGATATTCCACAAAATTGTTTGGGTGACCCCAAACTGTTGAACGGTAGTATATATATATATATATATATATATATATATATATATATATATATATATATATATATATATATATATATATATATATATATATATATATATATATATATATATATATACATTAATTTAAAAAAATGCATATATATATATATATATATATATATATATATATATATATATATATATATATATATATATATATATATATATATATATATATATATATAAATATACAGTATAGGCCAAACGTTTGGGCACACCTTCTAATTCAATGCATTTTCTTTATTTTCATGACTATTTACATTGTAGATTGTCACTGAAGGCATCAAAAACTATGAATGAACACATGTGGAGTTATGTACTTAACACAAAAGGGTGACATAACTAAAAAAAACAGGTTTTATGTTCTAGTTCCTTCCAAATAGCCGCCCTTTGCTCTGATTACTTTTTCGCACACTCTTGGCATTCTCTCGATGAGCTTCAAGATGAAGTCGCCTGAAATGGTTTTCGCTTCACAGGTGTGCTTGAAGCTCATCGAGAGAATGCCAAGAGTGTGCAAAGCAGTAATCAGAGCAATGGGTGGCTATTTTGAAGAAACTAGAGTAGAACACTTATTAGGGCACAACTTGAGACAGCAGGGACTGAAATGACACCATAAACTACACACTACCGCTATCTAACATCTTCGACTGTAATTGCAACTTAACGTCATAACTGCAAATTATATTTAAGAAATGTGATAATGAAACAAGATATAACAACTAGAAAACTGTTGTCATAATCATCTCATTTTTAAAAACATACAACATACAACAACGACATGGACTACAGGGGGAGGTGAATCTGTTTGACTGGTGCAGAACTAACAACCTGGTCCTGATTGTCGACAAGACCAAGGAGATCATCGTCGACTTCAGGAGGCACCAGTCCAGCCACGCTCTACTCTTCATCAACGGCACAGCAGTGGAGATCGTAAGCAGCACCAAGTTCCTGGGGGTGCAGATAACTGACAATACGACCTGGTCCCTACACACCGGAGCTCTTGTAAAAAGAGCTCAGCAGCGCATGCACTTTTTGCGTCGGATGAAAAGAGCACAGCTCCCTTTTCCCGTTCTCAGCACATTCTACAGAGGCACTATAGAGAGCCTGCTGACTAACTGTATCTCTGTCTGGACTGGAGCCTGCAGTGCCTCAGACTGGAAGTCTCTGCAGAGAGTGGTGAGGACGGCGGAAAAGATCACCAGGACTCCTCTTCCTCCTATCAAGGAAATCGCAAAAAGCCGCTGCCTGACCAGGGCTCAGAAAATCTGTAGAGACTCCTCCCACCCCCACCAAGGACTGTTTTCACTGCTGGACTCGAAAAAGAGGTTCGTCAGCCTCCGTAGCAGAACCTCCAGGTTCTGTAACAGCTTCTTCCCTCAGGCCGTAACACTCTTGAATGCATCATAATAACCCCCGCAATTACCCCCCAAAAACGGATTGACTCGCTGGACTATATATACGACCACATCACACCGGTTCTCCATACCCTTCACTGGTGTGAGGAACTCGCATGGCTGCCGTTTGTGTGTCCCCAAGATGCAAGAACCAGGAGGAGGATTAGCAGGTAAAATTATTTTAATTATCATAAACAGAAAATAAAGCAGTCTTGCATAAAAAGTTCCAAACGTAGAGAGTCTATCATCGAGCACTAAGGAGTGCTCGAGAGAAAACATAAATAGACATATGCTGATTGGCAGCAGGTGTGGACCGGCTGCCAATCAACGGCAGGGGAGGAGAAAACAGTGCTCAGCGGAACAAACAGGAAATATAACAAAATAAGAGCACTGACAGGAAGTAATACAAAAACCAGGAAACAAACTGAAATGAAGTGACCGATCGTCACAACTGGCTTCCTGTTCCAATCAGGATTGAATACAAAGTATCCCTACTAACTCACCAGTGCCTCCGTGGAAATGCCCTCCCTTTACCTCAAAGAACTGCTCACCCCCAAATCCTCCACACGACACCTCCCCTCCAGACAGGCTAACCTCCTCCAACCTCCGAGGACGAAGCTTGGCTTTCTGCTCCGCCTCTCCCAGTCTGTGGAACGCTCTCCCTGACCACCTGAGGGCACCACAGACTGTGGATGCTTTTAAAAAAGGCTTAAAAACCCTTCTTTTTAAAAAAACCTTTTTTTTTTTTTTTTAGATATAAGTGTGCTACTTCTAGCTATTAGGCTTTTCTAGTTTTTATTTTTTTTCACTATTTATTTTACTTGTTGTGGGCAGCTATTTGTGGTTCTAGAGTTGTTGTTTTTTTGTTGTTTTTAAATGCTCTGTAGCACTTTGAGGTTGATTGTTCAATGTAAAGTGTTTTTACAAATAACATATATTATTATTATATGACATATGAAAAAGTGCAATATATTTATCTGTACAGAAAACAATTTATGTATATCTGCACCGTATTGCTCTTTTATCCTGCACTACAACGAGCTAATGCAACGGACTTCCGTTCTTATTTGTACTGTAAAGTTCAAATTTGAATGACAATAAAAGGAAGTCTAAGTCTCTAAGTCTAAGTCTAAAACATTTGATTTTATTATCAAAAAACATTAATATTTATTAACACAGATACCGGGAATGAGTACTGTATCAGTTCAAATGTAACCAGCTACATTTTTTGTTTACACTAATTCAAAGGTCACAGCTTGACCCCTAATACTCAACTAAAGCAGCCTTTTATTAGGTCAAAATAAATATTGTACAATCGCGGCGGCGTTTGACTTTTGAGATTCACGTTCCCTGCAAGGTGAGCTTTGTCTGACAGTTGATTTAAGTGAGATTTCTTAAACTTTGTCACATTGGGTGTTCTGCAGCATCCCCTCCAGGTTGTTTTTTTGTATTCACTCTTGCATTTTGTCCTTTATTATTCGCTGGCATTCCAAGTGTCCCCTTGTCTTACACATCATTTCGCATTCCATCATTTTGCTTTAATACCACTGGCGGCACAAAGTGTTCTGTAGCCTTTTGTGCTCTTTTTGGATGGTGCCTTTTGTCTGATGAGAACATTTCCCCTCTGCATCACACTGTTCAATCGCCACCTTGACGGGGGTGGGGGGAAATGCACACACGAGCAATCACTTGCATGCAAAGTTAAATTAGTAGAATTTGTTTTTATCACAGGAGACAATTTCATGCATCTTTTCCCGGGGAAAAAAAAAAAAAAGATTAAAAGAGATTGGCGAGGAGACAGAAAAAACAAATATGCTTACAAATTGCCATCCCGATTGGTGTGCAAACAGTTTGTTTCTTTATTTTAATATATAATGTGTATTTAGTGGCATATGGATCAATTTCGAACTGCAGTCAAGGAAAGCTATGTCCTCAAGCCTTATTTTTTGGGGGGAGATGAAAAATGCTGTGCAAATATAATGACATTGTGATAAAAATTCATCAGGGTGCATGCTGGGTTATTAAATGTTAAATTAGTGCACCATTAAAATAGTCAACTCAAGCAGGGAGGAAAAATGATTTTTCTTGGTCAAATAGGATTTCCAAGGATATGTAGTGTGTGAACTTTTGCTTGAACCTTTACACTATGTTTGAACATACGGTGCAAATATGTATCCGTACAATCATGCAGTGATGCTGATGCAACAGCCTGCAAGGCCTACCTTTTTTTTTATTCCACTTACAGACATTTGGTGGAGCAGGCATGTTTACCCCAATGAACGCTCGCACTAAACCTACACAAAAAGCGTGTTCTGCAGTTAGCTAAGAAGAAGAATGTAATCTATTGTATATCATTACCACATTTTCCGGACTATAAAGCGCACTTAAAACCATTTTTTTCCCTCAAAACTAGACAGTGTGCCTCATAACCCGGTGCGCCTAATGTACGGAATAATTCAGGTTTTGCTTATTGACCTCGAAGCTATTTTATTTGGTACATGGTGTAATGATAAGTGTGACCAGTAGATGGCAGTCAAACATAAGAGATAAGTGTAGGCTGCACTATGATGGCAATAAGACCCAAGTAAACAACACCAACATTTTATATGTTCCATTGATAATATAGAACATTACACACGGCGCTCAAAAAGCTATCCAACTGTTTTAGTCTGATAGCCGCACCGCTTGATGGATTGTACTGTGCTTCAACAAACGAGTATTATTATGGTGTGTGTACAAGGTAAGACATATTATCTGGCCTTTTGTTTCCCAACATTATGCAAAAGTAACTTTTCTTACCTTCTGGTACCTGCTGATCTGTATTTGGGATCTGCATAAGTCCTGAAAAATTGCGCGCCTCCGTCTTTGTTGTCCGTGCCTTGCACGCTACAACAAAGATGGCAGGGAGAAGATGCTGCCGAAGGTGAGCCACGTAAATAAGACCGCCCACAAAACGGCGCATCCGGAAGCGACTGTCAGAAAGATGATAATCTGTAAAACAGAAGATGATCTGTAAAACATCATTTATGCAACATTTTGACCATATAAGTGGATTGCAAAATAGCCAACGTGCATTCAGCACAGGGCCGGCCCATGGCATAGGCCGTATAGGCAAATGTAAGGGCACCGTCCATCAGGGGGCACCACGCCAGTGCCACAAATGCAAGGTGCGCCCCCTCCCTTCCCGTATCATGACTCTTACCACATCAAAAAATCAACACAAGATGTCAAAACGGTCAAAACTGTCAGGTGCCCAGGGAAGAAAAGAGAGAAAAGAAGAGGAGGAGAAACGAGAAAAAGACAGAGGTAGCAGGCAGGTAACGTTAGCCTACATGAAATGATTTGTCTGGTACAGAATGTGATAGTAACCTGGCTTTTTAGCATTAAGCTAATGTTACATGATTCGGCAATTGCTAATCAATAAATAGCTAGTTCTGTTTTAACGTCGGGTTAATATTGTGGAGGGGGCTAAATTGTTATGGAAAATAATAATGTAACGTTAGGTAATTACATTACTCCCACCTTACATTCCTCAGGGACATTTGTATTAGATCTTTTAAGCAGGTGTTTTTTGTTTACATTGTTATTGCCTTCTGGTTAGCTAATGTTTGCCCTGCAGGTAATAGTCACTTTTCCACCCCTTTATATATTAGGTATAGTTGTAAGCCTAGTTGTTAAAGTGCACATCATTAATGTTAATTAAGCAATATCACATGAGAGGGAATGCTGTTTTTTAATTCGAGCACTGCTGTGATTTGGTTAAATATAATCATAACATAACATTCTCATATAATATGTTAATTTGCTTTCTTTAAGTAAAAAAAAAGGTCAAAGACAAAGCTATTCGGTTTCTTGTGAGTATATACACTTCACTGCCGGTGTGGGGGGGTGCCACCTAAAATCTTGCCTAGGGCGCCAGATTGGTTAGGGCCAGGCCTGATTCAGCAAATGCACAGTACCAAAGAGCGCCACAAAATCCTAAAGCGGTCACGTCCACAAACACATACAAAGGACCCGCAGGGCCGAGGAAACACACAAGGTCCACTTTGACCAGAGCACACAAACACACTAGTGGCTTTGTTCTGAGCGACTGCTTTAATCTTTAATGCGTTTTGGTAGCTGCTGGCTGCTGATGTTTGGTCCTCTAGATTGCCTGAGACTCTTACTGTTGTCACACTACAGAGGTCAGTCCAATAACTTGGCTCCCCTGGGCTTGAAATACACAAACCGCATTAGGCCCATTACACACAGAAACGCACAAGCTCGGACATACGTAGACTGCACACAACGACACCGGCAGATGCCTCCTAGAAACAGCACAGGTGTTGCTGCGCATCCAATGCAATGTCAATTAGCGATACCTTGTGCAAGTTTGCTCTGACCTTTCCGAGAAAAATGGAACAATATTCTGTGAGGCATGTCACTGCGACCTGTCCCACAATTCCAATAGGAACTTACCCTTTTAAACCCTTTGTTGCACACCGCAGCTCTTGTCAAATATACACTCTTTGTTCCTGCTCCACAGCCAGGGTGTCATCATTCTCATGGACTGTAATAACATCACTTTACCATGACCTTGTTTTTTAACTTTTAATTATTGTGCTTTGACAAATGTGAATAGAGGTCGCTCATTACGAGCACGAGTCCATGAGCCAAGACTTTAAAACAACGTTAAGAACTGGTTGAATTAAGTCCTGATGTTGAGCAACGACATGCTAATTGACAACGTTTATTCAATGTCAGGTTGTGACGTTGATTTGACCTATGACATTTTGGTCATTTCCCAACTAATATTCCATAACACAAATACAACGTTGAAACAACATGTTTTTTGATGATTGTGGAGGGTCGGCGTGGTCTGAGGGCCTGCCGCAGAAATGAAATATGTTTATCAGTCTGGGAAAAAATGCTAGTCTGCTCACCTCCAAACTTCAGTGTTTTGAAGCGTAGACATCTTATAAGTAGACGCAGCATGGAGCGCTACTGCCTACTGGCGCTGACGAGACGTGGGGCCGCCATCTTGGAGTGGTGATCCGCTCCACTCAGTGCAATTCATTTGGCAGGAGCAATGAACTGTCAGCGCATTTAATTAATCTTACCTCACTGAATACCACTGATTTCACACGTTTTTTTGTCATACGTGTAGCTATGATATAGGACACATGTTTTGGCGTATTATATTATTCATAGTTTGCTTAACAGTAATAGAATATTCTTATATACTATAAGTGACCAGACTTCCGAGATCAAAACTGGTAATATAATCCCAGAGAAGGGGAGAAAAAACCGTCAGCTATTTTTAAATTGAAGAAACAATATGATTAGGTTATATATACATGCGTATATCCTACATAAACAATGTATGAATACATTAGATATCTATATATTTTAGGGACCTATAGACCGGCCTCGAAGTCAGCGGCAGGTGAGTAGATTGCCCAGCTGGGGCTTGTTATCTAATCACCTGTCGCCCTTATTAGCAGCAGCCGGCACGAGACACGTTGTTGGGAGTTGGAGAGAGAGAGACACACGCACAGAGCCAGAAGGCAGAGACACACCGGACTGAGAAGTCCTCAAAATATATACTGCTGAAGAGCAAACGAGACTCGTGAATGTCAATAAAAGACTGGCTCAAACCTGTACACCGGGCTCACGGAAGATCTATCGGACTCAGGAGAACCCTCACAGCAGAGAGACTTTCACAACAATGTTTATTAAATGGTATGTTGTGACCATTGAAATTCCCAAGCAATATTCCACAACACAAATACAACGTTGAAACAACATGCTTTTTGACAATGTTTAGTTAATGTCAGGTTATTATGACGTTAACTTGAACATTGAAATTTGGGCATTTTCCAACCATTATTCCACAACACAAATACGACATTGAAATAACATGCTTTTTGACACTTTTTAATCAATGTCAGGTTGTGACGTTGATTTGACCATTGAAATTTGGTCATTTCCCAAGCAATATTCCACAACACAAATACAACGTTGAAACAACATGCTTTTTGACTACGTTTATTCAATGTCAGGTTGTGACGTTGATTTGACCATTGAAATTTGGTAATTTCCCAACCATCATTCCACAACACAAATACGACGTTGAAATAACATGCTTTTTCACACTTTTTAATCAATGTCAGGTTGTGACGTTGATTTGACCATTGAAATTTGGTCATTTCCTAACCAATTTTCCACAACACAAATAAAACATTGAAATAACATACTTTTTGATTACATTTATTCAATGTTAGGTTGTGACGTTGATTTGACCTTTCAAATTTGGTCATTTCCCAACAACGGTCAAACAACATGCTTTTTGACGACGTTTATTCAATGTCAGGTTGTGACGTTGATTTGATCATTGAAATTTGGTCATTTCCCAACCAATATTCCACAACACATATACAATGTTGAAACAACATGCTTTTTGACGTTTATTCAATGTCAGGTTGTGACGTTGATTTGACCATTGAATTTTGGTCATTTCCCTACCAAAATTCCACAACACAAATACAACGTTGAAACAACATGCTTTTTGACTGCGTTTAGTCAATGTCAGGTTATTATGACGTTGATTTGACCATTAAAATGTTGGCATTTCCCAAACATTATTCCACAACACAAATACAACGTTGAAATAACATGCTTTTTGACAATTTTTAATCAATGTCAGGTTCTGACGTTGAGTTGACCATTGAAATTTGGTCATTTACCAACTAATATTCCAGAAAACAAATACAACATTGAAACAACATGCTTTTTGACAACGTTTATTCATTGTCAGGTTGTGACGTTGATTTGACCATTGAAATTTGGTCATTTCCCAACCAATATTTCACAACACAAATACAACGTTGAAATAACATGCTTTTTGACGACATTTATTCAATATCAGGTTGTGACGTTGATTTGACCATTGAAATTTGGTCATTTACCAACAACATTGAAACAACATGTTTGTTGACGATGTTTATTCAATGTCAGGTTGTGACGTTTATTTGACCATTGAAATTTGGTCATTTCCCAACCAATATTCCACAACACAAATACAACGTTGAAATAACATGCTTTTTGACGACATTTATTCAATATCAGGTTGTGATGTTGATTTGACCATTGAAATTTGGTCATTTACCAACAACGTTGAAACAACATGTTTGTTGACGATGTTTATTCAATGTCAGGTTGTGACGTTGATTCGACCATTGAAATTTGGTCATTTCCCAAGCAATATTCCACAACACAAATACAACGTTGAAACAACATGCTTTTCGACGACGTTTATTCAATGTCAGGTTGTGACCTTGATTTGACCATTGAAATTTGGTAATTTCCTAACCAATTTTCCACAACACAAATACAACGTTGAAATAACATGCTTTTTGACACTTTTTAATCAATGTCAGGTTGTGACGTTTATTTGACCATTGAAATTTGGTCATTTCCCAACCAATATTCCACAACACAAATACAACGTTGAAACAACATGGTTTTTGACAACGTTTAGTCAATGTCAGGATATTATGACGTTGATTGGAACATTGAAATTTGGTCATTTCCCGACCATTATTCCACAACACAAATACAACGTTGAAATAACATGTTTTTGACAATTTTTAATCAATGTCAGGTTGTGACATTTATGTGACTTTTCAAATTTGGTCATTTCCCAACAACGTTGAAACAACATGCTTTTTGACAACGTTTATTTAATGTCAGGTTGTGACGTTGATTTGATCATTGAAATTTGGTCATTTCCCAACCAATATTCCACTACACAAATACAACATTGAAACAACATGCTTTTTGACGACATTTATTCAATGTCAGTTTCTGACATTGATTTGACCATTGACATTTGGTCATTTCCCAACAACATTGAAACTACATGCTTTTTGACAACGTTTATTTAATGTCAGGTTGTGACGTTGATTTGACCATTGAAATTTGGTCATTTCCCAACCAACAACGTGGATCCAAAGTTGGACATAAATGTTGTCTCAGTATACAAATACAACTATTTTGCAACGTTGTTTCAACGTTAGTTTTAAAGGACATGAATGTATAATAAACATTGTATCAATGTCTTGTGCCTGCTGGGTATATCCTTGTCTACAAAGTTCTGTAACTTTGTAAAAGTCCTCCTTATTAAGTTGTTGCGATGACTTTGTGATGTGATATTGTTTTGTGCTTCGTTGTAGAAAGAAGGCAAGCACCAACCAATTCTTGAGGAGCAGAAACTGGACCCCTCTCATCTGTATTTCATTGACCGATTAGCAAGATTAATGATGTCATACTTATATGAAATACATTAAAAAGGCTATACAAAGCATTGGTGTTAATGTTTCTTCAAACTACGGTTATCAAAGTATCGATCAATACCAATTTGATACAAACATGTAACAGTATTGTCGGTACAAAACACAAAACTGCTCTGGTAGACCTAAACACAATGATCTTTTCACATGCACACACATACACATATCTTACTGGTATCGATGATGAGAAGAGGTGCCAGGTACGAGATGGAGAGACATGGTTAACTTTCAGTATTGTCGGCCCGAAGCACGAGCTGGACCATCGAAAGAGAACACGCTCGGTCTTCCTACCAGCGCTGGTAATGTGTATACTTACTCCATTTCCAGAATAAATTGTTCAACTTCAATTCGAGTCTTCTTGCTTTATTCAGACAGTTGTTAGAACAGATTAACCTGGAAGGACTTTAAAAGGGAAGCCCGAACAATTTGCTACAGAGGCATACCGACTTTCTACATGTCACAGTCTCCAGAGTTTAAACGTTTAAAAAAGGTTTATCCTTAATGTCATGATGTCACAGTCACAGCCTTATTTACCCAGTCTTGATTGGTTGATTAGAGAGTGGTGTAAAACACAAGGTAAAACCAGAATGTGTCACAGGCTCAGACTTGACGTTGGCTCGGAGCAGCTGCGACTATGTGGGCGCGGAATTTTAATGTGACAGTCTGAGATTCCAGGGGAGTAAGTAGTGGGTCAGATGCAGTGACATGCACACTGCAACTTGAAAATATTACTGGGGGGGTGTACAGTCTGGCCTGGTCTGGAGAAGTTTGATTGCAAAGGGCAGACGCTTACAAATGCAACTGACCAAAACATTTTGAGTCATCCGATCCGCCGACAAGTCTGACTAGACAGAAAACAAATAGTGTGTAAATAGTTTGTATAGTTACACTTACGCACTATGTGCCCACTGATTGACTGGTGACCAGTGCCGGGTGCAATTAGCTGGTATAGATGCTGGCTTCTCTTAAACCAGTGGTTCTTAACCTGGGTTCGATCGAACCCTAGGGGTTCGGTGAGTCGGCCTCAGGGGTTCGACGGAGGTCACAACACACCCGACTCATCGTGTAAATACAAACTTCTCCCTATCGGCGTATAACGAATACGGCAACAGCTGACTGGTTTGCAGGTGTGTAATTTGTTGTGAGTTTATGCACTGTGTTGGTTTTGTTGTTTGAACAAGGTGATGTTCATGCATGGTTCATTTTATGCACCAGTAAAAAAACATGGTAACACTTTAGTATGGGGAACATATTCACCATTAATTAGTTGCTTATTAACATGCAAGTTAGTAACATATTGGCTCTTAACTTGTCATTATTAAGTACTTATTAATGCATTATTTGGCATGGCCTTATTATAACCCTAACCCTCTAACCCTGGCCCTAACCCTAACCAAATAACTAAATTAAGTCTTTATTACTTAGAATATGTTCCCCTAGTGTCCAAATAACTCTAAATTAAGTCTTTGTTACTTAGAATATGTTCCCCATACTAAAGTGTTACCAAAAACATATAACTTTGTCTTGTATTTGAAAAAAAAATTACATTTTAATTATCACTAAAGAAGGGTTCGGTGAATGCGCATATGAAACTGGTGGGGTTCGGTACCTCCAACAAGGTTAAGAACCACTGTCTTAAACAGTCTGGAGAAAGGATGGATGGAAAAAAACCAACACCATTTTTTTCTTTGTTTGTTAAACTATGCATTTCTGCTACGCAAATTCCTCAGGGATTTTCTGATTGAGTCGTCCTTCCGTCTGTTCCTCTGTTCTTTCCCAGTCACTTGTCAACTGCCAAGTTATAGGCACAGTAGGGATATATTTGATCCCGTTTGTCCTTTTATGTTATGTTTTTTTTTTAATCTCCCCGCTGCCCACACGTCTCTAAAGCATCAATGTCGGGCAGAAGACATAATAGACAGCTACACATTTCAGTATGATTCATTTAAACCGGACCAAACAAAACCATCTGAGTGCAAAACTTTTGAAAAATGCAATGTTTTATATTAGATTCTTCATGTGTGAACAGACTGAAGGATTATCATAGCAATGAGTACTTACTTGGCCATTCTGCTATTTCTATGAATGACCCAGTAGACTATTTACAGTCTTATTTGTCTTTTTTGTTTCCAGAGGGATGATTGCATTATTTAAATAAAATGTTCTATCACATTGTATTTCAGCAATTTCTTTGAATTTTGCCGAATATTTACGGGCCTTTTCTGAGTCGTTTCCATTTTGATATATTTTGTGCAAGGTTGCAAGCTTGTAAAATTTCATGAGCGCAACGATTGCACAAATAAAATGGGCAAATAAAATGATAAATGACAGTCTTTATTATGCACACAGATGAACAATCCTCGGGGCTTGACTTGCGGATGATTTGGAATCTTTGCATTGAATCTGTAGCAATTGGAATGAGATTTTACATGGTAGCCGACACAATTCGATACTTTCAAGATTCTTTAAAAATAAAGATCATTGAAAATCTTCAATTTAATTGAAGGAACAAGGTGCGGCGGGGTGCCGAGTAGCGGAGGGCAGGCCACTTAAAAGGATTAAGGATTACAAAAGTTTAGTTTGGAAACACGTGAGGAGGTCGTGTGGCATGCATACAACCATCATAATGAATCTCCTAGTGCTACCAGCTGGGCATGGCCGGACTAAATACCACTGCTGATGGTAACCAGCTGCGATGCACTTGACACTCCGCCCCAACTGGAAGTGCTGGAAACATACAAAAAAAATACGCATAAAACACACAAACCAACAGATAATCACCACATAAAACGTAGACTAAAACTATACTGACCAGATGGCACGACTGGTGTGACAACCATCCTTCACTGGGGCTTCGTCGATAGGTCCACGACACCAGCAGGCACACATCTGGTGTGCCCCCACTGCTTTTATCCCTTGATGGTAATTTTGCAGCCCAATCTCTTTCTCACCTGGCAGTGGTGCTGTGAGAATTACATTCTTGGATTTCTCCAGCGCATTTGACACCATTCAGCCTTTGTACCTCAGGGACGAACTGACAAAGATGGAAGTAGGATCACGCCCGGTGACAGGGATCACAGACGACCTGACCGTGCGACTGGGGAATTGCAGGTCCGATAGTGTGACCGGCAGCACTGGAGTACCACAGGGGTCTGTGCTCTCTCATGTCCTGTTTACCCCGTACATGCCAGACTTTCAGGACAACTGTGAGCTCTGTCACGTACAGAAGAATACTCTGCTATTGTTGGATGTATTGGGAAGGGCGGCTGGGGCGCGGGAAGACAAGTACGGGTAACTCATCTATGACTTTGTCACTCGGTGTCACTCAAACCACCTGATCCTCAACACCACCAAGACCAGGGAAATGATGGTGGACTTTAAGAGAACCATGACACACCCACAACCAGTTCTCATTAAAGGCAGCTGTGTGGCAAGGTGCACACCTACAAATAAGCTAATGGATGTGTTTGCTGTATATTTTATTTTTATTTTCATCTAGCCTTGTCTTTTTTCACTCACTCACTCTCACTTTTTCCCATGACTGTCAAGTCGTTGGGGGGATAACTGCGATGAAGAAGCAGCCAGTCTGTGCCAGTTCCCACGGTCCTTAATGGCCGTCAATAGCTCTGGGGTCGACAGGTCCGTCCATGTCTTGATGTTGTCTGTCCAGGAATTCCGTGGTCTTCCTCGCTTCCTTCCACCCTCTAGTGTGCCCTGCATGATGGTCTTGCAAAGGGTGTCATGGCGGCATGTGTGGCCGAACCAGCTGCTGGAAATGTGAATTTCTCTCTGGAGATAAATAAAGTACCTTTCCATCCATCCATCCAACCTTCCATCCACCCTTTGTTTCTTTGTTTCTTTGTTTCTCTTTTTCCACAGCCATCGGCTGATTTCTACAGCAGCCTCTCACGGTGCTTTGGCGTCTTGTTGGAAGGCATGTCCTGGCACTCCCATCGCCTTCAGTAGCTTGATTGTGGACGAGGCAACAAATCCCCCACCTCAACAGGAAGTACCTGGGTACACCAGGTCTGCATCGGCTGCTATGTCAGAGTACTTCAGTCCTTTTTCTTCATAGCCTTACCAACTCCAACCTTCCATGGTGCATGTAGTTCCACAATGAGTAGCGACTTATGGGAGGTTGACCACAAGTTAGTTGTTTTGATCTCTTGCGGACCGATGAGTTACTTGTCTGAGTCAACCTGCATCTTCCAGTTCCGGGTGGTGTCTTGGAGGGTTGCTTTCACTCTTGCAGAACACTTTGCTGGGAATTGTCCTGCTCTCACAAAAGTGAGTGTCTAGGCATTGGAGGTGGGAGGATATTGATGGTAGTTCTCCCTCTTTCCAGGATGATTATCAGTTGAGAGGTTTTGCAGCTGGTGACGATGTGCCTCAGTAATGCGGTGTTTTTGCAAAGTGCACAAGAAGGATCTTCTCCAAGCCACTGGTTTAGGTTCCTGGGTGTGGGAAGAACATCAGAGGTGGCTCTGAGTTGGGTTCCTTCTATCTCCCAAAGATCCTTCTATGAGATCCTACGATGGTTCAGGTTTTTCCAGATAGTCCACTGACCCTGTTTGAACTGCGAAAGTGGCTTTGCACGTCTATCTGCCTCCTCTTGTTGCCGATCCTAAGGAACCACCAGCTTGTCTCTTCTGTGTAGATGTTGCTTTGTGCTAAGGAGGTCGACACACAAGGCTGCTCAGTTGATGAGCAAATATGAACGTCCAAACATCCATATTCTACCGCTTGTCACTATCGGGGTTGCGGGGGTTGCTGCAGCCTATCTCAGCTGCATTTGGGCAGAAGGCAGGGTACACCCTGGACAAGTCACCACCTCATCACAGGGCCAACACAGATAGACAACATTCACACAATAGGGCCAATTTGGTGTTGCCAATCAACCTATCCCCAGGTGCATGTCTTTGAAAGACCCCGAGCCCGGGGATCGAACCCAGGACCTACACTACCGTTCAAAAGTTTGGGGTCACATTGAAATGTCCTTATTTTTGAAGGAAAAGCAGTGTACTTTTCAATGAAGATAACTTTAAACTAGTCTTAACTTTAAAGAAATACACTCTATACATTGCTAATGTGGTAAATGACTTTTCTACCTGCAAATGTCTGGTTTTTGGTGCAATATATACATAGGTGTATAGAGGCCCATTTCCAGCAACTATCACTCCAGTGTTCTAATGGTACAATGTGTTTGCTCATTGGCTCAGAAGGCTAATTGATGATTAGAAAACCCTTGTGCAATCATGTTCACACATCTGAAAACAGTTTAGCTCGTTACAGAAGCTACAAAACTGACCTTTCTTTGAGCAGATTGAGTTTCTGGAGCATCACATTTGTGGGGTCAATTAGACGCTCAAAATGGTCAGAAAAAGAGAACTTTCATCTGAAACTCCACAGTCTATTCTTGTTCTTAGAAATGAAGGCTATTCCACAAAATTGTTTGGGTGACCCCAAACTTTTGAACGGTAGTGTACATATTGTGAGGCACATGCACTAACCCCTGTACCACTGTGCAGGGGTTTTGCAATTTCATACTGTCACTGAAATACCATAGTTTGAGAAGTACTGGTCTAGTATAAGTACGCACTTAAAGTTTTTAATGCGCATTTTGTCCACAGACACAAAATATTGACCCCATTGCCCCTATATCAAAAGGCTTAAATTCCATTTATGTATTGCAATTTTACCTGCATCCTTGATCCACACCTACTTATAAGAATTTATTGTACAATCATCAACGAATGCGGACATGCTCGCACACAATAAAATGTCCAATAAAGTCTTATTGCAGCTGTGAGCTAAAGGCACAGCTGTTAGCAAAGCCCAAAGCCTTTCTGCACACAGGACGACATACTCGTAAAAAGCAGCGATGTGCAGGCGATCAAAACTGCTCCGTCAGTGCAGCCGTACAAAGATCTATATTCAGGCCACAACAAAAGCACTAAATGTGTCACAAAGCTGGAGAACATCCATAAAAGTACTAATTGAATTAATATATGTGTTTACCCATTAAGGCAGATGGTGTGGCAGCGATGGAAATGAGTTTGAAACAAGTGAGTGACCCTAATTTTAAGCAAAGACTCCTTTTTTTCATTTTTTTTCCTTTCCCATTAGGACACGCGCCATGAAGTGAAACAGACAAAGCATTTTTTAGACTATTCTGTGATGAGATGTATTATCGCTCACATCAGCGGGCCTACAGGGAGGAAACAAGTGAGAGGCAGTGCAGGAGGTTGAAGGCTGGGAAATTAACTCACATATCATGAACTTAATAAAGCTAATGGCAGCTTCAGGGTGAAAACTTGCTAACTGGCAGTGTCCTCATTTGGCAGTCCTCTCTGAGTACTGCAGAGCTTTGTGGTCACTTAACTTTATGGTTCAGTTCCCCTCAGGATTGAAACAAAAACAAAAAACCTACCAACAAACAATGGAAGTAGTCAAAGGCATTGGCCGCAGGAAAAAATAAACTGTTTGAATATTTTTCTATTTTCTGTCCATATTAAGCTTCTTTTTTTTATTTTTTTTTAAATACTCACCTTGAAAAGACATGTCCTCCCCAGAAATGTTTGTCCTTTGCCACAAATCTGATAAATCTGGGGTGCCAAAACCTTTTGCCTCCAAGGGCCAAAGTGAAAATGTGCTATTAGTCTGCGGGCCAAACCCTGATTTTTACCATGCAACAGCACCGCGAGTGAGGAGTTTAGCCTCATACCCCTTAATGAAAAAGAAAATACGATGACTCAGACATTCAGATATACAGTAGTGGTTTTGTCACATGGACAAAGATAAGACCTTCTGGAGGAAAGTTCTCTGGTCAGATGAAACAAAAATTGAGCTACAATACCCAGCAATATGTTTGGAGAAGAAAAAGTAAGGCCTTAAATCCCAAGAACACTATACCTACCGTCAAGCATGGTGGTGGGAGTATTATGCTCTGGGCCTGTTTTGCTGCGAATGGAACTGGTGCTTTAGAGAGAGTAAATGGGACAATGAAAAAGGAGGATTACCTCCAAATTCTTCAGGACAACCTAAAATCATCAGCCCGGAGGTTGGGTCTTGGGAGCAGTTGGGTGTTCCAACAGGACAATGACCCCAAACACACGTCAAAAGTGGTGAAGGAATGGCTAAATCAGGCTACAATTAAGGTGTTGGATTGGCCTTCCCAAAGTCCTGATTTAAACGTGTGGACAATGCTGAAGAAACAAGTCCATGTCAGAAAACCAACAAATTGAGCTGAACTGCACCAATTTTGTCAAGAGGAGTGGCCACAAATGCAACCAGAAGCTTGCCAGAAGCTTGTGGATGGCTACCAAAAGCGCCTTTTTGCAGGGAAACTTGCCAAGGGACATGTAACCAAATATTAACATGGCTGTATGTATACTTATGACCCAGCAGATTTGGTCACAAATAAATAGTTTGGTTTTTTTTAAAAACAAGCAAACACACCCTTCTGTTTAGACTTGTTTTGAACCTACCGGAAGTATGGTTGCCTTTCGGTCTAGTAGCCGTCCATAGCGTTACTACTCGTATGGATTCCTCATTCATCACTCCAAGCAACGTTCGTAAGTTTTACAATATAACTAAAACAATTCATACTCACTAAACCGTCTCATGTGTGATGTCTGTAGGGGTTTCTTCATGCATATTTGTACATGCTATGGTAATTTAATGAAGCTTGCCTCGTTAGCATTAGCTATTATGCTAACACATTTACGAGTCTCTGTGTTAGTTTTATCAACTTACAATGGCATTATTTTCGTATTGTTTCTTGTTTTTACTGCCGTGTTACTGACACCGTTTGGAAACAATTAAGGTATGTAAATAAACATTTACAAAATTATTCTGTGTAATTAA
>NC_084743.1:63974924-64023354 GCF_033978785.1 Entelurus aequoreus | reverse complement strand
TAAACGGGCTGAAGGACTCTTATATCAAGCATTTTAGATGCATACCGATTTTTTTTTTCACCACCAGCCATGTCGAGAATACCGTTTCCTAGTTCTCTAAACAGTAAACAAATATTTGCAAACAATCCTATAAAACGTCGCTAGGTGGCGATATCACTTTGCAAACTCTCTTGTGCAGGTCAGTCAGGAGTCTTCAAACAATTGTATTTATCAATCAATCAATCAATCAATCAATGTTTATTTATATAGCGCTAAATCACAAGTGTCTGAAAGGGCTGCACAAGCCACAACGACATCCTCGGTTCAGATCCCGCATCAGGGCAAGGAAAAACTCAACCCAATGGGACAATGAGAAACCTTGGAGAAGACCCCCCTTGGGCGACCGGTGCAATGGACATCGAGTGGATCTAGCACAAGATTGTGAGAGTGTAGTCCATAGTGGATCTAACATAATAGTGTGAGAGTCCAGTCCATAGTGGATCTAACATAATAGTGAGAGTCCAGTCCATAGTGGATCTAACATAATAGTGTGAGAATCCAGTCCATAGTGGATCTAACATAATCGTGTGAGAGTCCAGTCCATAGTGGATCTAACATAATAGTGAGAGTCCAGTCCATAGTGGATCTAACATAATAGTGTGAGAGTCCAATCCATAGTGGGTCTAACATAATAGTGTGAGAGTCCAGTCCATAGTGGATCTAACATAATAGTGTGAGAGTCCAGTCCATAGTGGATCTAACATAATAGTGAGAGTCCAGTCCATAGTGGATCTAACATAATAGTGTGAGAATCCAGTCCATAGTGGATCTAACATAATAGTGTGAGAGTCCAGTCCATAGTGGATCTAACATAATCGTGTGAGAGTCCAGTCCATAGTGGATCTAACATAATAGTGAGAGTCCAGTCCATAGTGGATCTAACATAATAGTGTGAGAGTCCAATCCATAGTGGGTCTAACATAATAGTGTGAGAGTCCAGTCCATAGTGGATCTAACATAATAGTGTGAGAGTCCAGTCCATAGTGGTTCTAACATAATAGTGAGAGTCCAGTCTATAGTGGGTCTAACATAATAGTAAGAGTCCAGTCCATAGTGGATCTAACATAATAGTGTAAGAGTCCAGTCCATAGTGGATCTAACATAATAGTGTGAGAAACCAGTCCATAGTGGATCTAACATAATAGTGTGAGAGTCCAGTCCATAGTGGATCTAACATAATAGTGTGAGAGTCCAGTCCATAGTGGATTTAACATAATAGGGAGAGTCTAGTCCATAGTGGGCCTAACATAATAGTGAGAGTCCAGTCCATAGTGAATCTAACATAATAGTGTGAGAATCCAGTCCATAGTGGATCTAACATAATAGTGTGAGAGTTCAGTCCATAGTGGATCTAACATAATAGTGAGAGTCCAGTCCATAGTGGATCTAACATAATAGTGTGAGAGTCCAGTCCATAGTGGATCTAACATAATAGTGTGAGAGTCCAGTCCATAGTGGATCTAACGTAATAGTGTGAGAGTCCAGTCCATAGTGGATCTAACATAATAGTGAGAGTCCAGTCCATAGTGGATCTAACATAATAGTGTGAGAGTCCAGTCCATAGTGGATCTAACATAATAGTGTGAGGGTCCAGTCCATAGTGGATCTAACGTAATAGTGTGAGAGTCCAGTCCATAGTGGATCTAACATAATAGTGAGAGTCCAGTCCATAGTGGATCTAACATAATAGTGAGAGTCCAGTCCATAGTGGATCTGTCATAATAGTGTGAGAGTCCAGTCCATAGTGGATCTAACATAATAGTGAGAGTTTAGTCCATGGTGGATCTAACAAAATAGTGTGAGAAACCAGTCCATAGTGGATCTAACATAATAGTGTGAGAGTCCAGTCCATGGTGGATCTAACATAATAGTGTGAGAAACCAGTCCATAGTGGATCTAACATAATAGTGTGAGAGTCCAGTCCATAGTGGATATAACATAATAGTGTGAGAGTCCAGTCCATAGTGGATCTAACATAATAGTGGGAGTCCAGTCCATAGTGGATCTAACATAATAGTGTGAGAGTCCAGTCCATAGTGGATCTAACATAATAGTGTGAGAGTCCAGTCCATAGTGGATCTAACATAATAGTGAGAGTCCAGTCCACAGTGGATCCAACATGATAGTGAGAGTCCAGTCCATAGTGGGGCCAGCAGGATACCATCCCGAGCGGAGACAGGTCACCAGCGCAGAGATGTGGCCAACCGATGCACAGGTGAGCGGTCCACCCCGGGTCCCGACTTTGGACAGCCAAAGTTTCATTTTACAGTAAGTGGTGTAATATTGAACTGTTACTCACGACATGGCTATTTTTTAAAAGGTTTTAAAAACAGCAACAGCAGTTTTAGCCTACGACAAATTGATTCTATATATACGTATGTACCGTAGTCCCAAAATGGCTCGTTTAACTGCCCGGCAATCTGATATCATCACTCTCATAGATAAATATACAAACCCCGTTTCCATATGAGTTGGGAAATTGTGTTAGATGTAAATATAAACGGAATACAATGATTTGCAAATCCTTGTCAACCCATATTCAATTGAATATGCTACAAAGACAACATATTTGATGTTCAAACTGATAAACATTCTTCTTTTTTTTCAAATAATCATTAACTTTAGAATTTGATGCCAGCAACACGTGACAAAGGAGTTGGGAAAGGTGGCAATAAATACTGATAAAGTTGAGGAATGCTCATCAAACACTTATTTGGAACATCCCACAGGTGTGCAGGCAAATTGGGAACAGGTGGGTGCCATGATTGGGTATACAAGTAGATTCCATGAAATGCTCAGTCATTCACAAACAAGGATGGGGCTAAGGTCACCACTTTGTCAACAAATGCGTGAGCAAATTGTTGAACAGTTTAAGAAAACCTTTCTCAACCAGCTATTGCAAGGAATTTAGGGATTTCACCATCTACGGTCCGTAATATCATCAAAGGTTTCAGAGAATCTGGAGAAATCACTGCACGTAAGCAGCTAAGCCCGTGACCTTCGATCCCTCAGGCTGTACTGCATCAACAAGCGACATCAGTGTGTAAAGGATATCACCACATGGGCTCAGGAACACTTCAGAAACCCACTGTCAGTAACTACAGTTGGTCGCTACATCTGTAAGTGCAAGTTAAAACTCTCCTAGCAAGGCGAAAACCGTTTATCAACAACACCCAGAAACGCCGTCGGCTTCCCTGGGCCTGAGGTCATCTAAGATGGACTGATACAAAGTGGAAAAGTGTTCTGTGGTCTGACGAGTCCACATTTCAAATTGTTTTTGGAAACTGTGGACGCCGTGTCCTCCGGACCAAAGAGGAAAAGAAACATCCGGATTGTTATAGGCGCAAAGTTGAAAAGCCAGCATCTGTGATGGTAATGGGGGTGTATTAGTGCCCAAGACATGGGTAACTTACACATCTGTGAAGGCACCATTAATGCTGAAAGGTACATACAGGTTTTGGAGCAACATATGTTGCCATCCAAGCAACGTAACCATGGACGCCCCTTCTTATTTCAGCAAGACAATGCCAAGCCACGTGTTACATCAACGTGGCTTCATAGTAAAAGAGTGCGGGTACTAGACTGGCCTGCCTGTAGTCCAGACCTGTCTCCCAACTCATATGAAAACGGGGTTTGTATAATATATAAATACGCAATTGAACCTCTACGGTCAAACATGGAATATCAGTAATGATTGATGTAAAATGCATGCTCTAAGGAGGTTTCTGCGTGTCGGTTTGCTCATGGCTGTCATCGCAATGCATGTGCTTGCCCACACCCCTGCAGTGTGGGTGTGTGTACCGACAGAAGGGACAACAGACGCTCTTCATTCACTCAATGGCTGTACAGCACGGAGGGACCCATCCATATTTAATACATGGCCATTCATAATTAACACAGCCAATCTCGGTGCTGTACTGGAGTGGAGGACATCTCTCTCGTTTTTTTGCTCTTTCGCTCGCTGTCAGATTCAGGACGTTTTCATATCGCTTGTCTGGTTGCCCGGAGAAAAGATTTCCACGTGCTGCCGGTGCGTCTGTTTGCTCGTTTGTGTGGCTTTTAAATAGCAGAATAGTTCAATTAAGGAACACGTTTTCATCAGTGAGTCCCTAAACCCAACTTCCTACAGTATGTTAACACAAGCCTATTTTTAAATAAACAGTGAAAACTCAGTTTTTGTTAGTAATCTGTTCTACAAAGGTCAGACCAAGACCAAATGGTATGAAAAAGGAAGCCAATTGTTCCAGTAAGAACCCAAGTAAATCCAATTCTTCCATCCATCAGCACTTATAATTGATCAAAATATAAAAAAATGTTCACTTCCGATACAATACTAATACAGGAGCTTTGAGTATTGTTCGATACCGATTTACAATCCGGATGGTTCTTTTCCTCTTTGGTCCGGAGGACACGACGTCCACAGTTTCCAAAAACAATTTGAAATGTGGACTCGTCAGACCACAGAACACTTTTTCACTTTGTATCAGTCCATCTTAGATGAGCTCAGGCCCAGCGAAACCGACGGCGTTTCTGGGTGTTGTTGATAAACGGTTTTCGCCTTGCATAGGAGAGTTTTAACTTGCACTTACAGATGTAGCGACCAACTGTAGTTACTGACGGTGGGTTTCTGAAGTGTTCCTGAGCCCATGTGGTGATATCCTTTACACACTGATGTCGCTTGTTGATGCAGTACAGCCTGAGGGATCGAAGGTTACGGGCTTAGCTGCTTACGTGCAGTGATTTCTCCAGATTCTCTGAACCCTTTGATGATATTACGGAGCGTAGATGGTGAAATCCCTAAATTCCTTGCAATAGCTGGTTGAGAAAGGTTGAAAAAGGAAGCAATTGTTCCAGTATGCCTTGGGGTCAATGTGACCCAAGGCATTTGAGAGTCTCTAAAAAGATGGTTGTCATTAGTTTTTCTTCCTAATATTTCATGACTTTTCCTAATCCATCAGGGAGACACAGAAAAATATAAAATCAACTGCATGATTGTTTCTCATTTCTCTGTACACATTTTGACCACGCCATCGTTCCTCAGGGGTCATATAGACCCCAGGATTGGAAAGCACTATAAGTCTTTGTGTGTTAGAGTGAGACACATGATCAAATTGACTTTTTTGTGCTCCCAAGTGATCTGAACACAGAGAATTCAATTGTGAGTTGATCTGACCATCATACACTGAATTATTGTTGGTTTAATATCGTTTGGCAGCCATTTTTGACAGTTTTCCATAGATATTTCGGCACATTGCACCCCCCCCCCCCCCCACCAAATACCCCCCAGTGGGAAATTACTTATGTGTGCTCCTAAGTCCCCTGAACACAAAGAAACAAATAGTGAGTCAATCCAACCATCATAGACCGAGTTATTGCAGTTTGAATACTGTTAGGCTTGGTCTTGAATGTGACCAAAAGTGATTTTCGTAATTTCTGAACGTTACAAATACATATAAACTCAGTTTTCCATATAAGTGTCACACAAGAAATGAAATGGAAACAATCACTGTGAGTTTATCTGACTATTACATGCTGAACTAGTGTGGTTTGAGTAGCGTTTGGTGGCCATTTTAGCGTTTTTCTACTCGAACATCCCAGTAGGAAACCATTTATTTGTGCTCCTAAGTCCCCTGAACACAGAAAAAAGCAGTGAGTAGATCTTTATTAGTAATTGATGCAGAAACCACTGAGATAAATGGTCTTGAAAATAAATTTATAATTTATACTCTGTCGGAATGGCGGGATGTCGGAACAGTTCAAACATTCCGTTCCCGCGCCGTGTGAGAACAGGAGGAGGGGAGGGGGGAGGAGCAAACATATAAAAGCACTCGCATAGCAGCCTTCTAAACCATTTCTCTGCTGCTGTCTCTGCTGCTGTTTGTGATATACTCTCTCTCTCTCTCTCTTGTTTCGAGTTTGCCTTCTAAACCATTTCTCTGCTGCTGTTTGTGATATACTCTCTCTCTCTCTCTTGTTTCGAGTTTGCCTTCTAAACCATTTCTCTGCTGCTGTTTGTGATATACTCTCTCTCTCTCTCTCTCTTGTTTTGAGTTTGATGATGCCAAACCACAAGACGTTCTCTGTCCAGGAGGTTTTGGATCAGGTTTTTAGTGAAGAGGTAGACATAGAGGAAAATGTGTCTGAAATCGAAGACAATGTTGTGGAAGACCCTGATTATGGGGCATCGTCCTCTGATGAGGATGAGACCCTTGATGCTGAAGTTCCTGTCAACACTGGAACACCAGCAGACATTTTCCTGTCCAAAAATGGAAAGTTGTCGTGGTCCCCTGCCCCACGTCAACGGCAGGGTAGACTTAGCGCTGGTAATGTCATCAAAATGGTTCCAGGCCCAACCCGATATGCGATTAGCCGTGTCCAAGACATAAAATCTGCATTTGAGCTCCTCATGACACCATCAATTGAGAACCATGTACTCTTGATGACCAATTTAGAGGGGAGTCGTGTGTTTGGGGACAGTTGGAAGCCGATCGATGCAATTGACTTGCAGGCATACATCGGGTTGCTCATTTTGGGGGGCGTGTACAAGTCCAAAGGCGAGGCAGCAGAAAGCCTGTGGAATAAAGAGACTGGAAGGGCCATCTTCCCAGCCACCATGTCTCTGAAGAAATTCCATATTATGTCTCGTGTCCTACGGTTCGATGACAGAGAGAAAAGACAGGGCCGGAGAGAACATGACAAGCTGGCAGCTATCCGGGATGTATGGGACAAGTGGGTTCAGCAACTGCCATTGCTTTACAACCCAGGCCCCCATGTGACTGTGGATGAATGTCTGGTGGCGTTTCGTGGCGCTGTCCATTTAGACAGTACATCCCGAGTAAACCAGCCAAATACGGCATTAAAATATGGGCAGCATGTGATGCCCAGTCGAGCTATGCCTGGAATATGCAGGTCTACACCGGCAAAGCCCCTGGGGAAGCACCTGAAAAAAATCAGGGCATGAGGGTTGTCCTGGACATGGCTGAGGGACTGGAGGGGCACAATATAACGTGCGACAACTTCTTCACCTCCTATGCCCTTGGTGAAGAACTCGCAAAGCGGAAAGTCACCATGCTGGGGACAGTCCGCAAGAACAAGCCAGAGCTTCCCTCTGAGCTTGTTGCAATCAAGAACAGACAGGCTACATCCTCAGTGTTTGCCTTCACTGAGAACGCCACAGCTGTTTCGTATTGCCCCAAGAAAGGGAAGAACGTTGTGCTCATGAGTACGATGCACAAGGATGCCCAGCTCAGCACCAGGGAGGACAAGAAGCCACAAATGGTGTTGGACTACAATGCCACAAAGGGTGGTGTTGACAACCTGGATAAAGTCACAGGCACGTACAGCTGCCGACGCATGACTGCACGATGGCCCCTTGTTGTATTCTTCAACATCATCGATGTGAGTGCCTACAACGCTTTTGTGCTTTGGAGGGAGATCAGTGAAGGCTGGAACAGCGAAAAGCTGTACCGGAGGAGGCTGTTCCTGGAACAGCTGGGGTACGCGCTGGTGCAACCCCAAATTGCACGAAGAGTTGTCCTACCAAGAGCCTCAGCGGCTGCTGTGGTGATAGTGGAGGATGTTCAGAGGGAGGCACACACCTCCCTCCAATCCTCCAGTGGCCAGAGGGCAAAAACGAGGCAGGTGCCAGATCTGTTCCACTAGGAACGATAACAAGACAACTAATACATGTGGGGGATGTGGCAAATACATCTGCAAGGAGCACATCCGTTGTGGATCATGTGCCCAGTAGTGCTTTACCCTTTCTTGGAGAGTGGGGGATGAATATTGCCATTTTTCATTTGTTTTACATTTCTTGAGAGAGGTAGACTCTAGGCTACTTTTTGCAGTCTGTGAAAAAATAGGAGTGGCAGACTTTTACAGTATTTTAGTTTTTTTGAAATAAGACAATATTTTTGGTAAATAGCCTACTGTCTTGTTATTTTTTTCTTCAAATATGGACACTCCAAATGGCCGGCCAATGGTCAGATATTTGTTGTTGTTGAAAAAAACAAAACAAAAAAAAAAAAATACAAAATATAAAGAGTAATAAAAAAACTTCCCCCATTGAGGATTGCCACCTTATCCTGGTCAGAGGGTTTGTGCTTGACCCTTTCTTGGAGAGTGAGACGAATATTGTTATTTTCAAATGGACACTCCAAATGGCCAACGGTCAGATATTTGTTGTTGTTGAAAAAAAAAAAAAGAAAAAAAAAAAGAAAAAAAAAAAAAGTTATAAAAAACTTCCCCCTGGAGGATTGCCACCTTATCGTGGTCAGGGGGTTTGCGTGCTTCCATGACCCTAAGAGCTATAGCTGGTCTTAGGGTAGAAGCCTGACTAAGTGCAATCTAAATGGCAAAAAACAACAACAACAACAACACCATACAATTAATACAATTCGGTCACATTCAATGATGGCCGCCTAACAGTATTCAAACTGCGATAACTCGGTCTAAGATGGTTGGATTGACTCACAATTTGTTTCTTTGTGTTCAGGGGACCTAGGAGCACAAATAAGTGGTTTACCACTGGGAGGTTATCTGGGGGGGGGGGGCGTAGTGTGCCAAAAAATCAATAAAAAACGGTCAAATTTGACACCAAACGGTATTCAAACAACAATAATTCAGTGTATGATGGTCAGATCGACTCAGAGTTGACTTCTCTGTGTTCAGAAGACTTGGGAGCACAAAAAGTCAATTGGATCATGTGTCTTACTCCCACACACAACAACTTATAGAGCTTTACATCTCTGGGGTCTATGTGACCCCTGAGGAACGATGGTGTAGGCAAAAATCGAGGTCAATAGGAGGGTTAAACTGTTCAACAATTTGCTCACGCATTTGTTGACAAAGTGGTGACCCTCGCCCCATCCTTGCTTGTGAATGACTGAGCATTTCATGGAAGCTGCTTTTATACCCAATCATGGCACCCACCTGTTCCCAATTTTGCCTGCACACCTGTGGGATGTTCCAAATAAGTGTTTGATGAGCATTCCTCAACTTTATCAGTATTTATTGCCACCTTTCCCAACTCCTTTGTCACGCGTTGCTGGCATCAAATTATAAAGTTAATGATTATTTGCACAAAAAAAAAAGTTTATCAGTTTGAACATCAAATATGTTGTCTTTGTAGCATATTCAACTGAACATGAGTTGAAAATGATTTGCAAATCATTGTATACCGTTTATATTTACATCTAACACAATTTCCCAACTCATATGGAAACGGGGTTTGTACATCGTTACATTCCTAGCTATTTTGCAACCCAACACATTGAGATTCTTTGTTTTCTCACGAGACTCCAGGAATGATACGAGGGCAAACTGACTTGTTTGTTAGGAACATGTATGGCCGCGTGATAACCGAGACGGCATACGATAACTTTTACCTAAATTTGTCATCGAAAACCTGCAAATACAAAATACCACGGTACACGCGTCTCGCTTCAATGGTCGGTCTGATATCTCACGTAAGACTCAGGCTGAGGTGTGTGTGGTGCTGGTGGATGTGCTTCATTGCACTCCAGGTCGTTGGAATGTAAGAGTTTGACAGGATTAGAGGCATCGAGGGAGGTGTCATAACGCACGATCTAAATGTATGACATGTTCATCAACATTAATCAGCCAGCTAATTAACTGGTTAGATTATCATTTAAGTAGTACATCTATTGAAGTTTTCCAAGCATGTCAAATTGGAAAGTGTGTTGCACCCCCCCATCCCTCCTCATTTTCCACAATCAAGTGATTTGCAGCCATTATTATCTTGCACAGTTTTTAATTTGTGCCCCCACACCTTTAATCCCCGCCATTACGTCCTCGCTATATAGCGAATATCCTATTATAACGAGCAATCTCCCAGCTTCCGCCCGCACGTCATTTTCTGCCTATATCCTTTCCAGCCCACTCTGCTCCTGTGGGATTTGGTTGGTAATTACGGTGGATATGGGACACACTGTCACATCCCTCTGGCCAAGGATACCTTCACACGGTGGTCAGCATTAGACTGTACACCACTGCATGTGTCCAAGACTACAAAAACTAGCTTACTGTGTAAAAAAAAAGTAGGGGTGTCCTGGTACAACTTTTTCACTCCAACACAATATCGGCAACTTGAGTATTGGCCGATACTGATCTGCTATCAGCAAGAATCATACATACCGTATTTTTCGGACTATAAGGCGCACTTGAAATCCTTTCCTTTTCTCAAAATTCGACAGTACGCCTTATAACCCGGTGTGCCTAATGTAACGATTATTTGAATGTACTTGGGTTCTTACGGGAACAATTGCTTCAGTTTTCGTACAATTTGGTCTTGGTCTGACCTTTGTAGAACAGATTACTCACAAAAACTGAGGTATCACTGTGTACCGTATTTTTCGGACTATAAGGCGCACTTCAAATCCTTTCATTTTCTCAAAACTCGACAGTGCACCTTATAACCCGGTGTGCCTAATGTAGCCATAAATTGGATTTACTTGGGTTCTTACGGGAACAATTATTTCAGTTTTCGTACAACTTGGTCTTGGTCTGACCTTTGTAGAACAGATTACTCACAAAAACTGAGGTATCACTGTGTACCGTATTCTTCGGACTAAAAGGCACAGTTGAAATCCTTTCATTTTCTCAAAACTCGACAGTGCGCCTTATAACCCGGTGTGCCTAATGTAGCGATGAACTGGATTTACTTGGGTTCTTACGGGAACAATTGCTTCAGTTTTAGTACAATTTGGTCTTGGTCTGACCTTTGTGGAACAGATTACTCACAAAAACTGAGGTATCACTGTGTACCGGACTATAAGGCTATAAGACTATAAGTACGCCTTATAACTTGGTGTGCCTAATGTAGCGATAAATTGGATTTACTTGGGTTCTTACGGGAACAATTATTTCAGTTTTCGTACAACTTGGTCTTGGTCTGACCTTTGTAGAACAGATTACTCACAAAAACTGAGGTATCACTGTGTACCGTATTTTTTGGACTATAAGGCGCACTTCAAATCCTTTCATTTTCTCAAAACTCGACAGTACGCCTTATAACCCGGTGTGCCTAATGTAGCGATGAACTGGATTTACTTGGGTTCTTACGGGAACAATTGCTTCAGTTTTAGTACAATTTGGTCTTGGTCTGACCTTTGTAGAACAGATTACTCACAAAAACTGAGGTATCACTGTGTACCGTATTTTTCGGACTATAAGGCGCACTTAAAATCTTTTCATTTTCTCAAAACTCGACTGTGCGCCTTATAACCCGGTGTGCCTAAGTAGCGATGAATTGGATTTACTTGGGTTCTTACGGGAACAATTGCTTCAGTTTTAGTACAATTTGGTCTTGGTCTGACCTTTGTAGAACAGATTACTCACAAAAACTGAGGTATCACTGTGTACCGTATTCTTCGGAGTATAAGGCACACTTGAACTCCTTTCATTTTCTCAAAACTCGACAGTACACCTTATAACCCGGTGTGCCTAATGTAGCGATGAACTGGATTTACTTGGGTTCTTACGGGAACAATTATTTCAGTTTTCGTACAACTTGGTCTTGGTCTGACCTTTGTAGAACAGATTACTCGCAAAAACTGAGGTATCACTGTGTACCGTATTTTTCGGACTATAAGGCGCACTTGAAATCCTTTCATTTTCTCAAAACTCGACTGTGCGCCTTATAACCCGGTGTGCCTAAAGTAACGATGAATTGGATTTACTTGGGTTCTTACGGGAACAATTGCTTCAGTTTTCGTACAATTTGGTCTTGGTCTGACCTTTGTAGAGCAGATTACTCGCAAAAACTGAGGTATCACTGTGTACCGTATTTTTCGGACTATAAGGTGCACTTGAAATCCTTTCATTTTCTCAAAACTCGACAGTGCGCCATATAACCCGGTGCGCCTAATGTACGGAATCATTTTGGTTGTGCTTACCGACCTCGAAGCTATTTTTTTGGTACATGGTGAAATGATAAGTGTGACCAGTAGATGGCAGTCACACATAAGAGATATGTGTAGACTGCAATATGTCATGATCTGTGGTCTGGATTATGTTTTTGTTAGTTTTGGACTCTTTTAGTTCCTGTTTGCGCTCCCTTGTTTGTTTAGCTACCATGACGACTTATTAGTTTCACCTGCCTCTGGTGTTCGGGACATGCATCTGCTCTAATCAAGAAGACCATTATTTAAGCCTGTCTTTGCCAGTCAGTCGTGCTGGTGTCATTGCTTAGTTCATGCTGCTCGTTCCATGTCTGATTCCACAGTTATGCTAGTTGCTCCATGCCATAGTTTGGTTAGTTGTTTTCATGTCTATAGTTTCATGTTTCATGTCCTAAGTTTTTTGCCTTAGCTTCCGCGTGCGATAGGTACACTACCGTTCAAAAGTTTGGGATCACCCAAACAATTTTGTGGAATAGCCTTCATTTCTAAGAACAAGAATAGACTGTCGAGTTTCAGATGAAAGTTCTCTTTTTCTGGGCATTTTGAGAGTTTAATTGACCCCACAAATGTGATGCTCCAGAAACTCAATCTGCTCAAGGGAAGGTCAGTTTTGTAGCTTCTGTAACGAGCTAAACTGTTTTCAGATGTGTGAACATGATTGCACAAGGGTTTTCTAAAAAATCATCAATTAGCCTTCTGAGCCAATGAGTAAACACATTGTACCATTAGAACACCGGAGTGATATTTGCTGGAAATGGGCCTCAATACACATATGTAGATATTGCACCAAAAACCAGACATTTGCTGTGGGACCCGTTTTAATTTTTTATTAAAAGAAAACTTTTCAAACTGAGACTCACTGACTTTGGCTCATTTTCTGTGAAGAACATATATCAGAATACATATTTAATGACCACACACCATACACCCCCCCTACACATTTCTATTACATATAAGATGTTCGGGTCCACTGGACCCGGAGCTAATAGAAGTGTGGAAATTGATGTTCTGTCTACCACACACACAACAGACCTAGACAGGAGGAGGACAAAGTCTAGGTACACAGAACATCAGAGGGTCAAATGTGTGAGAAAATGAGAGCAGACAGTGTTGACAAACGATGTTGCTAATAGGGGCTAATAGAAGTGTGGAAGTTGATGTTCTGTGTACCACACACACAAACACACACACACACAGCAGACCTAGACAGGAGGAGGACAGAGTGTAGGTACACAGAACATCAGAGTGTCAAATGTGCGAGAAAATGAGAGCAGACAGTGTTGACAAACAATGTTGCTAATAGGGGCTAATAGAAGTGTGGAAATTGCAGCCACACACACACACACACACACACACACACACACGCACACACACACAGCAGACCTAGACAGGAGGAGGACAGAGTGTAGGTACACAGAACATCAGAGGGTCAAATGTGCGAGAAAATGAGAGCAGACAGTGTTGACAAACAATGTTGCAACCTTGTGTGGGAACCGCAGGTGCAAAAACACAAAAGAATAATCCCTGTGGGATGCAGAAACTGGCAGAGAAATTTTCCGTGCAACGTTCATATTGTTGTTACTCAGCCAGCGTTTGTGGGTCTGATGGACCCGTTGCATTTTGTGGCTTTTAATGCCTCACAATCAAACACTTTTATGTTAAAATACTGAACAGATGTTTACCTTATCCCAATAAACATTACACAAGGGTTAAAAATAAAATATTCACGTGGCGTTTCAGTAATTAGTTACTATGAAAATCCATAATAATCAATACTTATTACTTACATTGATGTATGTACTTTCTGCCCAGTCTTATTCGCAAAACACTTGGTTAAAAGTCTATAACCACTCCTCGGTACTTAGCCCTTCCCTTCACCTTACAGGAGAATTGGCTCACCCCTGGCTTGATGTGAACGAGCAAAACCGAGGGCCATAAGTGCTAAGACAAAGGGTAAGGGGGAGAATTGGGATCAAGCCTTCGACTAAAGTGGCTGCCAAAAACAACTTTGCTTGTGTGCTTATTGGAGGAAATTTAGCTGTCCAGCTTTGCACAAATAAAGACACTGCAGGACTGCTTGTACCGGAGCGTTTGTATTATTCGGCTGCGAGATTATATAATCCAATACTTGGTTGTTTTTTTTTCTGATATCGGACCGGGACACCCCTAGTCAAAAGAACTCAAATCCATGCATGCCGTTTTTTTTCATGTTTCAGATGTTTCCAGTGAACTATGTTTAAACTATGTTTACAATTTCTAGCAAACATGCTTAACCCTATTTCATTCACAACTTTTATGTAAAAACTGAGTACCGTATTTCCCGGACTATAGAGCATGCCACACCCACTGAATTTTAGAAGGGAATACATTTTCCATTTATTAGCCACACTTGACTATAAGCCACATATACATATGTTGTGAAATTAGTTATTTACACAGAAAGATTGTGTGAATGTTTATTTACATACCTTAATTGTTTCCAAACGGTATCTGTAACAAGGCAGTAAAACAGCTGATCAAACAAAACAGAAGTCATTGTCATGGACCCAGTAGCTGCGGAAGCTAGCTCTCCAATCAGCTAAACAGACTCAATAACTCCATGGCGAGGTTTTGGTGAATTTACTGAGGAAATTGTGACGATGTAATAATATAAAAGTAATGCCATTGTAAGTTAATAATACTAATAAAGACACTCGTAAATGTTTTGGCACATTAGTTAATGCTAACGACGCTGGCTTGATTACACTACAATAGCACGCACAGATACGCATGAAAAAACTCCTACATACATCACACATGGGACGGTTTAGCTAGTATGAATTGTTTTAGTTATATTGTAAAACTTGCTTGAAGGGATGAATGAAGAATCCATACGAGTAGAAACGCTATGGTCAGCTGGAAAATGGAACGGCACTTGTACTTCCGGTTGAAAGCTCTAAAAATAAGAGTCCTGCAGCACCTGCAATGAGAAAATCTGTCCAAAATATGGTGCCATAGCACAAACAATGACACACCTTTTCCGATTTTTTTTTTAACTATTTGCATTATGGCTGTTAGCAAATAAAAATCCATATATTAGCTGCACCGTTTCATGGGTCGCAGGATTCAAAGCGTTGGAAAAAAATAGCGGCTTACAGACCAGAATTTACACCAATAAATGCACATCATCAACATTGAAATTGCACTTTTAACATGTGTACATTAATTAAAAAAAATAAACAAATAAAATAAAAAGAGGTTATGGACAGCTACAAGACGGAATGGCACTTGTACCAATGAATGGATGGATGAAATACATTCAGAATGTTTATCATGGTTCTTCTTCTTTGTACTTTGTGAACACTTTCAGTTTGAAGAGTTTCTTGAAGTGGATCCGTCAGGCTTGGTCAAAAATAGGACTCAGATGCAGAGTAGGGAACAATCCGGCAGGATTTTATTTTGAAAGCTACTTTTCACCTCCTGAGTCAGGGCAATACAACATAGGCTTTAACCTGACAACTCGGTGAAAAAGGTTCCACAAAATAGGAACAACCGAAAATCACTCAAAAGGAGGAAACACAAAATATCAATAGCGAATAGAGAGCTTTTTTGCCGATATCCGATATTCCGATATTGTCCAACTCTTAATTACCGATTCCGATATCAACAGATACCGATATATACAGTCGTGGAATTAACACATTTTGTTGTGATGCCCTGCTGGATGCATTAAACAATGTAACAAGGTTTTCCAAAATAAGAGAACAACTTCAACTCAAGTTATGGAAAAAAGTGCCAACATGGCACTGCCATATTTATTATTGAAGTCACAAAGTGCATTATTATTTTTAACATGCCTCAAAACAAGAGCTTGGAGTTTGGGACATGCTCTCGCTGAGATAATCCTGATACCCTCTACAACTATGGGAAATACTATACTTTGACTTTCACAAAGTGCATTATTTTTAATTTTTTTTTAAACAAGCCTCAAAACAACAGCTACAAAAACAATGAAGGCACACAGCTTCAGTCCAGAGCAGGGGTCACCAACGCGGTGCCCGCGGGCACCAGGTAGCCCGTAAGGACCAGATGAGTAGCCCGCTGGCCTGTTCTAAAGATAGCTCAAATAGCAGCACTTACCAGTGAGCTGCCTCTATTTTTTAAATTGTATTTATTTACTAGCAAGCTGGTCTCGCTTTGCCTGACATTTTTAAATATAAGAGAGACAAAACTCAAATAGAATTTGAAAATCCAAGGAAATATTTTAAAGACTTGGTCTTCACTTGTTTAAATAAATTCATACATGTTTTTACTTTGCTTCTTATAACTTTTATAGAGACAATTTTAGAGAAAAAATACAACCTTAAAAATGATTTTAGGATTTTTAAACACATATACCTTTTTACCTTTTAAACTCATTCCTCTTCTTTCCTGACAATTTAAATCAATGTTCAAGTAAAAAAAAATTGTATTATTGTAAAGAATAATAAATCAATTTTAATTTAATTCTTCATTTTAGCTTCTGTTTTTTCAACAAAGAATATTTGTAAAATATTTCTTCAAACTTATTATGATTAAAATGAAAAAAAAACATTCTGGCAAATCTAGAAAATCCGTAGAATAAAATTTAAATCTTATTTCAAAGTCTTTTGAATTTCTTTTAACATTTTTGTTCTGGAATATCTAGAAGAAATAATGATTTGTCTTTGTTAGAAATATAGCTTGGTCCAATTTGTTATATATTCTAACAAAGTGTAGATTGGATTTTAACCTATTTAAAACATGTCATCTAAATTCTAAAATGAATCTTAATCAGGAAAAATTACTAATGATGTTCCATAAATTATTTTTTAATTTTTTTCAAAAAGATTCGAATTAGCTAGTTTTTCTCTTCTTTTTTTCGGTTGAAGTTTGAATTTTAAAGAGTCGAAATTGAAGATAAACTATGTTTCAAAATTTAATTGTAATTTTTTTCGTGTTTTCTCCTCTTTTAACACGCGAAGTCCCAGAGAAGGGTCAATTGACATTTTTACCTAGAAAACACACAAGAGGGTCATTTGACCCCTAGTCCCCCCTGTGGACACTCCTTTTGTTATGAAAATGTGGCTGTTAGTGGCACACGGCAGGGGGCCACTTGAGCCTGTGTGGGGGAGGGGACCTTACAGCTCAAGCTTTAGTTCTGAGGTAGGTTGTGTGTGTTTTTGCAAGGATCAACAGAATGAAGGGATCAACACTCTGACATTTATTGTTAAAAAAAATACAAAACAAAACATATTTACAAAGAATGAAAAAGCAACTGTTTTCCCAGTTTTGGTGTGGAGGGTTGTTGCAGAAGCAATTGTTATTTTTGTGTGCCAAAAATAGTTTAAAAAAAAAAATTTACAAAGAAAAAAGCATATTTACAAAGAATGAAAAACCATGTCCATGTAAACGTGACTGACATACATTTGAGCAGTCACTCACAATCCTGGCACTGCCATTGCTCCTTTCGGCATTTCCCACATGTATAATTTTTCTGTCTACCTAGACAAACTGCCCCTAACAGCCTCATTACCATAACAAAATGAGTGATTAGTGTATTCGGGAAAAGCGTCGGGCCAAATGAACCCTCTCTGGGTCTTCTAGGTAGACAGAAAAATGCTGGGACTTCTAGTGTTAATGGAAGACATTGTGTGTGGTTGTCTGTGTCCATGCTCAGGATGTATTCACCTGGAAATGACTACACTCCGAGGCTTGATTATCAGTTTTTCAAACCTGAGGACACTTGAGTTTGAATAGAAATGTCCCTGACTGTGAAATGCAGTCTTGAGCACAGTCGTTAGCATGGCAACATGTTTGTAAATAGAGGTGTCCTGAAGCCGTGAGTATGGGCCCATGTTGACCCCGATACGAAATCCGCACGATAGTCATACATACTCGTAGTATTTTATAGTGTGGAATGTGAGACAATTACTCAAACAGAAAACAAAGGCAGGTATGAAAAACACTAACATATGTATTAGTAACAGTCTGGAATTAATGTATGCTGTCTTTAAAGACCTACTGAAAGCCACTACTACCGACCACGCAGTCTGATAGTTTATATATCAATGAGGAAATCTTAACATTGCAACACATGCCAATACGGCCGGGTTAACTTATAAAGTGCAATTTTAAATTTCCCGGAAAACTTCCGGTTGAAAACGTCTATGTATGATGACGTATGCGCGTGACGTCAATGGTTGAACCGGAAGTATTCGGACACATTGTATCACAATACAAGCAGCTCTGTTTTCATCGCAAAATTCCACAGTATTCTGGACATCTGTGTTGGTGAATCTTTTGCAATTTGTTTAATGAACAATGGAGACTGCAAAGAAGAAAGTTGTAGGTGGGATCGGTGTATTAGCGGCTGGCTGCAGCAACACAACCAGGAGGACTTTGAGTTGGATAGCAGACGCGCTATCCGACGCTAGCCGCCGACCGCATCGATGATCGGGTGAAGTCCTTCGTCGCGCCGTCGATCGCTGGAACGCAGGTGAGCACGGGTGTTGATGAGCAGATGAGGGCTGGCTGGCGTAGGTGGATAGCTAATGTTTTTAGCATAGCTCTGTCGAGGTCCCGTAGCTAAGTTAGCTTCAATGGCGTCGTTAGCAACAGCATTGATAGGCTTCGCCAGGTTGGACAGCATTAACCGTGTGGTTACAGGTCCAGAGTTTGGTAGTATTGTTGATCTTCTGTCTATCCTTCCAGTCAGGGGCTTATTTCTTTTGTTTCTATCTGCATTTAAGCACGATGCTATCACGTTAGCTCCGTAGCTAAAGTGCTTCGCCGATGTATTGTCGTGGAGATAAAAGTCACTGTGAATGTCCATTTCCCGTTCTCGACTCTCATTTTCAAGAGGATATAGTATCCGAGGTGGTTTAAAATACAAATCCGTGATCCACAATAGAAAAAGGAGAAAGTGTGGAATTCAATTAGCCCTTGTACTTAAGTTAAGGTCAGAGCGAAAAAAGATACGTCCTGCACTGCACTCTAGTCCTTCACTCTCATGTTCCTCATCCACAAATCTTTCATCATCGCTCAAATTAATGGGGTAATCGTCGCTTTCTCTGTCCAAATCGCTCTCGCTGCTGGTGTAAACAATGGGGAAATGTGAGGAGCCCTTCAACCTGTGACACCATGCTACTTCCGGCCAAATGACCCCTCTCTGGGTCTTCTAGGTAGACAGAAAAATGCTGGGACTTCTAGTGTTAAACCGTTCAATTAATTGTAAATATCATTAATTATTAATAATAACATAGAGTTAAAGGTAAATTGAGCAAATTGGCTATTTCTGGCAATTTATTTAAGTGTGTATCAAACTGGTAGCCCTTCGCATTAATCACTACCCAAGAAGTAGCTCTTGGTTTCAAAAAGGTTGGTGACCTTTGGTCCAGAGTATACTAGAGTCATAAAGTAAACAATAACATAGTCCTCCTTTAGTGCAAGACTGCCTGCCATACTGTATAACAGAGAATTATAAACCGGGGTTTAATCTGCCCTGCTCTAACGTATTTGTATGAGTAACAAAAATGTGCTGCAAGCTAGTAGTGAGTGCTTGAAGTGACCTACCAGTCAGTCAGAGCTTCTGAAAGCACCTCCGTTCACAGCAAGCTGCAAAGTGTGCGCCATGCAGGGCAGACTGGCCACACCAAACTCCATCGTAGCTTTTGCCATACTGCGTGTGTTTTCCCTGGCCACGACGTGGGCTTTCGCCCTGGGGTGGTTTTTGTTGTATTTTAGTTTTTTTCTCGGCGGAGCCTTTAAGCGACAACTGTGTGGTACTACTTTTTTTCGGTGTTTGCTTTTCATCCATCTTCCGCTTGTATTCATCGTGTATCTCCTTATGATTCTTGAAGAGGAGGGAGATCTAATTGCTCGTATTAAAGGAAGACGTCTTGGTTCCTCCTCGCATATCCAACTTTTTGCAGTCATTGCAAATTGCCAGTTTTTTATCAGTCAGACACACTTTAAAATAATTCCAAACCATAGACATGGTGTCATTAGTCAGTCACAGAGCGAGCTGGCTTGTTAGCCACGGCTACAGCACCGGCAACAACACTGTCTTGTTGTTGTTATGCTCCACTTACGGCGGTTTGATGAGGTCATCAAGCGTCGCCAGTAAACCTCTCATGCTGCAGTCGTCAACCTTGTGTTGTGTACGCCGCTCCGTACAGCGGCGTTTTAAAAAGTCATTCATTTTACTTTTTGAAACCGATACTGATAATTTCCGATATTACATTTTAAAGCATTTATCGGCCGATAATATATCGGACATCTCTAATAGCGAACTATACTTAGCGCAGGATATCATCTATGAAATTTATCAATAACAAAAGACGCTCCAAAAGGAGGGCTATAAAACTTCTTTACTGTTTCTTATCTAGAAATATAGTTAACAAAAAATGTCACTCAAAAAATTGAGGAAAAAGGAGAACTGTAAGAAAAAACTGAAACTCACCACTTCGGGTGCAAAACTATATAACCAAAAAAATCACTCTGCTTAGGAGGAGAAAAGGAAACTCAAAATGCCAACAAGGGAATTCAGGATAAGGATAATCAAAAGCGAGACGAGACAAGGCTTGGGCATGAGGCTAGAGAGGCACGAAACAACGAGACATTCTGGCACAGAACAAAGGGAGGCGTGGACTTATAATCAGTGGCCTAGTGGTTAGAGTGTCCACCCTGAGATCGGTAGGTTGTGAGTTCAATCCCCGGCCGAGTCATACCAAAGACTATAAACATGGGACCCATTACCTCCCTGCTTGGCACTCAGCATCAAGGGTTGGAATTGGGGGTTAAAGGCCTACTGAAACCCATTACTACCGACCACGCAGTCTGATAGTTTATATATCAATGATGAAATCTTAACATTGCAACACATGCCGATACGGCCGGGTTAACTTATAAAGTACAATTTTAAATTTCCCGCCAAACTTCCGGTTGAAAAAGCCTTTGGAGGATGACGTATGCGCATGACGTAGCCCGGGGAACAGAGGTATGCCTTCCCCATTGAATACAATACAAAAAAGCTCTGTTTTCATTTCATAATTCCACAGTATTCTGGACATCTGTGTTGGTGAATCTTTTGCAATTTGTTTAATGAACAATGGAGGCTGCAAAGAAGAACGTTGTAGGTGGGATCGGTGTATTAGCGGCTGGCTGTAGCAACACAACAAGGACTGCTTACTTGGATAGCAGACGCCTAGCCGATGCTAGCCGTGGCCACCGCACGGATGATCAGGTGAAGTCCTTCGTTGCGCCGTCGATCGCTGGGTGTTGATGAGCAGAGCAGATGAGGGCTGGCTGGCGTAGGTGGAGCGCTAATGTTTTTATCATAGCTCTGTGAGGTCCGTTTGCTAAGTTGCTAAGTTAGCCTTAGCGTCGTTAGCAACAGCATTGTTAAGCTTTGCCAGGCTGAGATCTATTAACCGTGTAGTTACATGTCCATGGTTTAATAGTATTGTTGATCTTCTGTCTATCCTTCCAGTCAGGGATTTATTTATTTTGTTTCTATCTGCATTTGAGACAGATGCTATCACGTTAGCTCATGCTAAAGAGCTTCGTCGATGTATTGTCGTGGAGATAAAAGTCACTGTGAATGTCCATTTCGCGTTCTCGACTCTCATTTTCAAGAGGATATAGTATCCGAGGTGGTTTAAAATACAAATCCGTGATCCACAATAGAAAAAGGAGAGAGTGTGGAATCCAATGAGCCAGCTTGTACCTAAGTTACGATCAGAGCGAAAAAAAATATGTATTTCACTGCATTCTAGTCCGTCACTCTAACGTTCCTCATCCACAAATCTTTCATCCTCGCTCAAATTAATGGGGTAATCGTCGCTTTCTCGGTCCGAATAGCTCTAGCTGCGTTGAAAACAATAGGAAAATATGAGGGAGTGAACAACTGACAACGTCACGCTACTTCCGGTAGGGGCAAGGTTTTTTTTTTATCAGAGACCAAAAGTTGCGAACTTTATCGACGTTGTTCTATACTAAATCCTTTCAGCTAAAATATGGCAATATCGCAAAATGATCAAGTATGATACATAGAATGGATTTGCTATCCCCGTTTAAATTAAAAAAAAATCATTTCAGTAGGCCTTTAAATCACCTAAAATGATTCCCGGGCGCGGCCACCTCTGCTGCCCACTGCTCCCCTCACCTCCCAGGGGGTGATCAAGGGGATGGGTCAAATGCAGAGAATAATTTCGCCACACCTAAGTGTCTCAAAGGGCTGCACAAGCCACAACGACACATGGGGGTAATGGGTAACAGGTGGAAACAATCAGGGATCCGGGTTGACATCAGACTGATGACACAAAAGGAAGGTCAAGTGACCTGAAACGAGAGGAGAGTTACTTTTCAAACCAAAACATGAATTTGCTTAATCCATTTCATCATTTCATTCAATTGTGTGCAAATGCAAATAATGCAAGAAGCACGCATTAAAAAAGTTCGAAACAAACGGAAAAGAGAGCGAAATTCGAGACACATAAACAGTACACACACAACCTAATGCCGTCCTCTGACATTCAAATGAGGATCTTCAAAGGGTTTAGCTGAAAATACTCCTGTTTCTGGTACCTTAAACAACTCTCCAGAGTATGGAAATGCTGAGTACATACACTCACATATTTATGCATGCACGCACACTTGCTTGAACACTTCGCACCTCAGCAAAAACACACTGATTGGTCCCAGTGCAGAGACACCGCAACACAGTTCTTTTTTTTTTTTTCTTCCTTAGAGATCGTGCATAATGGCACATTTATTCTATTTTTTTTTCCCAGCGTGCATTAGTTGTAATTCTCATTTTAAAAAAGTGCAGGTGTCCCCCCCCCCCCCCCCCCAAAAAAGAAAATATATATAATCCTGCCGGTTCACTTCTGCCAAGCATCATCACCGTCCCTCCTAGTAGCAGCTTTGAAAAAAAAAGCATTTGGCATCAGCAATTTACGAGTGAAAGAGCGACAACATTTCAGAGTTTGGCAATGGGTGACGATGTAGCCTCGCTTCAATTTCACACATGCTTTGCCCTCCAGCAAAGCTATCGGTGTCGAAAGCCAGATACTGACACCTCGCCGGCTGCACTCACTCACTTTCTTTGATTTCACACAATAGCGCTCACTGTCCGACTCGGAGGCTCACCTTTGATCACATCTGAAAGGCAAGGAGATGAGGTCGGGCTGCGGAAAAGAGGATTAAAGTACCTATCTGGGGGCCCGGCACAGGGAAAACACGTACACAGCACTTGTGCGTGCATCAGTGGGGAAGAGGGACCGCGGGGCCGACAATGCCTCCTTTTGTTCGCACAAAACCGCATGGAAAAAGGCTCGGTAAGTTCAAATGTGACCTTCTGCAAACATGCTGGACATGGACGTTTTTTTTTTAGATTTCAGGCCACTAAAAGATACAAAACCCAAAACCAGTGAAGTTGGCACGTTGTGTAACTCGTAAATAAAAACAGAATACGATGATTTGCAAATAATTTTCAACTTCTATTCAAATAAATAGACTGCAAAGAATAGATACTGAGAAAAGTTTTTTTTTTTTTGTTGTAAAATAATTAACTTAGAATTTAATAGCAGCAACACATTGCAAAAAAGTTGGCACAGGGGCATTTTTACCACTGTGTTACATGGCCTTTCCTTTTAACAACACTCAGTAAATGTTTGGGAACTGAGGAGACCAACTTTTGAAGCTTTTTAGCTGGAATTCTTTCCCATTCTTGCTTGATGTACAGCTTAAGTTGTTCAACAGTCCGGGGGTCTCCGTTGTCGTATTTTAGGCTTCATAATGCATCACACATTTTCAATGGGAGACAGGTCTGGACTACAGGCAGGCCAGTCTAGTACCCGCACTCTTTTACTATGAAGCCACGCTGTTGTAACACGTGGCTTGGCATTGTCTTGCTGAAATAAGCAGGGGCGTCCATGATAACATTGCATGGATGGCAACATATGTTGCTCCAAATCCTGTACGTACCTTTCAGCATTAATGGTGCCTTCACAGATGTGTAAGTTACCCATGACTCGGGCACTAATACACCCCCACACCATCACAGATGCTGGCTTTTGAACTTTGCGCCTACAACAATCCGGAAGGTTCTTTTCTTCTTTGGTCCGGAGGACACAACGTCCACAGTTTCCAAAAAAAATTTGAAATGTGGACTCGTCAGACCACAGAACACTTTTCCACTTTGCATCAGTCCATCTTAGATGTGCTTCGGGCCAAGCGAAGCCAGCGGCGCTTCTGGGTGTTGTTGATAAATGGCTTTGGCTTTGCATAGTAGAGTTTTAACTTGCACTTACAAATGTAGCGACAAACTATAGTTACTGACAGTGGTTTTCTGAAGTGTTCCTGAGCCCATGTGGTGATATCCTTTACACACTGATGTCGTTTTTTTTTATGCAGTACCGCCTGAGGGATCGAAGGTCACGGGCATTCAATGTTGGTTTTCAGCCTTGCTGCTTACGTGCAGCGATTTCTCCAGATTCCCGGAACCTTTTGATGATATTACGGACCGTAGATGGTGAAATCCCTAAATTCCTCGCGATAGCTGGTTGAGAAATGTTGTCCTTAAACAACTTGCTCACACATTTGTTCACAAAGTGGTGACCCTCGCCCCGTCCTTGTTTGTGAACGACTGAGCATTTCATGGAAGCTGCTTTTATACCCAATCATGGCACCCACCTGTTCCCAATTAGCCTGTTCACCTGTGGGATGTTCCAAATAAGTGTTTGATGAGCATTTCTCAGTCTTTTTTGCCACTTGTGCCAGCTTTTTTGATACATGTTCCAGGCATCAAATTCCAAATGAGCTAATATTTGCAAAAAATAACAAAGTTTCTCAGTTCGAACGTTGAATATCTTGTCTTTGCAGTCCATTCAATTGAATATAAGTTAAAAAGGATTCGTAAATCATTGTATTCTGTTTTTATTTACGATTTACACACCGTGTCAACTTTACTGGTTTTGTAAATTAGATATGTATGTGATGCAACAGCATTTATCAGACCAGAACGTCATCATAAAGCGATAACAACAGTATCAGAGGGTTGCAAAACAAATAGTTAGCGACAGGCGAAATGACATGTTTTAGGAACTAACGTCAATGTTCTACCACTCCTGTCTCCGACTGCTCACCCGCACGCTCGTCACAGCAGATGTTAGAGCAAAATGCTTGCCCTCTTCCTTCTTAATCTTCCACACCACCAAGTACCTCAGAAAACACTCGACTCTCCAAGCACCACCATAATGGCCGACATTAAAACGCGGTGGTGTGGAAGGCCCTTCATTAAAAAAAGCAAGGCAGAGGTTTTATTTAACAAGTATATTTAATCTTTGTGGCCACTGTAACATTACACACTGTTTTGAACAGTAACACTGTGCTTGAATCGGTGATTCTTTGGCGTACCACTTGTGGTACACGTACCACAGTTTTGCGCAATTAGTCTGACGTTGACGTTGATTGCACAAAATCTTTGAAATTGCCACCAGTGCCGAATCCGACTGGACTTGAAGCCATGTTTTACTTATGTAAACTTTGCAGCACACGTACTGTCATGATGTCATGGCTGCATGCGGGTCAGACTGCGTTCACATTAGATATCGCATTTTTTTCTGCAATGTGAGCAATTACATAAAAAGATCGGATTTGACAAAAAAATCTGAATTGGACACCTCACCCTTCAGTGTGAATGTAGCCTTAGGCCTAGGGCTCGGACTGCAACGATTAATCGTTAAGAAAAAAGGTTTGATTTATATCCTTTTGCTTCGATTAATCGTTTATTAAGTGTAACTAATACAAATTTGAATAATCCGGACCTCATGGAGCGCCTGGAACTTTAAACAGTTTACGCATGGCTTTTACAAGGGAGTGTACATGAGAGCGGTGGTGTCATGAGCTAAGGTATTTTTAATTCATTATTATTTGTTTACCGATGCACACATGTTAAAAGAACAATTTAAATGTTGATTTGTTACCAAACATTTTTGCCTATGAGTCGCTACATTTTTCCTACGTTATGAACCATGCGGCCTATGAAACGGTGCGGCTAATTTATGGATTTTTCTTTGCTGACGGCCATGATGCAAATAGACACTGAAAAGGTATGTTATTGTTTGTGATATGGCGCCATCATTTGGGCGAGTTTTCTCACTGCAGGTGCTGCAGGGCCCTTCTGTTTAGACTTTAGAGCTTTCCACCGGAAGTACAAGTGCTGTTCTGTAGCGTCACTACATGCATGTATTCTTCATTCGTCACTCCGAGCAATGTTTGCACATTTTAAAATGTAAATAAAACTGTTTGTACTTACTAAACCGTGCTATGTTTTCATGCGTATTTGTACGTGCTACTGTGATGTAATCAAGCAAGCGTTGTTAGCATTAGCTAATATGTTTACGAGTGTCTGTGTTAGTATTGATAACTTTCAATGGTAATTTCAGTTTCAGTTTCACAAATTTCTCAGTAAATTCACCAAGACGTCACCGTGGAGTTATTGAGTCTGTCTAGCTCAGGGGTGTCCAAAGTGCGGCTCGGGGGCCATTTTCAACCCGCAGCTAGTTTGTTAATGGCCCTCTGCAGATTATAAAAAATAAAGTTAATTCATTATTAATTATATATCACACCAATTCCCTTTGTTACCTATAACACAAAGCTAGCTTACATTAAAAAATGCTAAAAGCAATACATGCTATCAAAGTGGTCCCCCGCGTCTTTTAATTTTTCTGAATGTGGCCCTCAGTGGACAAAGTTTGGACACCTCTGGTTTAGCTGATTGGAGAGCTAGCTTCCGCAGCTAGTGGGTCCATGTTTTGTTTGATCAGTCGTTTTACTGCCTTGTTACAGGCACCACTTAGAAATAATTAAGGTATGTAAATAAACATGTACAAAACATCTCTGTGTGAAGTAAGTAAGAGTTGTTTTAGTTGTATTGTAATACTCACAAACCTTGTGTGTGGGGGGGTCATGGCCTACGGACCTGCAGGACTGGCTTCGAGATCAGCGACAGGTGCGTAGATGACCCAGCTGAGAGTGTTTGTCTGATCACCTGTCGGGAAGGACTTGGGAGAGTTGTTGTTGATGGGGGAACAGAAAAACGAGCATGCACGAGACTTAGAGCGAGCTGGACAGAAAGGACTGAAAATAACATCACCTGCAGTGAGAAAACTTGTCCAAAATATGGTGCCATAGCACAAACAACGACACACCTTTTTTAACTATTTGCATTATGGCTGTTAGCAAATAAAGATCCATAAATTAGCTGCACTGTTTCATAGGTCGCAGGATTCAAAGCGTCGGAAAGAAGTAGCGACTTATAGACCAGAATTTACAATAAATGTACATCATCAACATTGAAATTGCACTTTTAACATGTGTACATTAATTAAAAAAATAACATTTATTGCAAAATAAATAATTGTTAAGAAAGATGAACGAGGCTGTCATGTCCATCATTGGTGGTCCAAGGAACCCGGAGGAACGAGACCTCCACACCTTTTAATTGATTGATTGATTGAGACTTTTATTAGTAGGTTGCACAGTGAAGTACATATTCCGTACAATTGACCACTAAATGGTAACACCCGAATAAGTTTTTCAACTTGTTTAAGTCGGGGTCCACTTAAATTGATTCATGATACAGATATATACTATCATATATACTATCATCATAATACAGTCATCACACAAGATAATCACATAGAATTATTTACATTATTTACAATCAGGGGTGTGGAGGGGGGGGGATGGGGGGGGGGGGTATGGACATCAAGTAGTGGACATAGAGAGAGAGAGAGAGAGAGAGAGAGAGAGAGAGAGAGAGAGAGAGAGAGAGAGAGAGAGAGAGAGAGAGAGATCAGAAGGCATAAGAAAAAGAAAAAGTATCTGCATTTGATTGTTTACATTTGATTATTAGCAATCCGGGGAGGGTGTTAGTTTAGGGTTGTAGCTGCCTGGAGGTGAACTTTTATTGCGGTTTTGAAGGAGGATAGAGATGCCCTTTCTTTTATACCTGTTGGGAGCGCATTCCACATTGATGTGGCATAGAAAGAGAATGAGTTAAGACCTTTGTTAGTTCGGAATCTGGGTTTAACGTGGTTAGTGGAGCACCCCTGGTGTTGTGGTTATGGCGGTCATTTACGTTAAGGAAGTAGTTTGACATGTACTTCGGTATCAGGGAGGTGTAGCGGATTTTATAGACTAGGCTCAGTGCAAGTTGTTTTACTCTGTCCTCCACCTTGAGCCAGCCCATGCTTGGAGTGATGATTGAAAAATCCATACGAGTAGAAACACTATGAACAACTGGAAGACGGAAAGGTATTTGTACTTCCGGTTTAAAACTCTAAAACTGAAGCAAACTCGTCCAAAAGATGGCGCCATAGCACAAACAATAGCGCACCTGTTCTGTGTCTTTGCTTGTTTTGTTTTTTTTCTATTCGCAATATGGCCGTCTGCAGAGAAAAATCTGTGAATTTTTTAAGCCGCAGGGTTCAAAGCGTGGGGAAAGGCTGCGGCTTATAGTCCAACATTTACGGTACTTAACCCTCTCATGGAGTTTCTCCACCCTGACTTGAAAGCGCGAAGATCCACCATTGTGTTCTCTTGTCAAAGCCTGAAGCTGAGCAAAGCTGCAGTGTCGCTGGATGCACCGATTGTCACACAACGTGGACCCCAAGCAAAAGGATGGCGACAATAAGGGGTGAACATAAATTGCTTGACGTGCAACAAATGAGGTAACCTTAAGTGACACGGGGTGATTTTCAAACAACTGCATCAAACGAGCGTGCCGTGAATGCACCCTTCAAGCCATTCAACTTAAGAATGCAAGGCGAGCTTCCCAAAATCATTACAGTGGCAAAACACTGAAGTAATTACACACTGAGTTCCCTCATCCCTCTGTTGTTAATGCAAAAAGACTTAAAGACTCATTTCAAGGCATTTGGATTTGTTAAACCATTAACGTAAACATGAGTTGCTGGTGCATAATCCTGCAATTTATTGGAGCAGCATCTCTTGCTTTAGTGACTCTAATGTGTTCCTTGACATTAACGTTTTGACTTTGTGAGGTTAATTCTAATGTCAATTAGTCTTCTCAGCGTCTAAAGAGAAACTATTTAAATGCATCCAAACTAAACATCAATGTACGAGTGATTACGAGTTTTTTACTGGATATGTTGGTGTAGCGAACCTTGTAAAATATGACCAAAACGTTCGGTACCTTACTCACTAGGACAGGGGTGTCCAAACTATGGTCTGTGGGCATCTATAATGTGGTCTGCAAGACAGCACGAGTTCAACAAACCATTTGGTCGGGCAATTTTATTTTCTGGCTTATGAATCGGCTTGAGTTGTGTGGTCCTTTTATTGTTTTATTCTATTTTATTTATTTGTTTTTACCTATGTTGGTGTTTTTTAAAAATCTTTTGTATTATTTAATTTTTTATGTAATTTTATTGTTTGTTTCATTATACAGTATATATTATTTTAAATAGTTTTAATTGAATGACTTTGTATTGTTTTATTGTGCCGCACATTGGAAACAGTTTGTTAGTAGTATTGTTAGTAGTAAAAATAAATAAAATGGATTTAGACAGTTTGAAGTCTCGTCTTAAAACCCAATTTTAGTTTCTGGCTTATAAATCGGCTTGAGTCGTGTGGTCCTCTGTGTCTTTTATTGTTTTATTTTGGTGTTTTTAATTAGCTTGTGTGTTATTTTATTTTATTTTAATTATTGTTTTATATTATAATTTTTTTATAATTTTTTGTATTGTATTATATACATTATTTTGAATGCTTTTAATTGAATTATTTTGTTTTTATGTGCAGGACTCTGGAAACAGTTTGTTAAAGGTATTGTTAGTAATAATAATAAATAAAGTGGATTTTGAATGTTTGAAGTCTCATCTTAAAATCCAATTTAATTATTTGGCTTATAAACCGGGCTTGAGTCGTGTGGTTCTCTGTGTCTTTTATTGTTTTATTTTTATTTTTTTTACCTATTTTGGTGTATTTACAAATATTTTGTATTATTTTATTTATTTTTTTCTAATTTTGTTATAATTCTTTTTAATTATTTGTTGTATTATATTTATTATTTTAAATGGTTTTAATTGAATTATTTTGTATTGTTTGTAAAACAGTTTGGAAACAGTTTGTTAATAGTATAGTTAGTAGTAACAATACATAAAGTGGATTTGGACTGTTTTAAGTCTTTTTTTAAAACCCTTTTTTTTCTGGCTTATAAATGAGTTGTGTGGTCCTCTGTGTCTTTTAATGCTTTATTCTATTAGATTTTGTATTTTTTTGTTGTTGTTATTTTGGTGTTTTTATTATATTTTGTATTATATCCTTTGATTTATTAAATTTGTATTATTTAAATTTTTTTTTTTTTTCAAATTTATTATTTGTTTTATTGTATTATTGTATTTTTTTTAAAAATCCTTTTAATTGATTGACTTTATTGTTTTTATTTGCAACACTCTGGGAACAGTTTGCTTGTTAAAGTGCTATATAAATAAAGTGGATTTGGATTCGACGTTACCATACCGTACCAACTTTACTTATAAAGCCCTTTAAAAACAACCAAAACAAAGGGCTGCACACCACAAAGAAATACAGGAAAAGGACAGACTAAAAAAACAACATTTAAAACAGAGGGAAAATACACATTAAAAAAGCAAATGCAAATTATCTTAAGAACAATTTGTTAGATAAAATGCAGTTAAACAGTTCAAAATCTCACGTCTCAAAGTCTGACATTGACACTCAAACATGCAATGTAGCATTATACACATTTATTGAGCATAATAAAAAAATGATGGTAACACTTTAGTGTGGGGAACATATGAACCATGAATTAGTTGCTTATTAACATAGGGTTAGGGTCAGGTCCAGGTTTAGGGTTGGGGTTGGGATTGGGGGTTACGGTTAGACTCTTAGTTAATGGCTTACTGGTTGTATAATGAGGCCATGCGGAATAAGGCATTAATAAGTACTTAATAAGTACTTAATAATGACTAATTAAGAGCCAATATGTTACTCATTTGCATGTTAATAAGCAACGTTCCCTCTAAGGTGCGCGCCTGCGCAATTGCGCACTGCTCAAGCGTCCTCTGCGCACAGCAAATATATGCCGCGCACCAAATCAAATCCCATCTGAATTCTAAACAAAATAAACACATTTATTCTGTGTAATTTTGCAATGCAACTCTGAGTGACAGTGACAACAAGCGGCCCTAACGGTGTTCGTCAACACTGTTCAATTGAACACCGTTCAATTATTGTAACGTCTATCGAGATGCTTCGAGGACAGGAATTATATCGATCACTTTATTGAGCAAAACGGTTTATATTCGGCCATAACCACACCAAAAACATGAGTAAAAAACTTCTATCTCGAAAAACTAGTCATTTTCTGCCGTACGAACCAGGCCAAAACCAACTTGTCATCTGTCACCAACACGCATACCACTAAGCCACTGGTGCGTTTATGGCCACACAAAAAGACGGACAACTCAAACACCACACAAAGTTACACTAGGACTCCACAGTCATACGTGTGCTTATTCTACTGTCATTTATTATTAATGTTAATTTATTTATATTAATCATGGAATACTGTTACTAGAGAAAGTTACAGGAATGCACACTTCATCCTATGCTTACATTTCATTGTGCAACATGAGGATGTTTAGGAACTAAATGCGATCTCTGAAAAGGGGTGCAAATGATTTCCAAAGCAGGACCCCCCCCCCAGACATATTGTACAATACTAATCCATAGCTTATGAAAAACAAGATTTCTTTTATTTTCATTACAAGTGGGCCAAATCACTAATATTACAAAATAATCTCATTAAAATAACTCCTCTCATTTGAGTGTTATTATAAAAGAATGGTTTGAGACAGGTGTCCTGCTGGTATTGCCACGTGTAATGTTGCTCCTCACATGAGCTCCACTGAATGCTCAGTGAGTTTTTGTGTTTGCTCAGACACATGAACAATTAGAGGGAACATTGTTAATAAGAAACTAATAAATGGTTCATATGTTACCAAGATTATATATAAGTATATAAGGGAAGGATGTGTTTTATTGTATGAGTGAACACTAAGTACAGTACAGAGGTGCAGTCAAATCTGAAGAAAGGCGTTCCACAAAAACAATGCTTTGTGACAAGTCGGACTCGGTTCAAACAAATTGTGCAACCTCCGGGGCATTTCAACTTTACAGGTTCCACTGCAGAAGTATCCTCTATTTCAGGGGTGGGCAATTAATTTTCACCGGGGGCGCATAAGCAACCCGAGCACTGCTGGAGGGCCACACGACAATATTTCAATTAAATTTTGCTCAATATTATTTTTGATATACCGTAAGATAAATAATAATGATGATAATAATAATAATAATTAATAATAATAATAATAATTTAATTTAACCTCACTTAACTTCATACAAAAGCAGATTGCTTTTGATGGTCACTTTATCCTGCATTGTCCAACATTTTTCCCCATCAGATTTGGACAACCATCTGTTGTTAAAAATAGTTTTTAATCATATTTATTTTATATTGTTTTTTATATTGGTTTTATATGTAATTGTTTTTTCTTTTTATTCAGTCATTGGTGGAGCTAAGGATAATATTTGAATATTGTTTTTAATATTGTTGTGCAGCACTTTGGAAACATTTTGTTGTTTAAATGTGCTATATAAATAAAGTGGATTGGATTGGATTGTCACACCTGCCAGCTTGTCCCATTTCAGTCCTAACATGTCCAAACACGCATTTACCTATGTGAACAAGTCATTACCTGTGGTTATCTCTTTAATTGACTGCATGGCTGCCACCTACTCCGTGATTTGAAAGTCTGCAGTTATCCCACGTAAGAAGAAGAGCAGCTGGAGGTGTCACGTACATCACAGATCTCATCCAAAGTTAGCGAAAAACAGTCTAAGTCTCCGGGCATACAGCGCAACAGAGTCCAATAAGCACTCCTTAATAAACTCTCCGTCAGAAAACGCCTTACTTTTTCTGGCGCTTTTGTGAGAAATGACGAAACTTGTCCTGACGGCTGCATCTCTGGGGGTGTGAAATATGCCAAAAAGTCCTTGTTGGGTTTGCAGTTTTACCATCAACGCATCGGCGTCCCTTGCGCGCGCTTCATCAGACACATTCCGGTATTTTCCCTCGTGTTTCTTCGTGTAGTGGCGATTAAAATGATATTCTTTAAACACAGCAAGCTGTGTACCACAAATTAAGCACACGGCTTTACCATTAATTTATGTAAAGAAATACTTGCCAGTCCAAAACACGCCATTCGTCATCAACTTTTCTTTTTTTAGCGTCTCATCACTTGTCGCTGTGCACCTGCACTCACAGGTTCCCCCCGGACATATGGCATGAATAACATTTCAAAATAAAAGCAGCACAGTTGTATTGCGCGCACGACATAGATGTTTTTTAAACTTTATTTTTTTCTAATTTGTTATTGCGCCGTTCAATTCACTCACAATCGCACACGCGCATACGTCCACACGGAAGTAATACAAATAACGCTTTTCAAAACAAAAGCAGCACCGTTGTATTGCACACTCGACATAGATACTTTTTGAAATTTATTTTGAAATTTTTGATTGGCCTCACGCGGGCCGGACAGGGATGCGCAAAGGGCCGGATGCGGCCCGCGGGCCGTACAATGCCCAGGTCTGCTCTATTTCCTCAAATGTTATTTTAGCTCGGGTGTCTTTTGATCTTTTCCTCCATGTCTGCGTGTTGATCCATCCGCATTTCTTCCGGGAGACAGGTGCCATGAATTATGCATGGACTGGCCTGTGCTCAAGTCTTCGGGGGGGAGGAAATGTTCACACATGCATCCTCACATCCTCGTGAGCATTTTTACGCGAGTGCAACGTACATGTGTGTGTTTCTGGACCTGACGACTCAAAGATGTTTTCACAAGGATATCCTTAGTGGACTGGTCGGAGTGAAGGGGGGCCATGGGGGGGTAATCATCGTCAGCAAAATAGATATTACTGACTCAGCACTTTATAGTTATTTTTTTTCTTAGGCCGCCGTGGCAGGAGGGCTTGTAAAGAACCTCAGAGATAGAGTTGGGTGATAAAACAGCATCAACATACAAAACCCCAAAACCAGTGAAGTTGGCACGTTGTGTAAATCATAAATAAAAACAGAATACAATGATTTGCAAATATTTGTCAACCTATATTCAATTGAATAGACTGCAAAGATAAGATACTTAACGTTCGAACTGGAAAACGTTGTTATTGTTTGCAAATATTAGGAATTTGATGCCTGCAACATGTTTCAAAAAAGCTTGCGCAAGTGGCAAAAAAGACTGAGAAAGTTGAGGAATGCTCATCAAACACTTATTTGGAACATCCCACTGGTGAACAGGCTAATTGGGAACAGGTGGGTGCCATGATTGGGTATAAAAGATGCTCTCCAGTGTCTCTCGCTCACTCTCCAACTCCCACACTCGTGTCTCGGTCCGGCTGCTGCTAATAAAGTCAAGTCAAGTCAACGTTATTTATATAGCACGTTTTCAACAACTTTTAAATTGAACCAAAGTGCTTTACAGGTTAAAAAAGCATAGAGCAAAAAAAAGCAACTAAGCAAAACAAAACAAACAAAAAAAACAAAAAAAACAAAAAAACAACAACAACAAAAAAACAAAACAAAAAACAAAAAAAAGAAAATACACAATGAATGTGCTAAACAAGATAGTGCAAATGCAATACAGTAAAAGGGGTCGAATAAAAAAGTTTAAAACAATTAAAAATAAATAAATAAATAAAACATTTGCAGAATAAAAATAATGAAAGTGCGACAAATTGAAAAATACAACTAAAACGAAGGGGTGGGAGAGGGGGGGGACTAGAAATGGTGGCCTAGTGGGCGGACTCAGCTCGAGTCAAAGGCCAGCGAGAAGAGGTAGGTCTTAAGGAGGGTTTTGAAGACTCCCAGGCTCTGGGCTGACCTAATGTGGAGGGGAAGCCTGTTCCAGAGCTTAGGGGCGGCAACGGAAAAGGCTCTGTCCCCTCTGGTCTTTAGCCTGGATCTGGGGACCGCCAAAAGCATTTGGTCAGCTGACCTCAAGGCTCTAGACCAGGGGTCGGCAACCCGCGGCTCCGGAGCCGCATGCGGCTCTTTGACCACTCTGATGCGGCTCAGCTGCATACTTTCCGACCCTCCCGGTTTTCCAACGATCCCCCTGATTTTCCCGGGAGACTGCCTCTCCTAGAAATCTCCAACGGTAAATATTATCCTATTTTCACTCTAATTACTTAATCAAGGGCGTGCCTTAATGGAATTGCATTAATTGTCCTCTATAGCATTTACAAACAGCGTGCCAGCCCGGCCACATGTTATTTGTTGCTTTTACTTGCACACGTAGGCGACAGCAAGGCATACTTGTTCAACAGCCACACAGGTTACACTGACGGTGACCGTATAAGTTAAAGTTAAAAAGTTAACTTTAACACTGTTACGGTACAAATATGCGCCACACTGTGAACCCACGCCAAAAAAGAATGACAAAAACATTTCTGGAGAACATCCGCACTGTAGCACAACCCAACAAATACCCAGAATCCCATGCAGCCCTAACTCTTCCGGTCTACATTATACACCCCCGCTACCACCAACCCCCCCCCACACATCAACCCCCCCCCCCCCCCTCTCCGTGCGTCGGTTGAGCGGAAGAGTTAGGGCTGCATGGGATTCTGGGTATTTGTTGTGTTGTGTTTATGTTGTGTTACAGTGCAGATGTTCTCCAGAAATGTGTTTGTCATTCTTTTTTGGTGTGGGTTCAAAGTGTGGCGCATATTTGTAACGTAACAGTGTTAAAGTTGTTTTTGTACGACTACCGTCAGTGTAAGCTGTGTGGCTGTTGAACAAGTATGCCTTGCTGGCACCTACGTGAGCAAGCAAAAGCTGCATTCAACATGTGGCCAAGTAGGTACGCTATTTGGACAGTCTGTAGAAGGCGCTAAAAGCAGTGCCAGCACGTCCTGAAATTTGGGAGTCTCCCGGAAAATTGAGAGGGTTGGCAAGAAAGACGCTGTCAAGCGCCATTCAATTAAAAGTCGCGGGCTGCACTAACATTAAATTTCCTCATTAAGATGTGTGCCGGTGCGTGTGTCAGAGACCCTTGGTTAACATAGCGCAAAGCAATTTAAGCTTTGTATGCGGTGTTTTTCATTTTAAATTTTCAAAATTTTTTTGTGGCTCCCATTGTTTTCTTTAATTTGTGAAACTTTCCAAAATGGCTCTTTGAGTGGTAAAGGTTGCCGACCCCTGCTCTAGACGAAGTATGGTGATGCAGCAGCTCGGTCAGGTATTGTGGGGCCAGACCATTTAGGGATTTAAAAACAATTAAAAGTAATTAATAAAGGCGACAGGTGGTTAGATAACCAGCCCCAGCTGGGCAATCCACTCACCTGCCGCTGGCTTCGAGGCCGGTCCTTACACACCCCGCTCCGCGGCAGGCCCGCAGACCACGCCCCCCTCCACAACGTCATTAAGCATTTCTTACATATTCCTTATTTTTGCACCTTAATTTTAAGAGCTTATTGTTAAGTGTTTTTTTTCATGCTTGTGTTGACATTTCCTTTCTTTTCTGCCTTGACAGCTGAGGGGATTGTAATCAGAGGAAGGTTACTTGTACATTTAAAATACAAATGTTTACATTTGCAAAAAAATTTTTCCTGCCCCTTATTTTAGATAGGTCATAAAAATATCAATTATTATGGATATGGACTGATACAAAAACACTTATATTGTGATACAGTTTTCCGCCATATTGCCCAGCCCTGCTCACAGTTAATGCATTGAAAAGAAACATGAGATGATGCCGTGTAGAGATGTGCGTGTCGTGCAAATAAAGCAGAACAAACTAATACAGATAACAGCACATTGTGCAAAATACTCCTGGGCTAAGTTTCAATGTCTGAAATGCGATCAAAGAACTCCCCAAAGTAACACAGTCAAGTCTTTTGACACCAGAAACACTACAGATACAAATAGAATGTGTCATTGTCAGAGGTGCTGAATGAGATCCTGTAATCTCCTGCAAACAATGGTTCATTTGCATATTTTGTACTGACTGTGATTGTGTCAGATTTACTTCACACGTCTGGAGCTGCACACTATGGGCCTGAACTATTAAAGTTTGCCTTCTATAAAACATGCGCAGTCAGTCTTCATGGATATGCAGAGTATATGCTGGTTATTAGAACGCCCACGCTAGCGGGAGGAGAAAATGCAATATGTAACACACACAGTGTGATTTATCAAGGCGGGAACTGTTCTGCGGCCGCCGTTTTGGGTCTGCATTTGCACGTCTGGAAAGGTGCAAACTGTCAGTCTGCAGATAAATAGCTGTGAGAAAAGAGAGGCTCGCACTGCAGCGTCGTCCTGCGCATCAGAATCAGAATCAGAATCAGAATAGTTTTATTGCCATTTTTTGAGAACGGGTTGACAAACTAGGAATTTTTCTTGGTGCAATCGTGCAACATAAAACACATATAACACATATTTGGTAATAAAAAGAGCTGTAACTGAGCTATCAGATCATGTTATAGACTTAGAAGGAATTCAAGGAATGCTTGTCAACATATATGGACTGTCAAAAATAAACATATTAAACACATTGTCTATTCAGCAATATCATTTTATAATTATTTTGCTGCTGGATGACTTAAGGGGCTGATGAAAACACATTTAATTGATTGTTTTGGTGTATGCTGGTATTTTCTTTTAACAACATTTTTTTTTATCTAGTGTTTATGAAAAATAATTTTCTGGTGACTACCTCTTGAAGCTCATCGAGAGAATGCCAAGAGTGTGCAAAGCAGTAATCAGAGCGAATGGTGGCTATTTTGAAGAAACTACTATATAAAACATGTTTTCAGTTATTTCACCTTTTTTTGTGAAGCACATAACTCCACATTCAGTCATAGTTTTGATGTCTTCAGTGACAATCTACAATGTAAATAGTCATGAAAATAAAGAAAACACATTGAATGAGAAGGTGTGTCCAAACTTTTGGCCTGTACTATATATATATATATATATGTATACATCCATCCATCCATTTTCTACCGCTTGTCCCTATGTATATATATATATATATATATATATATATATATATATATATATATATATATATATATATATATACACTACCGTTCAAAAGTTTGGGGTCACATTGAAATGTCCTTATTTTTGAAGGAAAAGCACTGTACTTTTCAATGAAGATAACTTTAAACTAGTCTTAACTTTAAAGAAATACACTCTATACATTGCTAATGTGGTAAATGACTATTCTAGCTGCAAATGTCTGGTTTTTGGTGCAATATCTACATAGGTGTATAGAGGCCCATTTCCAGCAACTATCACTCCAGTGTTCTAATGGTACAATGTGTTTGCTCATTGGCTCAGAAGGCTAATTGATGATTAGAAAACCCTTGTGCAATCATGTTCACACATCTGAAAACAGTTTAGCTCGTTACAGAAGCTACAAAACTGACCTTCCTTTGAGCAGATTGAGTTTCTGGAGCATCACATTTGTGGGGTCAATTAAACGCTCAAAATGGCCAGAAAAAGAGAACTTTCATCTGAAACTCGACAGTCTATTCTTGTTCTTAGAAATGAAGGCTATTCCACAAAATTGTTTGGCTGACCCCAAACTTTTGAACGGTAGTGTATATATATATATATATATGTATATATATATATATATATATATATATATATATATATATATATATACACATTTTCACAAATATACATACATATATACATATACTGTATATACATATACATACACACACATATATATGTATACTTACACACACACACACACACACACACACACACACACACACACACACACACACACACACACACACACACACACACACACACACACACACACACACACACACACACCCACACACATTCTGGTTATCATTTGGAATGGGGACCAAGTTTTTGATCATCACTTGTGGGGACCACCCTTTCTACATGTTGTGGAGGCATGAAAAAAATTAGGTAAAATAGGCCACTGCCCAGTTAGTGAAGTGAAGTGTGAATTATATTTATATAGCGCTTTTCTCTAGTGACTCAAAGCGCTTTTACATAGTGAAACCCAATATCTAAGTTCAAACAAGTGTGGGTGGGCACTGGGAGCAGGTGGGTAAAGTGTATTGCCCAAGGACACAACGGCAGTGACTAGGATGGCAGAAGCGGGGATCGAACCTGCAACCCTCAAGTTGCCGGCACGGCCGCTCTACCAACCGAGCTCATACACGTCTTTAAATCTCTGGATTGGTGAAGTAATGTGCTGATCCTTCTTACTGGGGACCCTGGGGAAAAAGAGTTAATATGGTTCATGGGGACCAAATTTAAAAAATTTTGCATAATTCACACAAATTTGTACGTGACTACCGAGGACCATTTAAAAATAAAAAAAAAATCAAATTAAATATGACATGATCCTCAGAATACAGCACTACAGCTGTCCTCTTATAGGAAGTTTCACCACTTAAATGTTAAAGCAAATCCTGCTACAGCCCGATGAGGGGGCTGCTGTGCAAATGTCTCACACTCAAACTAACCAGTAAACATGTTTTATGGGCCAAAGCTTAAAAATCACTTAGGCATCTTCAGAATGGATCTGACCAAAGGTTTCCCTTTAGGGGACCTGTTTTTTTGTCTCCATACCGTCAGAGGTCCCCTAAAGGCATACTTGCCAACCCTCCCGTTTTTAACGGGAGACTCCCGGTATTCAGCGCCTCTCCCGATACCCTCCCGGCAGAAATTTTCTCCCGACAAACTCCCGGTATTCAGCCGGAGCTGGAGGCCACGCCCCCTCCAGCTCAATGCGGACCTGAGTGGGGACAGCCTGTTCTCACGTCCGCTTTCCCACGATATAAACAGCTTGCCTGCCCAATGACGTCATAACATCTACGGCTTTTAGAGAGTAGAGTGCACAACTGCGCACACAACAAGGAGACGAAGCAGAAGAACGTGGAAGTTACAGACATGGCGACGCCGTCGACGAGCAAGATGAAGAAATACGCTTGCAAGTTCCAAAACGAATAAAAACAAGAATTTCAGTTAATCCAGGACAGTTCGAAGGGGAAGTGGTATGTAATTATGTTGCCTGTACATTTCGTAGAACAGACTTCTCCATTGAACACGGTGGCCGAAATGATATACTCATTCATGAACGGAAAAGTTAAACAGGACAATGCTGCCATCTACTGGATAGCCTCCGGAACACTGAAATTCAAGTATTTATTTTATTTATATGTATAATAATATATATATATATATATATATATATATATATATATATATATATATATATATATATATATAGCTAGAATTCACTGAAAGTTGTCATGTCTGTGTTCATGTTTTTGTTTGGCCATGTGCTGTTTTGTTTTTGGACACTTCCTTAGTTCCTTGTTTCACTTCCTGGTTTTGTTTTGTTTTGTTTCCATGGTTACTCATTAGTTTCACCTGTTCCACGTTTGGACTCACACACACCTGTCTCACGTTTTCACATTGTCATGTCACGCACCTGTTCACAGTTAGTCACGCACCTGTTTTCACTTATCATGTCACTATATAGGCTTTTCTGTTTCTGTTGTTCGTCCTGGCGACATCACCCATTCATGCCATGTCCACAGTTCCTTGTCACGTTAGTTCTTGTTTCATCTCTTGTCACGTAAGTTTTTGTTTGTTTAATGTTCATAGTTCTCCGCCATTGTGCGCGCCTTTTGTTTTCCTAGTCAAGTTTTTTACCTCCGCTGTGAGCGCCTTTTGTTTGTACCTTTTGTTTGAGTTTATAGTAATAATTAAACTATGTCTTTACCTGCACGCCACGTCCGTTCCAATTCTTTTGCACCACGGGAGAGCAAACCAAGCCAAAGACCAAGTATTGACAGATGTCGCCAGCACGAGAGCTCTCCCGCAAAAAAATGGGACAATTTTGACGAGGTAACGTGGGAGGTCCTGCGCGCCATGGAAGCCGAGACACTCCGCCATTCCCCCATGGAGCGCAGGGATCTCATGTGGGGTCCGACCGGCAAACTGGTGCCGATCAGCTCCCTTTGGTCCGAGGATGGCGCTGCGTCACCGCAGTCCCGGAAGCGCCGCTCCCAACGAAGGACGTCAGGGAGGGCTTCCACAAGCATTGGAAAGGACGCATCGTTCCCGCAAGCTCCTCCCCCTCCGGGCGGAAACGAGCTGCAGCCAGCCCGGCTTCCCCAGGACGACGTCACGCCGCTGCCAGTGGGTGACGTCATGGATTTTTTTCCCCTGAACTCTTTTTCTTGTCAGCCACATCCAACCAAAGACTCTAAATCCATGATTAAATATTACCAAGACATGTTTTTAGAAATCAGATCCTGTCAATCACAGTCACCCAATTTTCATGCCCCGCCCCCCAGGACTCATGCCACGCCCAAGTCAGAATTTTTTTTTCACCCACAAAAGCCCAGGTGGGGGGAACGAAAGACCTTTTGGACAATTTAGAGGGGAGGATTCTGCCCTCCTCCTGAACCCCCTCCGCCCACCCCAAAAGACGGTTCCAGACCGCGGGGAGCGCGTCTGGGATCCGCTCCTTGAGGGGGGGGCTAGGGCTGGGAATTGTTCAGGTGGGGTGGGTCAGCATCGTCACGCCAAGCCACAGCCTCCAGCACGACCACCACCACCTGTCTTTCGACCTGCCAAGCCACAGCCACCAGCACGACCCCCACCACCAGTCTTTCGTCACGCCAAGCCACAGCCTCCAGCACGACCCCCACCACCTGTCTTTCGACCTGCCAAGCCACAGCCACCAGCACGACCACCACCACCAGTTTTCGACCATGCCAAGATCCACCTGCTCCACGCCCAGCTCCACGCCAAGCGCCACCAGTACCTGCTCCACGCCAAGCGCCGCCAGTACCTGCTCCACGCCAAGCGCCGCCAGTACCTGCTCCACGCCAAGCGCCGCCAGTACCTGCTCCACGCCAAGCGCCGCCAGTCGCAGCCCCACGCCGCCAAGTGCCGCCCGTCGCAGCCCCACGCCGCCAAGTGTCGCCCGTCGCAGCCCCACGCCGCCAAGTGCCGCCCGTGGCTGCCCCACGCCGCCAAGTGCCGCCCGTGGCTGCCCCACGCCGCCAAGTGCCGCCCGTGGCTGCCCCCACGCCGCCAAGTGCCGCCCGTTGGCTGCCCCACGCCGCCAAGTGCCGCCCGTGGCTGCCCCACGCCGCCAAGTGCCGCCCGTGGCTGTCCCACGCCAAGACCAAAGCCAAGACCAAGACCCGCCAAGTGACCAAGACCAAGACCCGCCAAGTGACCAAGACCAAGACCCGCCAAGTGACCAAGACCAAGACCCGCCAAGTGACCCAAACCAAGACCAAGTCCAAGCACAGCCACACCAAGACCAAGTCCAAGACCAACTACGCCAAGACCAAGACCAAGACCCGCCAAGTGACCAAGACCCGCCAAGTGACCAAGACCCGCCAAGTGACCAAGAACCGCCAAGTGGCCAAGACCATGACCCACGCTACCAAGACCGCCAAGGCCAAGACCACCCACGCCAAGACCAAGACCCCCACGCCAAGCTTTGCCGCCTGACGCACCACGCCAAGCTTTGCCGCCTGACGCACCACGCCAAGCTTTGCCGCCTGACGCACCACGCCAAGCTTTGCCGCCTGACGCACCACGCCAAGCTTTGCCGCCTGACGCACCACGCCAAGCTTTGCCGCCTGACGCACCACGCCAAGCTTTGCCGCCTGACGCACCACGCCAAGCTTTGCCGCCTGACGCACCACGCCAAGCTTTGCCGCCTGACGCACCACGCCAAGCTTTGCCGCCTGACGCACCACGCCAAGCTTTGCCGCCTGACGCACCACGCCAAGCTTTGCCGCCTGACGCACCACGCCAAGCTTCGCCGCCTGACGCACCACGCCAAGCTTCGCCGCCTGACGCACCACGCCAAGCTTCGCCGCCTGACGCACCACGCCAAGCTTCGCCGCCTGCCACGACAACGCGCCCACCTCCTCGTCGGCCAAGGATGTGGCCATTCCATGGGCGTCCGCCACGCCAGGTGCGCCGACCTCCTCGTCTGCCACGAATGTGGCCATTCCCAGGTCGCCCACCTCGTCAGGTTCAGCGGCGGTCTACCCGCCGCCGCCACCTGACTCTGCCCCGGTGGATTCGGGGACACCTGGTCTGGCGACCCACCGCCATGTCCCCCTCCCCCCCTCCCATGACTCTTGATCCTGTTTTTTGTTTTTGGCCATCTGGGATCTGTCCGTAAGGGGGGGGTTCTGTCATGTCTGTGTTCATGTTTTTGTTTGGCCATGTGCTGTTTTGTTTTTTGGACACTTCCTTAGTTCCTTGTTTCACTTCCTGGTTTTGTTTTGTTTTGTTTCCATGGTTACTCATTAGTTTCACCTGTTCCACGTTTGGACTCACACACACCTGTCTCACGTTTTCACATTGTCATGTCACGCACCTGTTCACAGTTAGTCACGCACCTGTTTTCACTTATCATGTCACTATATAGGCTTTTCTGTTTCTGTTGTTCGTCCTGGCGACATCACCCATTCATGCCATGTCCACAGTTCCTTGTCACGTTAGTTCTTGTTTCATCTCTTGTCACGTAAGTTTTTGTTTGTTTAATGTTCATAGTTCTCCGCCATGTGCGCGCCTTTTGTTTTCCTAGTCAAGTTTTTTACCTCCGCTGTGAGCGCCTTTTGTTTGTACCTTTTTGTTTGAGTTTATAGTAATAATTAAACTATGTCTTTACCTGCACGCCACGTCCGTTCCAATTCTTTTGCACCACGGAGAGCAAACCACGCCAAAGACCTAGTTATGACAAAAGTCAAGTATTTCATACATATATATATATATATATATATATATATATATATATATATATATATATATATAGCTAGAATTCACTGAAAGTCAAGTATTTCATACATATATATATATATGTATATAAATATATATATATATATATATATATATATATATATATATATATATATATATATATATATATATATATATATATATATATATATATATATATATGTATATATATATGTATATATATATGTATATATATATGTATATATGTATATATATGTATATATATGTATATATATGTATATATATGTATATATATGTATATATGTATATATATGTATATATATGTATATATGTATATATATATATATATATATATATATATATGTATATATATATATATATATGTATATGTATATATATGTATATATATGTATATGTATATATATATATGTATATGTATATATGTATGTATATATATATATATATATATATATGTATATATGTATGTATATATATATATATATATGTATATATATATATATATATATATATATATATGTATATAGTATGTATATATATATATATATATATGTATATATATATATATATATATATATATATATATGTATATATGTATGTATATATATATATATATATATATATATATATATATATATATATATATATATATATATATATATATATATATATATATATATATATATAAATATAAATATATATATATATATGAAATACTTAAGTTGGTGAATTCTAGCTGTAAATATACTCTCCTCTTAACCACACCCTTAACCACGCCCCCCGACCACGCCCACACCTCCCGATATCGGAGGTCTCAAGGTTGGCAAGTATGCCTAAAGGTGACTGTGTAAACAGAGCGATGTCCCCATAAAAAAAATAAAAAATATAAATTAAAAAAAATTAAAATTTCTCCTGAAGGAATCAATAAACTACTATCTATCTATCTATCTATCTATCTATCTATTAAGTAAGCATTGCCAGAACTCGCACGCACACACACTCACACACACACACACACACACACACACATATATATATATATATATACAAACACACACACACACACATGCATTCACACACACACACACATTAATATTTTATATACATACATAATTTTATCGCCCAGCCTTAGTTCCATTGTAGATGAACCGCAGCACAGCTTCCAAAATTCCCAGAAAAAGTGGCGCATGTGCTGCTTGTTTCAAAACATAGCAAAACGCCACAGGTAGGAGCATGACAACATGGATGCACAGTAAATGAGTGTCTCCATGGTTAACTGGTTTGCACCAGTTATCATTTATACACGTAGTTCTAGTAGATCACACGGCCACTATCAGTACTCGCAATTTCATAGTTTGCACGCGCTCTTTAGCACGTAATATTTGGATTTCAGTCGATCGGGCCCCATGTCTTTCACGGCTCCTGCATATTTAAGTCCAGTCGAAGTACATTCCGTCTCATTTAGAGTCATGTAATTGCCCGCAAAAGTTAAAAAATTCATCAGAAGCCGTTCTCTTTTAGCTATGAGCTATGCAAAAGCTTCCTTGAAATAGTACATCTTTAATGGCTGGAACACACGCTCCCTGATGTTTAGTGGCTTTTCATGTTTTTGGTAAAACCGTCACATCATGTCGCAAAGTATTATATATTTTAAAATACAACAAGCGTCAATCGTTCACATGGTCAAAGGAAACGCTTTGGGGAGGTGTTTTTTTTTTTAATTAAAGAAGAATTTAAACAAAATTTTTTCTATAATTATGTAAGTACCAGTAAAATATATCGATACATTTTTCAGGCAACTGACTGAAAAGTGACAATTGACTTTTGTTTTGAGTCTACCAAATACTGATGGGCGATATGGCCGAAAATCAATTTCACTAATCGAATCGATTTATTTTTTAAATTTTGTTCCAAAAGTCTGTCACTTTAGTAAATGTTTGGGGTGAATTTTATTAAACAAAACCAGTTTTATTTTCGGTAATACAGAAATTGATCAGAGCTGCTTATCTATTTTATGGAGGAAAGTATTCAATCATAGAACTGGCACCAATGCTGATAAAAAAAAAGTACAGATTTTGAATCGAGAATCGATTCTGAATCGAATCGTTACCCCCAAGAATCGAATCGAATCGTACGCTTCCCAAAGATTCACAGCCCTACCGTCTATGACACCGAAAATTTACAAATTCCATCTATAAATTAATATGTAGACATTACCAATGTATACATTGTCAAAATAGAGTAAAACAAATACAATAATATTTATTTATATATATATATATATATATATATATATATATATATATATATATATATATATATATATATATATATATATATATATATATATATATATATATATATATATATACTTTAAATTTTTATTTTTTATTTTTTTATTATGTTATCAATTTGATAAATAAAGTTGTTTTTGATTACAAGCATAATTTATAAGCACAATTGCCATTCATTTAATATATGTTTAAACATAATTAAAACTTTTATATTTTATCATTGTATACATCATCATCGTGATATAAAATGACTTATTACATATTTTTAGTGCAGTATGGACTATTGTTGGGCCATTAATAGAAATTATGATGTCACACCGATTAATCCGATGACAGAAAAAAACTATTAAAAGGTGGCTTAAGGTGAACAAATCAAGCACTCCTTACCTTGGAGGAGGTAGTAAACTTCCCCTGAGCGCAAAGTGTAAACCGGTTTGTAGACGTTGCCCTCTAGTGGGTTCCTCGGACCACCACACACTGCCACGAGAGCCCGGATTGCAGGGTACAACACTGTTTTATTTTCATAAATCGTGCCAGCCTTTTGCTTTCCAGCAAAATGTCTTTTTCTCAGTCCGTTTCTCTTTCTCTCTCTCTCTCTGGCTCCCACTCCAACTCCAACCACGTGTCTCGCTCCGGCTGCTGCTAATAAAGGCGACAGGTGATTAGATAACAAAGCCCACCTGGGCCATCTACACCTGTCGCTGTCTTTGAGGCCGATCCTGGCACACACCGTTCCGCGGCAGGCCCGCAGGCCACGCCCCCCTCCACACAGTTATTTTCGAATAGTGGGATGGGTCGGTGATGCAATGCTTGGTGGTCACCTGCTTTATCAGTATCATGCATGAAAAAGCGATGTACTACAAAACGTGCTCGTTGTGGCCATTAATCCTGGCCTCCTCAAATTGTTTTATTTATTTCTGTAAACTAAAGTGTTTTGCATAGTGTGCTCCTGAGTTAATTGCTAATCAGTTAGAATTCTTTTTTTTTTATTAATTATTTATTGAGTTCATTTAATTGTATTTTTCACTATCACATGGTTAAAGTCGGTCCAACAACTTTTATAGCTTAAATAAGAATGTACCTTGTTTTTGGAATTTCAGTCAAATTATGATGTTAATAAGGTTACAGTAATCTTTGATCAATGTATATATATATATATATATATATATATATATATATATATATATATATATATATACATATATATATATATATATATATATATATATATATATATATATATATATATATATATATATATATATATACATATATATATATATATATATATATATATATATATATATATATATATATATATATATATATATATATATATATATATATATATACACTACCGTTCAAAAGTTTGGGGTCACATTGAAATGTCCTTATTTTTGAAGGAAAAGCACTGTACTTTTCAATGAAGATAACTTTAAACTAGTCTTAACTTTAAAGAAATACACTCTATACATTGCTAATGTGGTAAATGACTATTCTAGCTGCAAATGTCTGGTTTTTGGTGCAATATCTACATAGGTGTATAGAGGCCCGTTTCCAGAAACTATCACTCCAGTGTTCTAATGGTACAATGTGTTTGCTCATTGGCTCAGAAGGCTAATTGATGATTAGAAAACCCTTGTGCAATCATGTTCACACATCTGAAAACAGTTTAGCTTGTTACAGAAATTACAAAACTGACCTTCCTTTGAGCAGATTGAGTTTCTGGAGCATCACATTTGTGGGGTCAATTAAGCGCTCAAAATGGCCAGAAAAAGAGAACTTTCATCTGAAACTCGACAGTCTATTCTTGTTCTTACAAATGAAGGCTATTCCACAAATATGTTTGGGTGACCCCAAACTTTTGAACGGTAGTGTATATATATATATATATATATATATATATATATATATATATATATATATATATATATATATATATATATATATATATATATATATATATATATATATATATATATATATATATATATATATATATATATATATATATTTGTTTTTTTTCCATTTTACGTTTTCTTTAATGTTTTTAAGGACACTAATGTTATGCAGAGGTGTACTTATAACAATTTATTGACAAATTATACCATTTATAGGCTAACAGAAAACAATTCAAACACACATGGGGTCGGTCGTGCCGGACTTACAGTATTTCCGCACCAAATGCCCTCCGAACATTCTGCGAGGAATGAAGAAAAACATCGGACTTCAAC
>NC_084743.1:63886811-63974904 GCF_033978785.1 Entelurus aequoreus | reverse complement strand
ATTGAAATGTCCTTATTTTTGAAGGAAAAGCACTGTACTTTTCAATGAAGATAACTTTAAACTAGTCTTAACTTGAAAGAAATACACTCTATACATTGCTAATGTGGTAAATGACTATTCTAGCTGCAAATGTCTGGTTTTTGGTGCAATATCTACATAGGTGTATAGAGGCCCATTTCCAGCAACTATCACTCCAGTGTTCTAATGGTACAATGTGTTTGCTCACTGGCTCAGAATGCTAATTGATGATTAGAAAACCCTTGTGCAATCATGTTCACACATCTGAAAACAGTTTAGCTCGTTACAGAAGCTACAAAACTGACCTTCCTTTGAGCAGATTGAGTTTCTGGAGCATCACATTTGTGGGGTCAATTAAACGCTCAAAATAGCCAGAAAAAGAGAACTTTCATCTGAAACTCGACAGTCTATTCTTGTTCTTAGAAATGAAGGCTATTCCACAAAATTGTTTGGGTGACCCCAAACTTTTGAACGGTAGTATATATATATATATATATATATATATATATATATATATATATATATATATATATATATATATATATATATATATATATATATATATATATATATATATATATATATGTATATATATATATATATATATATATATATATATATATATATATATATATATATATATATATATATATATATATATATATATATATATATATATATATATATATATATATATACACTACCGTTCAAAAGTTTGGATATATATATATATATATATATATATATATATATATATATATATATATATATATATATATATATATATATATATATACACTACCGTTCAAAAGTTTGGGGTCACCCAAACAATTTTGTGGAATAGCCTTCATTTCTAAGAACAAGAATAGACTGTCGAGTTTCAGATGAAAGTTCTCTTTTTCTGGCTATTTTGAGCGTTGAATTGACCCCACAAATGTGATGCTCCAGAAACTCAATCTGCTCAAAGGAAGGTCAGTTTTGTAGCTTCTGTAACGAGCTAAACTGGCTATTCCACAAAATTGTTTGGGTGACCCCAAACTTTTGAACGGTAGTGTATATATATATATATATATATATACTTTCCTCCTTACATATTTTCTTAAAAGATTAGTCTCAAAAATAACATTTGGTATGGTATGGTTATCTCTCTTGTCTTGATAAATGTCAAGGATGTGTGCAATTGACTGTTTTACTCCTATTTCTATTGATTAAATAAGTTATGTTACCAAAGTGTGTAAAAAGTGAGTTGCCTTGTCAGAGAGATAACTGCTGTTTGCATTTCACGAGTCCCCAGGGAGGTTTTTTTTAGAGCACATGTTCATCATCGGAAAGGTCAGCATGCATAATCATAATCTGTCATTTCAAAGTTTATGGTGATGAAAATCGTAAGAAATATGTAGCCTTCACATTCAAACCTATGAATTGAGATACTCGACAGAGCTAACCGAGCTTTTTTTTCTTCCTGCGGGTCGGCAGCTGCAGAGACACGACCTGGGTGCCGGGAATGTTTGGATAGCTGACAAGAGTGCCAAGTGCCAGAGGCAACCTGCCACCTCCCGTGTTCAGGAAACCTTCAGTCAAACCGCCGTGGACTGGGCTGACTTATCCAAATACATTTGATGTTGAAAGGCTACTGCCTTCATGACCTGGTCACGCACACACACCGACACCAGTCACAACATTAGGAAAAGCTGCAAAGTCAGATCCAGGAATGCTGCTTTTAGACAGAAATAGGCTTTTTTTTTTTTTGAGTAAGTAATACAAATACTGTTAGTATAAAAACTCTGCTAGTGTCAGTCAAAAATATGCAGAGCTCTTTCGGAGGAATTTCCATTGTCAGTGTCCCTCGTAAAGCGTCAAGCTTTTACCAGAGTTATGCTTCAAAATTGATTCAGAGTCAGCTGATTCACTTTTGATTGATTTGATTTCCAGTCTGGATGGTCGTCAATCGTTTTGCAAAAAGCAACAATTGTTGTATTGCTGGCATTTTCCGAAAAGCGCTCGGCTGCAGCAGTCTTCTTATTTGCACATGCAAAGCAGAGTTGCAACTTCTAAAACTGGAACATGTTCGGCCAGTTTCAACGTACAGCGCAGTTCACCTTGAATGTATCATTTTTATTGTATTTTTTGCTGCAGCTGTTACATAAACTGTAATATTGTACTTGGTAATGGGGATTTGTTATATTTTGTATATATTATATAAAAATATAATATATACAGTTATACAGTGGTCAATAACGGGGTAGAGCGGAATATACGTTTGGTCAGGAAAAAACACAGAGGCTATTTCATCCCTACAAGCCTGTTTCGCAGGTTTCCCTGCTTGTCAGGGGATTTTATTGAAGTGTCTGTGGCTGTTACTAGTAACCTATTTATACATGTATATATATATATATATATATATATATATATATATATATATATATATATATATATATATATATATATATATATATATATATATATATATATATATATATATATACATATATATATATATATATATATATATATATATATATATATATATACACAATAAGAAGTACAAGAGACTTTTTAATACTAAAAATATCAACGTAATCATTGTAATATCGACTATTAACCGCTGTTGTACTTGGTATCATTACAGTTGATATCTGTGGCTATTACATGTATATATAGGGTACTAGTACCTTATATATACATGTGTATATATAGGGTACTAGTACCCTATATATATATATACATATATACACATATATATATATATATATATATATATATATATATATATATATATATATATATATATATATATATATATATATATATATATATATATATATATATATATACACATATATATATATATATATACATATATATATATATGTATATATATATATATATATATATATATATATATATATATATATATATATATATATATATATATATATATATATATATATGTGTATATATATATATGTATATATATATATATATATATATGTATATATATATATATATATGTGTGTATATATATATATATATATATATATATATATATATATATATATATATATATATATATATATATATATATATATATATGTGTATATATGTATATATATATATATATATAGGGTACTAGTATACATGTATATATATATAGGGTATACAGTATATAGGGTACCAGTACCCTATATATACATGTATATATATAGGGTATATATAGGGTACTAGTATTTATTTTTTTATATTGTCTCTGTATTGGTTTTCTATTCATTTATTCTTTGTTTTTATTCAGTCATTTGTGTAGCATAATATTGTTTTTAATATTATTTTTAATATCGTTTTTAATATTGTTTTTAATATTGTTTTTAACATGGCTGTGCAGCACTTTGGAAACATTCTTGTTGTGTAAATGTGCTATATAAATAAAGTGGATTGGATTGGATAGTACCCTATATATACATGTATATATAGGGTACATTTCAAATTGTTTTACCCTATATATACACATCCCTATATATACACATGTATATATAGGGTACTAGTACCCTATATATACATGTATATATAGGGTACTAGTACCCTATAAATACACATGCATATATAGGGTACTAGTACCCTATATATACATGTAACAGCCACAGATATCAACTGTAATGATACCAAGTACAACAGCGGTTAATAGTCGATACTACAATGATTACGTTGATATTTTTATTATTAAAAAATCTCTTGTACTTCTTATTGTTTATAAAGTCAGGAAATACGTCACTGGACACATGGAGACTTTAATAATGACCAATGTATGATCCTGTAACTACTTGGTATTAGAATGATACCTACATTTGTGGTATCATCCAAAACTAATGTAATGTGTCCAATCAACAGAATAATAAGTGATTATTACATTTTAACAGAAGTGTAGATACAACAGGTTAAAAGAAAACGTAAGCAGATATTAACAGTAAGTGAACAAGTAGATTAATAATTAATTTCCTACCACTTGTCCTTAATAATGTTGACAAAATAATAGAATGAGAAATGACACAATATGTTACTGCATATGTCAGCAGACTAAATTAGTAGCCTTTGTTTGCTTACTTAATACTAGAAGAGAAGTTGTTTAGTATATTTACTATCTTATTCAATGCTAAAATTCTTATTTTCTTACAAAAACATATGTTGAATGTATCATAACATTTTCTGTTAACATAAAGCCAATAATGACATTTTTTGCAGTCCCCTTTAATCATAAAATACATTTAGGTACCGAGGCATCAACAAACTGCACGCAAGCTCATGCTAAAATGCATGAACCTTCTGATTTGATGATTCTGCATTTTTTAAACACGAGTATCCAACATTGTAACAAAATGTGTAAGTCAGAGGAGATGAAAACCACCAGGTCCCCTTCAAAGGATTCTTTACTATTAGGAGATAGAGCCTGGTAGAGGTCTGCGCTCTCAACGTGCTTTTCTATTTTAGTTATTGATCTATTTGCAGTGGTCAAACAAGCATGAGTGCTTTTCTAAGTACAAACCTCGACCCCAGTGCAGTTGGCACGTTGTGTAAACCGTAAATAAAAACAGAATACAATGATGTGCAAATCCTTTTAGACTTATATTCAATTGAATACATTTCAAAAACTAGATATTTAACGTTTGAACTGGAAGACTTTGGTTTTTTTTGCAAATATTAGCTCATTTGGAATTTGATGCCTGCAACATGTTTCAGAAAAGCTGGCACAAGTGGCAAAAAAGACTGAGAAAGTTGAGGAATTCTCATCAAACACTTATTTGGAACATCCCACAGGTGAACAGGCTAATTGGGAACAGGTGGGTGCCATGATTGGGTGTAAAAGCAGCTTCCATGAAATTTACAGTCATTCACAAACAAAGATGGGGCGAGGGTCAACACTTTGTGAACAAATGACAACATTTCTCAACCAGCTATTGCAAGGAATTTAGGGATTTCTCCATCTACGCTCCGTAATATCATCAAAAGGTTCAGAGAATCTGGAGAAATCACTGCACGTAAGTGATGATATTACGGACCTTTGATACCTCAGGCGGTACTGCATCAAAAAGAAACATTAGTGTGTAAAGGATATCACCACATGGGCTCAGGAAGACTTCAGAAAACCACTGTCAGTAACTACCGTTTGTCGCTATATCAGTGTGTGCAAGTTAAAACTCTGCTATGCAAAGCTGATGGCATTTATCAACAACACCCAGAAACACTGCCGGCTTCGCTGGACCCTCTAAGATGGACTGATGCAAAGTGGAAAAGTGTTCTGTGGTCTGACGAGTCCACATTTCAAATTGTTTTTGGAAACTAACTGTTGATGTCGCGTCCTCCAGAACAAAGAGGAAAAGGACCATCCGGATTGTAATAGGCACAATGTTCAAAAGCCAGCATCTGTGATGGTATGGGGGTGTATTAGTGCCCAAGACATGGGTAACTTACACATCTGTGAAGGCACCATTAATGCTGAAAGGTACATACAGGTTTTGGAGCAATATCATCCATGCAACGTTATCATGGACGCCCCTGCTTATTTTAGCAATACAATGCCAAGCCACGCATTACAACTGCGTGGCTTCGTAGTAAAAGAGTGCGGGTACTAGACTGGCCTGCCTGTAGTCCAGATCTGTCCCGTTTTGAAAATGTGTGGTGCATTATGAAGCCTAACGGAGACCCCGGACTGTTGAACAACTTAAGCTGTACATCAAGCAAGAATGGGAAATAATTCCGCCTGAAAAGCTTCAAAAATGTGTCTCCTCAGTTCCCAAACGTTTACTGAGTGTTGTTAAAAGGAAAGGCCATGTAACACAGTGGTAAAAATGCCTCTCTGCCAACTTGTTTGCAATGTGTTGCTGCCATTAAATTCTAAGTTAGTGATTATTTGCACAAAAAAAATGAAGTTTCTCACGTCGAACATTAAATATCTTGTCTTTGCAGTCTATTCAATTGAATATAAGTTGAAAAGGATTTGCAAATCATTGTATTCTGTTTTTATTTATGATTTACACAACGTGCCAACTTCACTGTTTTTTTTTTTTTTTTTAGAAGACATGAGGGGGTTCTATTTGTCGTGGTAGTCGTGCCCTTGCAGTTTTTAATTAAAAGTCCATTGTATCAATAAATATGTGGCATCCCTGGAGCCCACGGATACCTTCATTGCAACAGCACCGACACCCTTAAATGGTTTGACCTCATAAGCGGACGTCTCTTCATTTCCCAGGCGTGCCCGGGAGTCTTTGTGCTCGCGAGACTGATAAGTCACGCCGCGGCGGCACGTCGTGCGGCGCCGAGGCATCAGCTGTCACCCCGTACATGCTGTACAAACGCCCGCCCGCAGACAGCGAAACTGTTTAAGGGCTACGAAGACAAAGAGCGAGACATGGACCTTGGCAGGTTTACGGAGGATCTTTCAAAGAGCAAGTCTGTCAGCTGTTCCAGGAATGCTTTTTTTTTTTTTTTTTTTTTTTTTTCGCCTTGTCTCTCTCGTCTGCACCGGAGGCTGCCGGCTATGCATCGCTCTCATGCTGCGAAGTACATCCAGCAGCTTTTTTTCTTCTCGACAGCCAGTGTGATATCAAAAAACTGAATGGATTCATTGTGAGAACAATAAGGCTGCGACTCTTTGGGCAGGACACGATTCCATTGGATTCTTGGGTCCGTTTAGAATCGATTGACTCAAAATCTATACTTGTTTTTACAAACCCCGTTTCCATATGAGTTGGGAAATTGTATTAGATGTAAATATAAACGGAATACAATGATTTGCAAATTCTTTTCAAACCATATTCAATTGAATGTACTACAAAGACAAGATATTTGATGTTCAAACTCATAAACTTTATTTATTTTTGGCAAATAATAATTAACTTAGAATTTCATGGCTGCAACACATGCCAAAGTAGTTGGGAAAGGGCATGTTCACCACTGTGTTTCATGGCCTTTCCTTTTAACAACACTTAGTAAACGTTTGGGAACTGAGGAGACACATTTTTAAGCTTTTTCAGGTGGAATTCTTTCCCATTCTTGCTTGATGTACAGCTTAAGTTGTTCAACAGTCCGGGGGTCTCCCTTGTGCTATTTTAGGCTTCATAATGCGCCACACATTTTCAATGGGAGACAGGTCTGGACTACAGGCAGGCCAGTCTAGTACCCGCACTCTTTTACTATGAAGCCATGTTGTTGTAACACATGGCTTGGCATTGTCTTGCTGAAATAAGCAGGGGCGTCCATGATAAAGTTGCATGGATGTCAACTTATATTGCTCCAAAACCTGTATGTACCTTTCAGCATTAATGGCGCCTTCACAGATGTGTAAGTTACCCATGTCTTCGGCACTAATACACCCCCATACCATCACAGATGCTGGCTTTTCAACTTTGCGCCAAAAAACATTCGGATAGTCCTTTTCCTCTTTGTTCCGGAGGACACGACATCCACAGTTAGTTTCGAAAAGCAATTTAATATGTGGACTCGTCAGACCACAGAACACTTTTCCACTTTGCATCAGTCCGTCTTAGATGAGCTCGGGCCTAGCAAAGCCGGCTGTGTTTCTGGGTGTTGTTGATAAATGCCTTTCGCTTTGCATAGTAGAGTTTTAACTTGCACTTACAGATGTAGCAACAAACTGCAGTGGTTTTCTGAAGTGTCCCTGAGCCCATGTGGTGATATCCTTTACACACTGATGTGGGTTTTTGATGCAGTACCGCCTGAGGGATTGAAGATCACAGGCATTCAATGTTGGTTTTCAGCCTTGCTACTTACGTGCAGTGATTTCTCCAGATTATCTGAACCTTTTGATGATATTATGGACTGTGGATGGTGACATTTCTAAATTCCTTGCAATAGCTAGTTGAGAAAAGTCGTTGTTAAACAATTTGCTGACACATTTCAATTAATCAATCAATCAATCAATCAATTCATTTATTGTCATTGTCATAAGAACACGTAAGTCATACATGTCAACAAGATTTTTTTTTAGATTTGTCATTTCCCAATTAGCCTGTTCACCTGTGGGATGTTCCAAATAAGTGTTTGATGAGCATTCCTCAGCTTTATCTGTCTTTTTTGCCCTTGTGCCAGCTTTTTCCAAATGAGCTAATATTTGCAAACAATAACAAAGTTTTCCAGTTGAAACGTTAAATATCTTGTCTTTGCAGTCTATTCAATTGAATATAGCATGAAAATATTTTTTTAATCATTGTATTCTGTTGTTATTTACCATTTACATAACGTGCCAACTTCACTGGTTTTGGGTTTTGCAGAATTTTCCAGATAAGTGAATTATACCGTTTTTGGATTGAGTTAGTGTAGATTGCTATTTTATTGTCAAATTAAATGCTGTAAAAAAAAGTTGCCGCCTCTTTACAAACACTTTCAATGAGCTTTTTCATTGCGTTTGTCGTTAATATTTATATTCGACTCCAGAATTGTGGCAGCAGCTTGATGCTTAGAACGACAAAAGGTAGTTAAATAGGTCAGCTTGCCAAATGTCAAACTAGAGGCAGAATTAAAGGCCCCTGCAACGAAGGTAAGCGTTTTATCGCCATCCGTACTAATTATCATTTTTAATACGCTCGTCTCATTGCTTGTCCCTTTCAACCGGTTACCCGTTCCTTTTCCCTTTCCACACTCAGTGCCAGCAAAACAATTTGAATTTGCATATTTACATAACTACCCCGCTGATGACCTGTCATACAAAGTTCAGAGCGAATGAAATACCACCGATATCATTTGCATAAAGTCAGAAATAAGTTTTGATGTCCACACACCTTTTATTTTGGTGATTCCGTAACTGATTTCATGTGATATTATCGCACGAGTTATCAGAATAAGGACTTAATACCGTATATAGCACAGGTGTCAAACTCAAGGCCCGGGGGGTCAGATCTGGATTATTTTATCTGACCCACAAACACCTGGAAATGATATGTGTCAATAAAGTACTTCATATTTTCTCACTAAATGTAATTGATTATTTTCAGTTTGACAGAAAAAATATATGTACTGCTTGAAATCGCATACATTTTCAACTTTAATTTTATTGCGACAAATATTACAGTATATTATATTTTCCAAACATGTTTTTTTGTCTAAATAAAAACACTTAACTTTACAGCAAACTACCCATCAAATTAATAAAAATGACAATACATTTTAAATTGTTCTTTACAGCATTATACTGTAAATTGAAAAAAAAACAACTGCCGTATTTCCTTGAATTTCCGCCGGGTATATAATATGCGCATGCCTAGAATTACCGCCGGGTCAGAATTACCGCCGGGTCAAACTCGTTTCGCAAAATAATTAGCATATGCCTAGAATTACCGCCGGGTCAAACTCGTCACGTCACGAGTGACACTTCACCTTTCAAGGCATCATTTTCATAATGGAGGAGGCTAATTTCAATAATTTAAAATCGCATAAAGGGAAGAAGATAAAGAGCTATTCAGTAGGATTTAAGGTAATTGCAATTGTTATTATTAACATTGTGTTAGTTTGTAGTGGTGGAGAGCTGACTTTTTGTTGTTGGAGTTGCGTCTTTCAAAGCGCTTTATTTTGAAAAAATGTTTTATTGATGTAGCTGCGTGTGTCAAATATGAGTCATTTTGATGCAGTTGTACGAGTAACATTTCAGAAACAAATCATGAGCTAAGAAAACCTGTTAACAGGCGGTAATAATTTTATTTTAATTGCCTTTTCAGACTCAAACAAAAAGAACTCCCGGGATGATTCATTGTGCTTTAAATTTTATTGCGGCATTAAGCGATGTCATGATGGTATCCTTACATCACACTCAAATTTATAAGCGCATGCCTAAATTTACCGCATGCCTTTGGTAAGCGCCGGAGTGAGAAGAGGTTTTAAATTAATTACCGCCCCGGCGCTAATTCAAGGAAATACGGTACTGTTTCTTGCATTAAAATTATGTTGACTGAGCTGCCAGTTTTTGACTGTAAAATCTACATTTGTTGTTTTTTAACAGTGTATTACTGTAAATGGAAAGACGGTACATTTGTTTTTACGGTAGACAAACTGGCAGCTAAGTTGCCAGAATAATAAAAAAAAAAATTATACTGTTTTTCCATTAAAGGTATAATACAGTAAAAGCAATGTAAGTGCCAGCTTTTTTTCGTAAAGAGGACAGCAGAAGAGTAATCAGGCCCATCCGTACTATTTCTCCTGGAAGCTGCAGTTCCAGTCTGAGGCTCGCTGAAACAAATAAAGCTTGTTCTCCGACCATTCCTCGTTGGCGTCTTCTGAGCTGCCAGTTTTTGACTGTAAAATCTACATTTGTTTGTTTTTTAACAGTGTATTACTGTAAGTGGAAAGACGGTACATTTGTTTTTACGGTAGACAAACTGGCAGCTAAATTGCCAGAATAAAAAATAAATAAATTCTACTGTTTTTCCATTAACAGTATAATATAGCAAAAACAATGTAAATGCCAGCTTTTTTTCGTAAAGAGGACAGCAGAAGAGTAATCAGGCCCATCCATACTATTTCTCCTGGAAGCTGCAGTTCCAGTCTGAGGCTCGTTGAAACAAATAAAGCTTGTTCTCCGACCATTCCTCATTGGCGTCTTCTGAGCTGCCAGTTTTTGACTGTAAAATCTACATTTGTTGTTTTTTAACAGTGTATTACTGTAAATGGAAAGACGGTACATTTGTTTTTACGGTAGACAAACTGGCACCTAAGTTGCCAGAATAAAAAATAAATAAATTCTACTGTTTTTCCATTAACAGTATAATATAGTAAAAACAATGTAAATGCCAGCTTTTTTTCATAAATTGGACAGCAGAAGAGTAATCAGGCCCATCCGTACTATTTCTCCTGGAAGCTGCAGTTCCAGTCTGAGGCTCGCTGAAACAAATAAAGCTTGTTCTCCGACCATTCCTCGTTGGCGTCTTCTGAGCTGCCAGTTTTTGACTGTAAAATCTACATTTGTTTGTTTTTTAACAGTGTATTACTGTAAGTGGAAAGACGGTACATTTGTTTTTTACGGTAGACAAACTGGCAGCTAAATTGCCAGAATAAAAAATAAATAAATTCTACTGTTTTTCCATTAACAGTATAATATAGTAAAAACAATGTAAATGCCAGCTTTTTTTCGTAAAGAGGACAGCAGAAGAGTAATCAGGCCCATCCATACTATTTCTCCTGGAAGCTGCAGTTCCAGTTTGAGGCTCGCTGAAACAAATAAAGGTAGTTCTCCGCCCATTCCTCATTGGCGTCTTCTGAGCTGCCAGTTTTTGACTGTAAAATCTACATTTGTTGTTTTTTAACAGTGTATTACTGTAAATGGAAAGACGGTACATTTGTTTTTACGGTAGACAAACTGGCACCTAAGTTGCCAGAATAAAAAATAAATAAATTCTACTGTTTTTCCATTAACAGTATAATATAGTAAAAACAATGTAAATACCAGCTTTTTTTCGTAAATTGGACAGCAGAAGAGTAATCAGGCCCACCCGTACTATTTCTCCTGTAAGCTGCAGTTCCAGTCTGAGGCTCGTTGAAACAAATAAAGCTTGTTCTCCAACCATTCCTCGTTGGCGTCTTCTGAGCTGCCAGTTTTTGACTGTAAAATCTACATTTGTTGTTTTTTAACAGTGTATTACTGTAAATGGAAAGACGGTACATTTGTTTTTACGGTAGACAAACTGGCAGCTAAGTTGCCAGAATAAAAAATAAATAAATTCTACTGTTTTTCCATTAACAGTATAATATAGTAAAAACAATGTAAATGCCAGCTTTTTTTCGTAAATTGGACAGCAGAAGAGTAATCAGGCCCATCCGTATTATTTCTCCTGGAAGCTGCAGTTCCAGTCTGAGGCTCGTTGAAACAAATAAAGCTTGTTCTCCGACCATTCCTCGTTGGCGTCTTCTGAGCTGCCAGTTTTTGACTGTAAAATCTACATTTGTTGTTTTTTAACAGTGTATTACTGTAAATGGAAAGACGGTACATTTGTTTTTACGGTAGACAAACTGGCAGCTAAGTTGCCAGAATAAAAAATAAAAAAATTCTACTGTTTTTCCATTAACAGTATAATATAGTAAACACAATGTAAATGCCAGCTTTTTTTCGTAAAGAGGACAGCAGAAGAGTAATCAGGCCCATCCATACTATTTCTCCTGGAAGCTGCAGTTCCAGTCTGAGGCTCGCTGAAACAAATAAAGCTTTTTCTCCGACTATTCCTCGTTGGCGTCTTCTGAGCTCCCAGTTTTTGACTGTAAAATCTACATTTGTTTGTTTTTTAACAGTGTATTACTGTAAGTGGAAAGACGGTACATTTGTTTTTACGGTAGACAAACTGGCAGCTAAGTTGCCAGAATAAAAAATAAATAAATTCTACTGTTTTTCCATTAACAGTATAATATAGTAAAAACAATGTAAATGCCAGCTTTTTTTTCGTAAAGAGGACAGCAGAAGAGTAATCAGGCCCATCCATACTATTTCTCCTGGAAGCTGCAGTTCCAGTCTGAGGCTCGTTGAAACAAATAAAGCTTGTTCTCCGACCATTCCTCGTTGGCGTCTTCTGAGCTGCCAGTTTTTGACTGTAAAATCTACATTTGTTGTTTTTTAACAGTGTATTACTGTAAATGGAAAGACGGTACATTTGTTTTTACGGTAGACAAACTGGCAGCTAAGTTGCCAGAATAAAAAATAAATAAATTCTACTGTTTTTCCATTAACAGTATAATATAGTAAAAACAATGTAAATGCCAGCTTTTTTTCGTTAATTTGGACAGCAGAAGAGTAATCAGGCCCATCCGTACTATTTCTCCTGGAAGCTGCAGTTCCAGTCTGAGGCTCGTTGAAACAAATAAAGCTTGTTCTCCGACCATTCCTCGTTGGCGTCTTCTGAGCTGCCAGTTTTTGATTGTAAAATCTACATTTGTTGTTTTTTAACAGTGTATTACTGTAAATGGAAGGACGGTACATTTGTTTTTACGGTAGACAAACTGGCAGCTAAGTTGCCAGAATTTAAAAAAAAAAAATTCTACTGTTTCTCCATTAACAGTATAATATATTAAAAACAATGTAAATGCCAGCTTTTTTTCGTAAAGAGGACAGCAGAAGAGTAATCAGGCCCATCCATGCTATTTCTCCTGGAAGCTGCAGTTCCAGTCTGAGGCTCGTTGAAACAAATAAAGCTTGTTCTCCGACCATTCCTCGTTGGCGTCTTCTGAGCTGCCAGTTTTTGACTGTAAAATCTACATTTGTTGTTTTTTAACAGTGTATTACTGTAAATGGAAAGACGGTACATTTGTTTTTACGGTAGACAAACTGGCAGCTAAGTTGCCAGAATAAAAAATAAAAAAATTCTACTGTTTTTCCATTAACAGTATAATATAGTAAACACAATGTAAATGCCAGCTTTTTTTCGTAAAGAGGACAGCAGAAGAGTAATCAGGCCCATCCATACTATTTCTCCTGGAAGCTGCAGTTCCAGTCTGAGGCTCGCTGAAACAAATAAAGCTTTTTCTCCGACTATTCCTCGTTGGCGTCTTCTGAGCTCCCAGTTTTTGACTGTAAAATCTACATTTGTTTGTTTTTTAACAGTGTATTACTGTAAGTGGAAAGACGGTACATTTGTTTTTACGGTAGACAAACTGGCAGCTAAGTTGCCAGAATAAAAAATAAATAAATTCTACTGTTTTTCCATTAACAGTATAATATAGTAAAAACAATGTAAATGCCAGCTTTTTTTTCGTAAAGAGGACAGCAGAAGAGTAATCAGGCCCATCCATACTATTTCTCCTGGAAGCTGCAGTTCCAGTCTGAGGCTCGTTGAAACAAATAAAGCTTGTTCTCCGACCATTCCTCGTTGGCGTCTTCTGAGCTGCCAGTTTTTGACTGTAAAATCTACATTTGTTGTTTTTTAACAGTGTATTACTGTAAATGGAAAGACGGTACATTTGTTTTTACGGTAGACAAACTGGCAGCTAAGTTGCCAGAATAAAAAATAAATAAATTCTACTGTTTTTCCATTAACAGTATAATATAGTAAAAACAATGTAAATGCCAGCTTTTTTTCGTTAATTTGGACAGCAGAAGAGTAATCAGGCCCATCCGTACTATTTCTCCTGGAAGCTGCAGTTCCAGTCTGAGGCTCGTTGAAACAAATAAAGCTTGTTCTCCGACCATTCCTCGTTGGCGTCTTCTGAGCTGCCAGTTTTTGATTGTAAAATCTACATTTGTTGTTTTTTAACAGTGTATTACTGTAAATGGAAGGACGGTACATTTGTTTTTACGGTAGACAAACTGGCAGCTAAGTTGCCAGAATTTAAAAAAAAAAAATTCTACTGTTTCTCCATTAACAGTATAATATATTAAAAACAATGTAAATGCCAGCTTTTTTTCGTAAAGAGGACAGCAGAAGAGTAATCAGGCCCATCCATGCTATTTCTCCTGGAAGCTGCAGTTCCAGTCTGAGGCTCGTTGAAACAAATAAAGCTTGTTCTCCGACCATTCCTCGTTGGCGTCTTCTGAGCTGCCAGTTTTTGACTGTAAAATCTACATTTGTTGTTTTTTAACAGTGTATTACTGTAAATGGAAAGACGGTACATTTGTTTTTACGGTAGACAAACTGGCAGCTAAGTTGCCAGAATAATAATTTTAAAAATTATATTGTTTTTCCTTTAACAGTATAATATAGTAAAAATAATGTTCCTCGTTGGCGTCTTCTTGGCTCATCACCCATCACACGACCAACAAATATACAACAACTGTTTATTTATTTTGCACGGCAGCAGCTGCTAAATCTCCTTTTAAGACAAATCAATCGTGAAATGGAATAAGACGTTACAGTATTCGGGGTTAGCCTCCAACAACTATAGTGAGCTCACCATCTGTTGCAAACCTGACTTTCATAATCGCATGCAAACATTTACCTGCATGCTAACCAGACAATACAGTAGCCGCCATTCTACTATGGCTTCCATCGCCGGCGTCACTGCGACTGTTTATTCAAGTGCGAGTGACGGAAGGGTAAATCCATCCCTTCCCCTGCCACTCTGTACTCCTTTGTCCCCGAAGATCCAATCCTCCTCTCTTACCTGCCGTCACCAGATGGCTCACCACCTGCCTCGGCAATCTACAAAGGCTGCAATTACCCTTCATGTCCGACAAAGGGAGACTCACACTTCAACAAATAGGAGATGCACACATAGACATGAGTCGCCCAATTAAACGGAATACACAAAAAAGTAGCCGGTAAGCCACTATAATCACACATTTGCATACCGGCTTTTATATTCTGCACGGGAAAGAAATGGAAAGGAATAAAACAAACGCTTAGGGAGATTAAGCAGATTCCTTTACACTTAGAAATTGCTGGGCATGAAACAATATAAGAAAACGCTTACCTGTTTAAACAAACGTTATACTTTTTATCCAGATCATTTAAAAATGCATTTTTTTTCCTAATAATCTCACATTTTGACTCCGACAAGTGCAGTCTCAGGGGTGTGTCCCAATTTGCATACACACCAAAGAGGTACCGATGGTTAGAGGCAGTGGGATTTGTTGGCTCTCCAAGCCATTACACCTTAATGACGGTTATTATCTCGTCGTACCGGGATGTTAGTAACTGCATTATATTTTTTTCTTTTTTCCCCCATAACAACACACAATGGATTATGCATGTGTGCGTCTCAGTGTCTGCAGGCGCTTCCCTGTTGCTGCCGATAATTGCAGGGTTGCTGACAGTTGTGATGAACAACAGCTACTTTTACCAAAGCGTTGCCTTGAAATGTCTACCGCTCAAAGTAGAACGGCACACAACTGGCGCAATTTGTTTGTGTGACGAGACCACGCGACGGCACAGGTAGGGATGAGCCGATCGATTGGCCACCGATCAGTATCGGCCATCCATCCATCCATCCATTTACTACCGCTTATACCCTTCGGGGTTGCGGGGGGCGCTGGAGCCCAACGTTCCCTCTAAGGTGCGCGCCTGCGCAATTGCGCACTGCTTAAGCGTCCTCTGCGCACAGCAAATATATGCCGAGCACTAGGGATGGGCGATACCACATTTTTAGGATTCGATACGATACCGCTACTTTTTCTTGCATTTTCATCGATACAGTGAAAAATATTATTACTATTGTTATTATTTAAAGGCCTACTGAAAGCCACTACTACCGACCACCAAGTCTGATAGTTTATGTATCAATGATGAAATCTTAACATTGAAACACATGCCAATACGGCCGGGTTAACTTATAAAGTGCAATTTTAAAATTCCCGCCACACTTCCGGTTGAAAAACTCCTTTGGATATGATTTATGCGCGTGACGTCACAAAATCCACGGAAGTGGTTGTACCCCATCGACCCGATACAAAAACCTCTTGTTTTCTTCGACAAAATTCCACAGTATTCTGGACATCTGTGTTGGTGAATCTTTTGCAATTTGTTTAATGAACAATGGAGGCTGCAAAGAAGAATGTTGTAGGTGGGATCGATCTGTGTATTAGCGGCTAAGTACAATACTTACAGCAACACAACAAGGACTACTTACTACGCCTAGCTGATGCTTGCCGCCAAACCCACGGATGAAGTCCTTCGTCGCGCCGTCGATCGCTGGAACGCAGGTGAGCACGGCTGTTGATGGGAAGATGAGGGCTGGCTGGCGTAGGTGGAGCGCTAATGTTTTTATCATAGTTCTGTGAGGTCCGGTTGCTAAGTTGCTAAATTAGCCTTAGCGTCGTTAGCAACAGCATTGTTAAGCCTTACCAGGCTGAGAATGTTTAACCGTGTAGTTACATGTACATGGTTTAATAGTATTGTTGATCTTCTGTCTATCCCCTAGTCAGGGGTTTATTTCTTTTGTTTCTATCTTCATTTGAGAACGATGCTATCACGTTAGCTCAGTAGCTAAGTGTGTCACCGATGTATTGTCGTGGGGATAAAAGTCACTTTAAATGTCCATTTCGCGTGCTCGACTCTCATTTTCAAGAGGATATAGTATCCGAGGTGGTTTAAAATACAAATCCGTGAGCCACAATAGAAAAAGGAGAGAGTGTGGAATCCAATGAGCCAGCTTGTATCTAAGTTACGGTCAGAGCGAAAAAAGATACGTCCATCACTGCCTCTCGAGTCCTTCACTGTAACGTTCCTCATCTACGAATCTTTCATCCTCGCTCAAATTAATGGGGTAATCGTCGCTTTGTCGCTCCGAATCTCTTGCTCCATTGTAAACAACGGGGAATTGTGAGGAATCCTAGCTCCTGTGACGTCACGCTACTTCCGGTACAGGCAAGGCTTTTTTTTATCAGCGAGCAAAAGTTGCGAACTTTATCGTCGATTTTCTCTACTAAATCCTTTCAGCAAAAATATGGCAATATCGCGAAATGATCAAGTATGACACATAGAATGGATCTGCTATTCCCGTTTAAATTTTAAAAAATCATTTCAGTAGGCCTTTAAGACAAATCACAAGACAAATACAGACCACTTATACCACATTTATTATGGTCAATATATAATACAATTAAAATTAAAATAAATAACATAAATATGAAAAATAAATTAAATATAAACAAAAATATATGCATTTTCACTTTTCTTATTTCTCGAAAAAAAAAGTCTTGGTAGAAAAAGCTTAAAAAAACATTTATTCATAACAATGTTATGTTTCAAACCTCTTTGTGGAAGTAAACTTATAACACTTCTTTGAAGCAAAGTCAATAATTTCCTTATCACAATAAACTAGGATTTCCTTGTCCTATAAACCTGCATACGAAAGACAGTTCCCTGAGAAAATGAACTTGGAAAAATGATCTACAAAAATGTCTGACACCATCACACCGAAATATGTCGTCACACGTCACACTTTACTGAAATCTCTGCTTGCTGTTCAGGAAAAGTAACAACACTGTCAGCTGGCTGTGTGTGTGTTGCACGTTGACGACGTTCATTCGCTGTCTCCTGTGACGTGACTGGGCCAGCTCTATACTCTGCCAGGTACAGGGGTGTCCCAGCACATAGTAAGTTAAGTAAGTAATCAAAAACATCTGAAAGTGATGCTCGCACCCCCCACACGCCGTTTTGTGGTTTATATCGATACTTTTTTCAGAAAAGTGATGCCAAATGAGTAGCGTGTGAGTATCGATATATCGATACCACAGGATCGATACGCACATCCCTACCGAGCACCAAATCAAATCCCATCTGAATTCTAAACAAAATTGACACATTTATTCTGTGTAATTTTGCAATGCAACTCTGAGTGACAGTGACAACAAGCGGCCCTAACTGTGTTCGTCAACACCGTTCAATTATTGTAACGTCTATCGAGATGCTTCGAGGACAGGAATTATATCGATCACTTTATTGAGCAAAACTGTTTATATTCGGCCATAACCACACCAAAAACATGAGTAAAAAAACTTCTATCTTGAAAAACTAGTCATTTTCTGCCGTACAAACCAGGCCAAAACCAACTTGTCATCTGTCGCCAACACGCATACCACTAAGCCACTGGTGCGTTTATGGCCACACAAAAAGTCGGACAACTCAAACACCACACAAAGTTACACTATAACTCCTCAGTCATATGTGTGCTTATTCTACTGTCATTTATTATTAATGTTAATTTATTTATATTAATCATGGAATGCTGTTACTAGAGAAAGTTACAGGAATGCACACTTCATCCTATGCTTACATTTCATTGTGCAACATGAGGATGTTTAAGGGGAACTAAATGTGATCTCTGAAAGGGGTACAAATGATTTCCAAAGCAGGACCCCCACCCGGACATATTGTACAATACTAATCCATAGCTTATGAAAAACAAGATTTCTTTTATTTTCATTACAAGTGGGCCAAATGACTAATATTACAAAATAATCTCATGAAAATGACATTTGAGTGTTATTATAAAAGATTGGTTTGAGACAGGTGTGCTGCTGGTATTGCCACGTGTGATGTTGCTCACATGAGCTCCACGAATGCTCAGTGAGTTTTTGTGTTTGCTCAGACACATGAACAATTAGAGGGAACAATGCTGGAGCCTATCTAGTTTTTTTTTTTAAAGTACACTATATGGCCAAAAGTGTTTGGCCACTCATCCAATTGATGAGAATCAGGTGTAATAATCACTTGGCCCGGCCACAGGTAGGGATGATACTCGAAACCGGTTTTCCCGGTTGTTCGATAAGAAAAGAACCGAGTCCTCGGACTCGAATCCCTTTTTAAAAACCGGTACCCGTTATCGAGACCACTATAGTAAAGAAAAAGAGTTGGTTCTATATTCGAACCCCTCGGAACGAATCCCGTCCCGACCAGAAATGCTCCGTGTGACATCACAAGAAATCAGTCACGTATCTCGGTCATTAAGCGCAGATAGCGAAAGCAGGAAAAAAATGGACGGGAAAAAGTGCTCCAAGGTGTAATAAAGTTCAAAACAAAAGGTATAATCCAATGAATAACTTTACTGGGAGATTTGAGCAGACTACAAACACATGACGAACACTTTTACGACCAACCGGAAACATAGCAACGCACCTCCTTTACGGCAGCTGTCGCAACGTTCTTATAGCAACCGCAGCACATACAACATATATGACATGATCTCCCTTTTTCAACTTTTGTTTTTCTTTCCTTGTAAACAAAACAAAATCACACTGTATATGTGTTGTCTGTCTAATTATAAATAATGCAGACGAGGCGTGTTGGGTGAGTTCTTGACGTTTACTTTCACGGGTGACGACATGCAACAACACTTTTCGGGGCCACCGCGCATGCTCGTCACTCCCGTTGCATGATGTAGTTGTTATATTCCCTAGCTCAGGGGTCGGCAACCTTTACCACTCAAAGAGCCATTTTGGCAAGTTTCACAAATTAAAGAAAGTAATGGGAGCCACAAAAAAAAAAAATTAAAATGAAAAACACCGCATTCAAAGCTTGAATGATTTGTGCTATGTTAACCAGGGTGGCACGCACTTTAATGTGGAAATTTGATGTTAGTGCAGCCCGTGAGTTTTGAATGAATGGCGCTTGATATTGTCATACTTGCCAACCCTCTCATTTTTCCCGGGAGACTCCCGAATATCAGAGTGTGATGACACTGCATTTGGCGCCCTCTACAGTCTGCCCTAACAGTGTACCTGCTCGACCACACGTAGAATGCAATTTCAGCTTGCTCACGTAAGTGACAGCAAGGCGTACTAACTCAGCAGCCACACATCTTACACTGACGGTACCAATACCCAGAATCCCATGCAGCCCTAACTCTTCCGCTCAACCAACGCACGGAGAGGGGGGGAGGGGGGTGGGGGGGGGGGGGGTTGATGTGTGGGGGGATTTGGTGGTAGCGGGGTGTATAATGTAGACCGGAAGAGTTAGGGCTGCATGGGATTCTGGGTAATGGTTGTGTTGTGTTTATGTTGTGTTATGGTGGGATGTTCTCCAGAAATGTGTTTTTCATTCTTTTTTGGTGTGGGTTCACAGTGTGGCGCATATTTGTAACGTAACAATGTTAAAGTTGTTTGATACGGCTACCGTCAGTGTAAGCTGTGTGGCTGATGAGTAAGTATGCTTTGCTGTCTCCTGTGTGTGCTAGTAATAACAACATGCAACATGTGGCTGGACTGGCACGCTGTATGTAAATGCTATAGAGGACAATTACTGCAGTGCAATTAGGGCACGCCCTTTATTTAGTAATTACAGTGTAAATAGGATTATTATTTCCCTGGGAGTAATCTATGAGAGACACTGAGATCCATAAGTCTCCTGGGAAAATCGGGGGGGTCGGCATGTATGTAGCTGAGCCGCATCAGAGTGGTCAAGGAGCCGAGCCGCGGGTTGCCGACCCCTGCCCTAGCTCATAACAGCTTTCCCCCTATAAAGAAATAATGTTAACTTAATAAAGTGTATTTCTTTTTTTAGCTTTAACTTTTCATTTTTTAGCATTGTAACCACATTTGCAAACAACTTTTCTATTCATAGAATTTTCTTTCAATAAAGAAATAAAGTGCAAAAATGTCAAAGCATCATAACAAACAGTTATGTCAAATAGCAGCAGAATTGCACTTTTTGGAGAGCTGTATTATTTCCAGTTTTGTGCCCAAGGGACTGATTTTATTTAACACTAGTATTATTTATACACCTATAGTGATCACAGAGACAGGTTGTTTTTGTGTTACCTTATATATTTGTTTTTCTGAAAAATCCCACTTAATATACTTCGGGTAACAACAGTCAATATTTTATTTTTTATTTTTTTTAGGGGGGCAACAGTCAATATTTATTTATTTTTTAGATTAAATTGTTTTCTTATATAATAAAAGTGAGCTTTTGTTAAACCAAATATTGTGTGTTTTTTTCCATATACAACAACCTATCTGGACTCGATAAGAGAATCGATAAGGAATCGGTTCGATAAGAGGATTCGATAATAGACTCAAACTCGATAATTTCTTATCAAACATCATCCCTAGCCACAGGTGTATAAAATCAAGCACTTAGGCATGGAGACTGTTTCTACAAACATTTGTGTAAGAATGGCCCGCTCTCAGGAGCTCAGTGATTTCCAGCGTGGAACTGTCATAGGATGCCACCTGTGCAACAAATCCGGTCGTGAAATTTCCTCCCCGATATTCGGCTTTATTATAAGAAACGTGAAGAGTTTAGGAACAACAGCAACTCAGCCACGGAGTGGTAGGCCACGTAAACTGACAGAGAGGGGTCAGCGGATGCTGAAGCGCATAGTGCAAAGAGGTCGGCGACTTTCTGCACAGTCAGTTGCTACAGAGCTCCAAATTTCATGTGACCTTCCAATTGGCCCACGTACAGTACGCAGAGAGCTTCATGAAATGGGTTTCATCTAAGCCATACATCACCAGGTCCAATGCAAAGCGTGGGATGCAGTGGTTCCCAACCACCGGTCCGTGGATTGATTGGTACAGGGCCGCACAAGAAAGAAAAATAAATAAATAAATAAGAAGAAAAAAATTGTATTTTTGTTTTTTATTAAATCAACATAAAAAACACAAGATACACTTACAATTAGTGCACCAACCCAAAAAACCTCCCTCCCCCATTTACACTCATTCATACTCATTCGCGCAAAAGGGTTGTTTCTTTCTGTTATTAATATTTTTGGTTCCTACATGATATATCAATATATATCATTACAGTCTGCAGATGTAGTGAGTCTCATTCTGCGTTGTGTAGTTTTTTTAAATAAAGGACACTTCGCCATGCCGTCGGTTCAGTATTTATTGGTAACCTGCGTTGGAAACACGAAACACACACACACACAGGTCACAACTTTCGGGCGGAGTGATATCTGCTCCTTCTCATTCAAACGTCCGAAGGAAGAGGAAGTAACAAACATTCATTCATATAAAAATAATAATACATTAAATTACATTAACAAAAACGTTTTATCACAAAATAATAATAATGCACAACTCCACATACCTGCGTTGGAAACACGAAACACACACACACACAGGTCACAACTTTCGGGCGGAGTGATATCTGCTCCTGTGTGAGGTAAATACCACGTGTAAATACTACCAAACAATTCACACAGTCGACGCTCTACTTCTAAATAAACGAAATTGTGCATAAAAATTACTTTAAACACATCACTTGTACACACAACATTATTGGGTTAACTTTTAAAGTATCTAGAACGTTTAGGAAGAATATTTACAATATGAAGAAACACGGAGCATTGAAGAACTATTACCTTCTCATTCAAACGTCCGAAGGAAGAGGAAGTAAAACAATCGAAAAAACAGCAAAGACACTTCCTGCACCGGACATCCGGTTCTTCAAAATAAAAGCGATACTTCAAAATAAAATATAACACCCTGTCTAGTTCATAATATAGCGCAACAACATCACACTATTACACAGAGATAGAGTCCGTAAGCACACATGATTGTATTTTTTTATGAAAAAAAACAAAACATAACGGAGACCCCCGGACTTTGAACAACTTAAGCTGTACATCAATCAAGAATGGGAAAGAATTCCACCTGAGAAGCTTCAAAAATGTGTCTCCTCAGTTCCCAAACGTTTACTGAGTGTTGTTAACAGGAAAGGCCATGTAACACAGTGGTGAACATGCCCTTTCCCAACTACTTTGGCACGTGTTGCAGCCATGAAATTCTAAGATAATTATTATTTGCAAAAAAAAAAAAAAGTTTATGAGTTTGAACATCAAATATCTTGTCTTTGTAGTGCATTCAATTGAATATGGGTGGAAAAGGATTTGCAAATCATTGTATTCCGTTTATATTTACATCTAACACAATTTCCCAACTCATGTGGAAACGGGGTTTGTATATACCATTAAGCGTAATGTGTGTTCAGATGCAATATAAATGCCATAAGTACAGTGCCTGAAAGTTATTAAGGTGGGACACGTCTCAAAAGTTCATACTACTCCTCCTTCATTCATTTCATTTCTTCATTGTCCAGATTTATTTTTTCTGTAGGCCACACACCGGCGCCTTTCAATAAAGTCACTTCTTTAAATTCATATCCCAGAGAACATTGATTTGGCTTTATTGAAAACCGCATCCCTCATTTGATGCATGGCCTGGCGATGGCCTGAGCTGTCAGTGAATTGTCCATATAAGCCAAAGCAATGAGAATTACAGAACAACAACCCCTTAAGAGCCATTCATCACACTGCCACCCGCCTCTGTAATTAGTCAATCTATGGCCATGATTGATATATGAAATATAATGCATCTGCTTTTCAATGTTTACATTGCATTTGACTGCGGTTTATTAGCATAATTGCTCATTGTTGCCGTAGTCTTGGGAACGCACACTCAATGCATTCTCTCACCTCAGGAGATCAATCAAAATAAGACCTCTGCGTGTACGGCAATCAACAAGAACACACTGATAATTGCAACTGTTATTAATTTATTCATACACTACCGTTCAAAAGTTTGGGGTCACATTGAAATGTCCTTATTTTTGAAGGAAAAGCACTGTACTTTTCAATGAAGATAACTTTAAACTAGTCTTAACTTTAAAGAAATACTATCTCTATACATTGCTAATGTGGTAAATGACTATTCTAGCTGCAAATGTCTGGTTTTTGGTGCAATACCTACATAGGTGTATAGAGGCCCATTTCCAGCAACTATCACTCCAGTGTTCTAATGGTACAATGTGTTTGCTCATTGGCTCAGAAGGCTAATTGATGATTAGAAAACCCTTGTGCAATCATGTTCACACATCTGAAAACAGTTTAGCTCGTTACAGAAGCTACGAAACTGACCTTCCTTTGAGCAGATTGAGTTTCTGGAGCATCACATTTGTGGGGTCAATTAAACGCTCAAAATGGTCAGAAAAAGAGAACTTTCATCTGAAACTCGACAGTCTATTCTTGTTCTTAGAAATGAAGGCTATTCCACAAAATTGTTTGGGTGACCCCAAACTTTTGAACGGTAGTGTACATAAACACTCCCTCAAATTTAACCGATATTTATGAGTGTGACACTGTTAGCAAAATACAATAAAAAACAATGTACCTACAATATAAATGTGATGAAAATCATGATTAAACAATGCTGACACACATATGTACACAAATGAATAAACATACCATAAATATACCAAACAATCGCAATGTCAGGATTCCTAGCCTATGGCTAAACCTTTCATATACTTTTTACTGGTTTGTAAACACTGAATGCTCTTTGCTAATTACTATTCATACCAGTTGGGTGCGTACAATGTAGCAAATGTGCAACCAAATAAATAAAAAAAAAAACTTTCTACTCATATAATATTCATAAGAAACCAAGGTACCCAATGATGAGTTGTATTGGATATTTCCGGCCATGGTATACATTTTTAATACACTGTGTGTTTTCAATGGATATTTCCGCTGAAGACTAAATTAGGTCTCAGTGATAGAATAAGATAGGTATCCTCCCTATGATGACATGTCATATACAGTAGCTCACAAAACCATGAGGTTGTTATCATGTTGGAATAGTTCGGAAGTAATCATGCCTCAGAATGTCACAGTACATGTTGGAATTCTCATGTTTCGTCAATGAACCGCCACTCGCAACGAAGCTACCACCCACCGCCATGCTTGACTGTGTACCAGACACAATTGTCTCGGTAATCACTCGTTGGGCCGGCTATTTACACAATGGTCCTGGTCTACTAAGGCCCTTTCAACACTAAACCGGCTAAGGTCATCCAGGGTAAATCCCACCTAACCTTATCCTTGTCCACACACACAATGACCGTTTAAGACATTTCTATTGTATTGTTCTTTGAGAGAATATATTGTCCGAAATGGTTTCCGAAATGCGATGGGGTATGCTCACCTTTGTAAGATCTGTATGTCAAATGACTGATGTGAAGTGATGCTGAGAGTAGACCATGGAGTCATATTTACGGTTTAAAATGTACCCACGCAGCCTTGTACTTATTCAATCAAAACTACTAATACGGTTGTTGATGCAATAGTATAAATTTCAATACACCTCCATTTATAATTTTGAGTGAATAAATATGAAACTTCAATCAACCCTTGAAGAGGATATTGCTTCATGATACCATCTGCCATATCCTTCAATCACTTCATCATTGAATGACGACTGTTTGATGAAATGCGTGTTGTCAATCTAATTGTCCGCCGCATTTCCAGAGAACAAAGAACTGTCAGGGAGATTAACATCCCCGTAATCTGTTCTGAGTTATTTCTGTATCTAAAGCAAGCTTGACGATCATAAAAAAAAACATCATCAAGTCTTAAATTGATTTAGAGGATCTTAAAATGACTCTTTCTACTGCTCTTAAATTGACCAGATCAATAAATACACAACTTGACTATTTGCGCTGACTGTTATGATGTCACACTGTTTAACTGCTCACTGAAATAAGGATTCACAGTTATCAATTGCACTCCACTACATAATCGCAATGTACTTGTAGCATCTTGCAAATACCATATATGATTATTGATGGTCTAATACAGTGGTTCTTAACCTGGGTTCGATCGAACCCTAGGGGTTCGGTGAGTCGGGCTCAGGGGTTCGGCGGAGGTCAAGACACACCCGACTCATCGTGTAAATAAAAACTTCTCCCTATCGGCGTATTACGGATATGGCAACAGCAGAAGTCAGACTGATTTGCAGGTGTGTCATTTGTTGTGAGTTTATGCACTGTGTTGGTTTTGTTCTTTGAACAAGGTGATGTTCATGCACGGTTCATTTTGTGCACCAGTATGAAAACATGGTAACACTTTAGTATGGGGAACATATTCACCATTAATTAGTTTCTTATTAACATGCAAATTAGTAACATATTGGCTCTTAACTAGTCATTATTAAGTACGATCGGTAGGTTGTGGTTCAAACCCCGGCCGAGTCATACCAAAGACTATAAAAATGGGACCCATTGCCTCCCTGCTTGGCACTCAGCATCAAGGGTTGGAATTGAGGGTTGAATCACCAAAAATGATTCCCGGGCGCGGCACCGCTGCTGCACACTGCTCCCCTCACCTCCCAGGGGGTGAACAAGGTGATGGGTCAAATGCAGAGGACACATTTCACCACACCTAGTGTGTGTGTGACAATCATTGGTACTTAAACTTTAACTTTAACTATGGACTGGACTCTCACTATTATGTTAGATCCACTATGGACTGGACTTTTACAATATTATGCTAGACCAGGGATGTCCAAAGTGCGGCCCAGGGGCCATTTGCGGCCCGCAGCGCGATTTTTATTGGCCCGCGACACATTCTATAGAAAAACTAAACAGGTACCAAATTAGAACAAAAAACTCAATCAACCAAATTAGAACAAAAAACTATGAAAAATTCAACGGGATCAAATTCCCCAAAAATGGGACCTGAAAACCAAAATGACCGACAACCTGAGCGTCTTACTGTATGAGGTCTTGATGATTTCTGTGTGTCCTGTCATGATGAAAAAGTGTACAAATTTATTGTGAGACATGATATGTTTTTGAGTGTACTAAAGCCCTCAAAAGCGTTTCAGTTGACGGCATAAGAGCAATATTAGTAAATACAAGCTTACTTTAGAGCACACTTAACATAAATACAAATAAAATCATTATTAAAAATAATCATGAATTGAAGGTAAAGTATTGGTATTGTTTATTATCAATAGCACTATTTCTATTGGTATTCATATTGCTTCATTTTTAGTGTAATAATGCTCATTGTCATTTCTGTATTATTTTTTATTTTCGCTAACTGCTTATTTGCTATTACTTTTTACCATCATATTTGTACATGTCGTATTTGCTGATGTTGTTGTTGTTGTGTTTGCTGTTGTTGTTTTTGTCTCTCTGTCTAATCCCCCTCTTGTCCCCACAATTCCCCCCTCTGTCTTCCTTTTTTTTCTCTTTCTATCCCCTCCTGCTCCGGCCCGGCTGCACCAAATGATAATATAAATACATTTAATAAAGTCAAAATACAAATAAGGCAACAAGAGAAGTATCCTACACTTCTCTTTTGTAAAGTAAATCTGAACAGCCGATATGGGCATCTACATCTGCTATATGATTTGCCTGAGAAGCTGGGCAGGACATTATAAAAAAAAATTTAAAAAAAAAATAATAATAATAATAAAAAATAAATAATAAATAAATAAATAAAAAAATAACGAATGAATGGCTCCAGCACCCCCCGCGACCCCGAAGGGAATAAGCGGTAGGAAATGGATGGATGGATGATTTTATTGCTTTATCTATAACACAAAGCTAAGATGTAGAAGTGTTTTTTCAAATGTTTGCATATGTTCACCTACATTGTTTTGGTTTAAGTATTTTTCATATACAAAATGTATAAAAGTGGCCCTCGCATCCTTAAATTTTTCTCTATGTGGCCCTCGCTGGAAAGTGTTTGGACATCTCTCTGCTAGACTCACTTGACGTCCATTGCATCCGGTTTCCCCTATAGGGGGGGGGGGGGGGGGGGGGGGGTCACCCACATCTGCGGTCCTCTCCAAGGTTTCTCATAGTCATTCACATTGACATCCCACTGGGTTGTGAGTTTTTCCTTGCCCTTTTGTGGGCTCTGAACCAGGATGTCGTCGTGGCTTGTGCAGCCCTTTGAGACACTTGTGATTTAGGGCTATGTAAATAAACATTGATTGATTGATTGATGATTCACTGACAGGACGCTTACGGGGGCGTCACGTTATTTACGTGTGCGTCTTTCGCCATTGTGTACGCCGGTGAAGAACGTGTAAAAAAAAAAAAAATAGGCTGTCATCGCTCTAAATCAGCTCCAGCTGTGCATTAGCATGAATGCGTGGCGTCTATTGTAATGCGAGTGGACGTGTGCGTTTTTTGACATGTTCTCCCGCGTCAAGTGGGTGTGCAGGGGAAAAAAAAAAGACGCCCTGGAAGTGTGGCTCACTGCAGGAGACGACAAGGTTTAATGAAGCGTTTGACAGGGACTGTATATGCACCGCCTCCACTATAGCGTGCATAGAAACCCTGCAGTTGACTTGTGGTACATCAAATGTGCTTTTTCTTTTCAGGAATATTTTGTGACGGACGACAAAAAACAAAAACAAAAACAACAAAAATCTCCTCCCCCGGCAGTTGTTAATGATCTCTCAAAGCGTAAGACTTCCACAGAAAACAATAATAATTAGGGGTTGCGACGGAGATTGATTAAAGCTATGTAAGTGTGTTTGTTTTGGTGTGTGAGTGTGTTGCGCTCGCTTCTGTAGGATGCCTCGCCTGCGGGGATATAAATCAATGTGTCACGTAATTGCTTGAGTGACCTTTGCTGATAAGAAACGGTAGCCTTTTGAAATCTCTATCTGTCTCTGTCACGTTGGCCATCTTCACCTCTCCACCGGTGACTTCGCTCTGTCACATGCACTCGCATCATAACACGCACGCTCGCACAGGGCTCGACGGGGGCCCTCGGCAGAATTTATTTGTATTATTTTATGCACGTTTTGTACAAAAAAATAAATAATGGGAAATATTGTTTAATATTGTTCCATCTAGAGTTGTACGGTATACCGGTATTAGTATAGTACCGTGATACTAATGAATCATATTCGGTACTATACCACCTCTGAAAAGTACCGGTCCACTACCCCTCCGCACCCCCGTCGTCGTCCCGTCGTGTCATTGCTGGTTTACGAGCAGACGAGCATGTTCGGCAGTGCACAATCACGGAGTACTTACAAGCAGACACAGTGTGTAGACAGAAAAGGGAGAACGGACGCATTGTGGCTTAAAAACTAAAGATAAAGGTGAAGTTATAGCACTCAGGAAGAGGTGCTTTAAGACAAACGTCCATTCGCAGTCTGCAGTGTATTAGCTACTTCTAAATCACTAATCCTCGCCTCCATGGTGACAAATAAAGGACGTTTCTTACAAGTATCATCCCTGCAGGACGAGGAATAGCTAAACATGCTTCACTACACACCGTAGCTCACCGGCGTCACAATGTAAACACACGCTATTGGTGGATCTACACCTGACATCCACTGTAATGATACCAAGTAGAGGAGCGTATCTAGTCGATACTACTATGATTACGTCGACATTATTTTGGCATCACAACATCTTCTTTTGTTTTTTTTAATTTGTGGTATCATCCAAAACTAATGTAAAGCATCCAAACCACAGAAGAATAAATGATTATTACATTTTAACAGAAGTGTAGATAGAACATGTTAAAAGAGAAAGTAAGCAGATATTAACAGTAAATGAACATGTAGATTAATAATTTATGTTCTACCACTTGTCCTTAATAATTTCGACACAATAATAGAATGGGAAATGACACAATATGCTACTGCATATGTCAGCAGACTAAATTAGGAGCCTTTGTTTGTTTACTTACCACTAAAAGACAAGTTGTCTTGTATGTTCACTATTTTATTTAAAGAACAAACTTGCAATAAGAATCATATGTTTAATGAACCGTAAGATTTATTGTTAAAATAAAGCCAATAATGCAATTTTTTGTGGTCCTGTGGTCCCCTTTATTTAGAAAAGTATCGAAAAGTACCGAAAAGTATCGAAATAATTTTGGTACCGGTACCGGTACCAAAATATTGGTATTGAGACAACACTAGTTCCATCCTTCCATCCATCCATCCATCCATCGACTTTCGCTTATATGAAGTCGGGTTGCGGGGGCAGCAGCCTAAGCCGTGAAGCCCAGACTTCCCTCTCCCCAGCTACTTAGTCTAGCTCAGTAGTGTCAAACTCAATGAATTATCTATGGCGGGATGATATTAGATTAGTATTAGAACCGCCCCACAGGCCACAGCCGCCTGCTGCTGATTTTCACACACCAATACTCCATCAGTGTTGGCGCTAGGAATTTTCAAACCGGGATCCCAAGGACCCCATCAAGTCATACAATTGGGGTCCCACAGTAAATTTTTGGGGTCCCACTTTTTTGTAAGCGTTTTGAAAACAAATGATACATGTATGCATTATCCTGTTATATCTCACATTCTATATTGTGTTTTGGAAAAAAGTTGTCATAAACGTTACTTGATTCATTAAAATAAATAATACAAGGGGCGGCGGATTCCAGACGTCCCAAGAAAAAAAAAACTGAACAAGTTAAAAGTCAAGGGAGGGCGGAGGGAGGACTCGGTGGTGGGCCGCCAGGCCAAGTGTTCCCGAATCCACCGGGGACGAGTAAGGTGGCGGCGGCGATTCGAACGCCGGTGCAGCTGGCGAGGCGAGCGACCACGGAACGGCCATATCCGTGGCTGTCGAGAAGGTGAACGCGAGTGGCGCCAGAACCTCAGCAACCGATGAGTCCTACGCCCAAGTCCTGGGCGTCGCTGCTGTTGGTGCAAAGGGCGTCCATGAATTGGCCACTGAGGGAGCCGCGTGCGGGCGCCTGATGGCCGCTTGTGTGGCAGTCCGACTGGAGGTCGCGGCGGCAAAGATGACGGCACCGAAGATTCGTCTCCGGCGCCGTGGGATGGCCCCCCGGAGACGAAGAAGATGGAGACTCTCTGATTAGTGACCGGGAGCAGGTGAGCGTCTCGACTACTAACCTTAACGTGGACCCCGACTTAAACAAGTTGAAAAACTTATTCGGGTGTTACCATTTAGTGGTCAATTGTACGGAATATGTACTGTACTGTGCAATCTACTAATAAAAGTCTCAATCAATCAATCAATCAAAAACCAGAGGCAGGTGAACATAATCAGCACCCATGGCAACCAGTAAACCAAACACAGGGGTGCTAAAACAGAACTAAGGGAATCTTAAAATTAAACAAAACATGATACGGGCAATAAATCATCACATAAAAGAGAGAAGATTGTACTTTAACAGGAATGATATAATATAAATGGTTATTTTTGTTGTTATATTGTTATATTTTAGCATCATACTATTGCAAAAAAAAACATGTTTTTTATTATTCAATTATGTTTTTTAATTATTCATATAATACATTTAGATATATATCTAGATATATATTTTCTAATCAATATGTTTTCACAATAAATATATCACAATAAATATATCAAAAAGTCACTGCTAATAATTAAAGATGAGGCACAGGACAGAGTAACAATAAGATCATTGTGGAGGGAGGTGTGGCCAGCGCTGCCTGCAGGAGCGGAGGCCACCGCCTCTGTCCATGGTGCTGAGGACAGAGCACCATCAGACGGGGGCGTGGCAGTGCCGGCTGCGAGACACAGCTGAACAGGTGATTAGATTTCCCAGGTGGTACGAGTTATCTAATCACCTGTTGTCTTTAACAGTAGTGGCCGGGAACAGGAGAGGGAGGAACTTGGAGAGACTGCAAAGTCCTGTGTATCTGGAAAGATCATTGATGAGTTTCTGGAGGTACATTACATCTTTATTCAAATCTGTGACGTATGTAGCAGTGGTACCGCTAGGAAGCGACCTCTACAATCATATTGTCTCTTTTTGATTATGCCAACAAACTTTTTCTCTTGTACATTGTCCAGGATTTTGTTGATCCACGTCTTAGCTTCTCTTCTTCAAACCGAGTTTCCCCTCACCCGGTGCCGCTTTTGTCATTTCCAGCCGTGAGTCGTGTTCCAGCTCCTCCCCCCTGCTGTGAGCAGTTGGTGCCTGAGAGGGAAGAAACAATGGAAAGCGGAGACATAAAAAAAGAGGGCTGATTTGTTGTTGCAGGTAAATGCTCTTCTGGGCTTTGTAATGGCTCTCCAAAGGGTCTCCTACCGGTTATAAATGTGAGTCCAGATGGACACGTATAACAGCTCAATGTCTGCCTGGAAGCAGCTGCGTGTCAAAGATGGTCCTGGTTTTTGAGCCTGTGAATGATGTTTGTTGTGCGCACACATGCGGCTTAGGGTGTGAGTTGTTGCAAAGGATAAAACCGGACCAGGGTGGCCCATTAATTTGTCTCGAATGTCAGTGACCCACCATATTCAAGCACATCGCTCAAATGTAATATTACTCACCAAATATGACTTTGGTCATGACAATCTCATTCATCCTTCGACTCACTTGGGTTCTTCTGCCTGTTTGTTTGTTAGCAACATCACTCAAAAAGTTATGGGCAGATTTCCATGAAACTTTCAGGAAATGTCAGAAGTGGGATAAAGAACAAGTGATTTTGGAGGCGATCCCGATCACTAGCAATATGCACATGGACACAGTTAAGGTTCTGTTTGCAACTTTCTCGTAGTACCATTTTTGTCAGGTTCAAACACCGATGACATCTATTAAACAAGACAAGAAGCAATTAATTAAACGGAGACAAAATTAAATGTGTCTCAATTGAGGAGAGACGTCTGGACTGTACTCTTGGCGAAAGATTGTAAGCCTCCTCTTTTATTTGGACTTTCCCTGATTACATGGCAACAGCTGTTTCTAAGGGACAGGGGTCATAAACAGCCATCACCTTTCATTACATTAGTTCAAAGAAAAGGTCATAAAACAGTTCAAAAAAGAGGTCGTAAACAGCCGTTGCCCTCGGTCACAGAACAGTTCAAAGATAAGGTACCTTGAGGGGAGTCAGGCCCTGCTTCCTCTCCGCTTTGTAATTCTCGGGTCAAGACAATATATTTCTGCGGATTACAATGCATCAAAGAAACAGAACACCTTCTTCTTGGTAGGATCAAAGACAGATTTTGTCTTCTCTTTGTCTTCTCGCCGGGAATAAATGATAACTCATGGGAAACCAAAGTTTTTTGATAACTTACATACAATTATTCTGACCATTTTTTTATAGGTGTGTTTATTACATTATCGATTAGTAACTGTACCTTGTTTGCAATATTATCGCAAAGACTTTCAAAATGTGCATTTATTCTTACTATACTTACTGTCACCAAGTTTTGAGCAAATCAATGACTTGCAGGTCATTAAAACATTTAAAAATGTTCCTGTATGACATTCTAACTACCAATTTGGATTTGTATCCGAATATTGGGGCATTTTTCTTAAGCAGGTTTTATTTATGCACGCAGATAATACCCTGTGATGATCATGATTAATCACAGTTCAAGACTATGATCAGCTTTCGCTCCATCTCTTACCTGACACCTCTTCTCATCATCGAAACTAATATGCTATGTATGTGTGTGTATGCAAAGATACAAACACCGGTTGGATTTTTTTTCCCATTTGGCCTTGGACAGAACAGAGTGTTCCTAACATGAAGCTGAAACATAACTGAACACTCCATTCTGCAAAAGTGGAAATATTATTCTACTAGTACCAAGTGACAATAACGTAGCCTGACATTTGTCTGGACCACACACTTATTATTACTTGTTTGATTGTCAGTGTTGACCGAGATTGGGGACAAAACTCACTAGTAAGGCACCATTTATCTTCAAAATGTGCCCCATTATTGTTATATATGTGGCCATCTGGATTTCTTTTTTTTATGGCAGAAATAAGGTTTCAGCCTTTCTAGTAATATCAACCCAAATGTGTCCTGACATTATTCAATCAATTAATCAATCAATCAAAGTGAAATTATACTGAACGGAAATATAAATGCAACACTTTTGTTTTTTCTCCCGTTTTACAAGAGTTGACTTCAAAGATCTAAAACTTTTACAATATACACACAATACCTATTCCTCTCAAATATTGTTCACAAATCTGTCTAAATCTGTGTTAGTGAGCATTTATTCAATGCCAAGATAATCCATCCCACCTCACAGGTGTGGCATATCAAGATGCTGATTAAACTGCATGAATATTGCACAGGTGTGCCTGAGGCTGCCCACAATAAAAGGCCACTCTGAAATGTGCAATTTTATCACAGAGCACAATGCCACAGTTTTGAGGGAGCGTGCAATTGGTATGCTGACTGCATGAATGTTCACCAGAGCTGTTGCATGTAACATTTCTCTACCATAAGCCGTCTCAAAAGGCGTTACAGAGAATTTGGCAGAACATCCAACCAGCCTCACAACCGCAGACCACGTGTAACCACACCAGCTCAGGACCTCCACATCCAGCAAGTGCACCTCCAGGATCGTCTGAGACCAGCCACCCGGACAGCTGCTGCAACAATTGGTTTGCATAAGAATTTCTGCACAAACTGTGAGAAACCGTCTCAGGGAAGCTCATCTGCATGCTTGTCGTCCTCATCTGGGGTCTCGACCTGACTTCAGTGGGCAAAACGCTCACATTTGATGGCGTCTGGCACGTTGGAAAGGTGTTCTCTTCACGGACGAATCCCGGTTTTCACTGTTTAGGGCAGATGGCAGACAGCGTAGAGCATAAAATTATTCGGACCAACGGCAATATTGTTGGGTTACATTGTGTTCATATGAGCATCACAGCATTATATGAATGGGATACTTGTATGTGCTGTGTTACGGTTCAGTGAAATTAAAGTTATGCTATTGGAAGAGAAAACATATGAATTGAAACGTTTTCTTTGTCCCAGGAAAAGGTTAATCTTAAATTGCTACATGCTAGTGGAGCATGATAGCTTTTGACAAAAGTTAAACTTTCAGTTTACGAAAAATGATGGCAATGTCCTTCAAGGAGGTACTGTAGTTCTCAGGGCTTTTCACTCGATCAGTTACAAATAGAGGCTTGATGTCCATTGATTTCTTCCCAGGGTGTTTCAAATGCCAGTTTTAAAGTACATGTTTTTCTAATGACGCATCGAGGCTTGTATTTTCTCAGCGGCACTTCTTAAAGTGCACATCAAAAAACTTTGGATGGTGTTTCTGTCCATTTTAAAGCAAGTTCAATATATGTAATTATCCATTAGTTATGCTTATGATAATGACAATGTTTGACATATTGTTAAACGATTCCTCTCTGGCAGTGGCAACCAAAAGGGAGTCATATTATACAGTGGCATCTTTTTTTTTGTAAGCTCCACTTTCTGTATATTTAATTTGCCTGAGTTTTTGTCAAACCATCTTAGTCGACATATGGCCAGACATGGGGCTTGATCTATTATTCCAACATTTCAAGAGTCCAAAGAATCTAACACGATAGATACCTATTGTATGTACTTTTTTAAGATTGAGTACGACTGAAAAACATGTCACCATGGGGCCAAAGAAAATTTGGAACCATGATCGTGGGGCACCTGCTGATTGGTTTGGGCATTGCTCTGGTGTATCGTAAAATTCGTAAGACGATGGCTGCCACTCAAGGAGCCCAAAGGCTGTTCGTCGCAATGGACGGATTGGGCCGGGCTGTAGGAACACAGTCTGTGGCGATTTCTGAACTGAATCGCAAAATGGATCACATCATGGAAAATCTTGCTATAAAGGAAGGTTTGGATATGAGAGACAGCATGGACGAATACAACAGACAAGTCATTGTTAATGCCTGTTCGAGAAAAAACAAAAATCCTTATCTATGATTTGACTCCCCCGAATGGCCTTGAGACAAACAGGCTGTTCTGTAATCATCCCCTGAGGAATTTCAAAGATGGACGCTTTTTGACCTCCCTCCCCTCCTCCCCTCCTCAACGACACCTGGGAATCGAACTTTGCTTGCATTACTCTGGGCTTATGAATATTTACACTTCACCCAAAGACAATGGGCATATATACAAACACACTCCCCATCCAACGCCCCTCACCACCACTGCTTAATTTCTCTTCGGGGTTATGGATGGCTAGTAGCGCTTTATTGCAGCAGGCCGCCCCCTCTGTCGTGAGTTGTTGTGATTATATGTAGCATGTTTATGTGTGCTATGCTAAATTAGTTTTTTTCCCTTGGACTGGACCCCCTCCCGAGGGTCCAGCCTTAGACTGATGATTTTTACTATTCCCCCCTTTCCCAATATCACCTTTTTCCTTAAGTGGCTGATCCGTTGGCGGTCCCGTCTTGTCTCCCTGTAACGTATGTCTGCTCTTAGTGGGACTGTGCCGAAAATGAAATGTCAGTTCTTATGTGTCTTGTACATGTTAAAGAATGGACAATAACAAAGCATCTTGATCTTGAATCTTATAGTGATGTTAAATGTTAATTTACACATTTCATTCATTTTTACATTTACAGTCTGTGGAAGTCGCTTCCTAGCGGTCCCACTGACAGACACTTCACAGGATACAAGCTTGCAGGTTTTAACACAGTTTTAATTCTCATATGTTTTATCAACTCTTTCTTTCTACCAGAACGTGACTTTTCAGTCACGTCCGTATCCTCTCTCCCCCTCTGCTCCCGGCCACTTACTATTAAAGACAACAGATGATTAGATTAACACGTACCACCTGTGAAATCTAATCACCTGCCAGCTGTGTCTCGCCGTCAGCACATGCCACGACCCCGTCTGATGGTGCTCTGTCTTCAGCACCGTGGACAGAGGCGGTGACCTTTGCTCCTGCAGGCGCGCTTATCGCACTCTCTCTCCACACAGTCGAACCTCAATTTGCCGGCTTATTCGGTTCAATGACCGAGCTCATGATTTCAAAATTCAGCGTCGCCCATTCAAATGAATGAAAATCAATCAGTGCTTGCCACACCCAAAACAGCACGATTTTAAGATAACCTCTTTAAAAAAATGGTTTTATATTAAGATGTTGTAGCAATATATACAATAGAATGTAATACAAACAACTACCTTAGTTTTATGAGGTAACGTAATAACAATGTACAGCATTTGCTTTGGATAGTGGACTCCTATGGCATGTTCCAGCTGTTTCTCCTTCCAACACACCATCAGCAGCTTCTATATATATTTTCATGGATAAATGTCTGCCATTTACTGTACATATTATTTTAAAGTCCTTTGGTAAAACAAATGTTGGTCTATAGCTGTGAGCTAATGCTAGCCAGTAGCACCGGGTGTTTTGATTGGATCTTCCGGGGTTTACTGTGACGGGACAACTTATAAATACAACTCAAAGCACAACAATTAGCCGAGAGACAGTCATTTTCTGCATGTAACACTGTCATTATCTTTATAATGTTTTTGTGTTCAAATTTTCAAATTGGATACACCATATTTTCTTGATTCAATTTGCTTACCATTTGGTTCAGGGGTTTTCAAACTACGTCCCACCAGCATCACAAGTTTAATAATGACTCCGACAGTTTTTTTGCTTCAACTCTGTTGCCACCTTGTGGATAATGTGAGTAAAACAGGTCAATTCCGACGTATTTTCCTTCGAAGTGCACACAGCACTGCATATACAAAACCCAAAACCAGTGAAGTTGTGTAAATCGTAAATAAAAACCGATTACAATGATTTTCAAATCCTTTTCAACTTATATTCAATTGAATTGACACAAAGACAAGATATTTAATGAATAATAAAATAATAATAAAACTGAGTGTTTCTGGGTGTTGTTGATAAATGGCTTTCGCTTTGCATAGTAGAGATTTAACTTGCACTTACAGATGTAGCGACAAACTGTAGTTACTGACAGTGGTTTTCTGAAGGGTTCCTGAGCCCATGTGGTGATATCCTTTACACACTGATGTCGGTTTTTGATGCAGTACCGCCTGAGGGATCGAAAGTCACGGACATCCAATGTGATTTCTCCAGATTCTCTGAACCTTTTGATGATATGACGGACCGTAGATGGTGAAATCCCTAAATTCCTTGTAATAGCTGGTTGAGAAATGTGGTTCTTACGCATTTCTTCACAAAGTGGTGACTCTCGCCCCATCCTTGTTTGTGAGTGACTGAGCATTTCATGGAAGCCACTTTTAAACCCAATCATGGCACGCACCTGTTCCCAATTAGCCTGTTCACCTGTGGGATATTCCAAATAAGTGTTTGATGAGCATTCCTCAACTTTCTCAGTCTTTTTTGCCACTTGTGCCAGCTTTTTGAAACACGTTGCAGGCATCACATTCCAAATCAGCTAATTTTTGCAAAACATAACAATGTTTTCCAGTTCGAACGTTAAATACCTTCTCTTTGCAGTCCATTCAATTGAATATAGGTTGAAAAGGTTTTGCAAATCGTTGTATTCTGTTTTTATTTACCATTTACACAACGTGCCAACTTCCCTGGTTTTGGGTTTTGTACTTATATGACCCAATCTAATCAACCACTCATGGCGCAGACTGCAACCAACTCAAAAAGTCAACACACACGGTCACACGTAAACACAACCTGCACACTGAACTTTGTCGATATCATGAAACATGTCCAGTCACTATACGTAATTCAGAATAACACCCATTTGAAGCCACTACAGTGCATGATGGGAAAAAACGTATCCATGTTTGGTGCATTTTAGCTGATATTTCTGATTGATTACACAACTTTAAGGAGGTCGTCACGGAAGTAAACAAGGTAGGAGTCGAACTTTCACATACTCTTAATTTCCAATTATACGAAATATATATCCATCATGTTAATATATTATATATATTGTTACTTTACCTGCAGTCGTTGGCTTTCGCCCCCTATTTAGCCCCCAAGTCAAAAAGTTTGGACATCCCTGATTTGGTCTATGTCGGATCTTTCGGAAGGGATGACTAACAAATGACTGATATATTTATAACAGCCAAAGGTGGTGCAAAGTTCAACCTCAGACTGAAACTTGGGCACACATGCTGTATATCAAGTAGATTTGCTCATGTATTACAACATCCTGCCAGACATATGTGGATGGATCGAGGCGCTGGGAGAGTGAAAAGGCGGCTTGCAAGTGAGACTAAATGCAGGGATGTGACAAGATGGATAAAAGGAGGTGAAAACGCTTCTGTGCTTTGATTAGTCCAAAACTCATCACTTTAGCAAGCCCAGGCAAAATGATCAATACAAATATTTTTTGGAGGCCATTTGTCTCCCTACTCAATTTGTCTTAATTTGTTCTAGTGACCTCCTCAGCCAGCTTCTGTCTTCCTTAAAACTCCTATTGACTGTACTACCCTGTCTTCTTTCTGCTCATACTATACAGTACATATATACATTTATTTTGTATTTTTATAAATGCATATATATATATATATATATATATATATATATATATATATATATATATATATATATATATATATATATATATATATATATATATATATATATATATATATATATATATATATATATATACACTACCATTCAAAAGTTTGGGGTCACATTGAAATGTCCTTATTTTTGAAGGAAAAGCAGTGTACTTTTCAATGAAGATAACTTTAAACTAGTCTTAACTTTAAATAAATACACTCTATACATTGCTAATGTGGTAAATGACTATTCTAGCTGCAAATGTCTGGTTTTTGGTGCAATATCTACATAGGTGTATAGAGGCCCATTTCCAGCAACTATCACTCCAGTGTTCTAATGGTACAATGTGTTTGCTCATTGGCTCAGAAGGCTAATTGATGATTAGAAAACCCTTGTGCAATCATGTTCACACATCTGAAAACAGTTTAGCTCGTTACAGAAGCTACAAAACTGACCTTCCTTTGAGCAGATTGAGTTTCTGGAGCATCACATTTGTGGGGTCAATTAAACGCTCAAAATGGCCAGAAAAAGAGAACTTTCATCTGAAACTCGACAGTCTATTCTTGTTCTTAGAAATGAAGGCTATTCCACAAAATTGTTTGGGTGACCCCAAACTTTTGAACGGTAGTGTATATATATATATATATATATATATATATATATATATATATATATATATATATATATATATATATATATATACTCTTGAACGCATCATAATAACCCCCTCAATTACCCACCAAAAATGTATTGACTCGCTGGACTATATATACGACCACATCACACCGGTTCTCCAATCCCTTCACTGGCTTCCTGTTCCAATCAGGATTGAATACAAAGTATCCCTACTAACTCACCAGTGCCTCCGTGGAAATGCCCCCCTCTACCTCAAAGAACTGACACCTCCGCTCCAGACAGGCTAACCTCCTCCAACCTCTGAGGACGAAGCTTGGCTTTCTGCTCCGCCGCTCCCAGTCTGTGGAACGCTCTCCCTGACCACCTGAGGGCACCACAGACTGTGGATGCTTTTAAAAAAGGCTTAAAAACCCTTCTATTTAAAAAAGCCTTTTTTTTCTTTAGATATAAGTGTGCTAGTTCTAGGTATTAGGCTTTTCTAGTTTTTATTTTTGTTCACTATTTATTTTACTTGTTGTGGGCAGCTATTTGTGGTTCTAGAGTTGTTGTTTTTTTTTTGTTTTTAAATGCACTGTAGCACTTTGAGGTTGTTTGTTCAATGTAACGTGCTTTTACAAATAAAATCTATTATTTTTATATGGCATATGAAAAAGTGCAATATATTTATCTGTACAGTAAAATATTTATTTATATCTACACCGTATTGCTCTTTAATCCTGCACTACAACGAGCTAATGCAACAAAATTATGTTCTTATCTGTACTGTAAAGTTCAAATTTGAATGACAATAAAAGGAAGTCTAAGTCTAAAAAATTTGATTTTATTATCAAAAAACATTAATATTTATTAACACAGATACCGGGAATGAGTACTGTATCAGTTCAAATGTAACCAGCTACATTTTTTGTTTACACTAATTCAAAGGTCACAGTTTGACCCCTAATACTCAACTAAAGCAGCCTTTTATTAGGTCAAAATAAATATTGTACAATCGCGGCGGCGTTTGACTTTTGAGATTCACGTTCCCTGCAAGGTGAGCTTTGTCTGACAGTTGATTTAAGTGAGATTTCTTAAACTTTGTCACATTGGGTGTTCTGCAGCATCCCCTCCAGGTTGTTTTTTTGTATTCACTCTTGCATTTTGTCCTTTATTATTCGCTGGCATTCCAAGTGTCCCCTTGTCTTACACATCATTTCGCATTCCATCATTTTGCTTTAATACCACTGGCGGCACAAAGTGTTCTGTAGCCTTTTGTGCTCTTTTTGGATGGTGCCTTTTGTCTGATGAGAACATTTCCCCTCTGCATCACACTGTTCAATCGCCACCTTGACGGGGTGGGGGGGAAATGCACACACGAGCAATCACTTGCATGCAAAGTTAAATTAGTAGAATTTGTTTTTATCACAGGAGACAATTTCATGCATCTTTTCCCGGAAAAAAAAAAAAAAAAAGATTAAAAGAGATTGGCGAGGAGACAGAAAAAACAAATATGCTTACAAATTGCCATCCCGATTGGTGTGCAAACAGTTTGTTTCTTTATTTTAATATATAATGTGTATTTAGTGGCATATGGATCAATTTCGAACTGCAGTCAAGGAAAGCTATGTCCTCAAGCCTTATTTTTTGGGGGGGAGATGAAAAATGCTGTGCAAATATAATGACATTGTGATAAAAATTCATCAGGGTGCATGCTGGGTTGTTAAATGTTAAATTAGTGCACCATTAAAATAGTCAACTCAAGCAGGGAGGAAAAATGATTTTTCTTGGTCAAATATGATTTCCAAGGATATGTAGTGTGTGAACTTTTGCTTGAACCTTTACACTATGTTTGAACATACGGTGCAAATATGTATCCGTACAATCATGCAGTGATGCTGATGCAACAGCCTGCAAGGCCTACCTTTTTTTTTATTCCACTTACAGACATTTGGTGGAGCAGGCATGTTTACCCCAATGAACGCTCGCACTAAACCTACACAAAAAGCATGTTCTGCAGTTAGCTAAGAAGAAGAATGTAATCTATTGTATATCATTACCACATTTTCCGGACTATAAAGCGCACTTAAAACCATTTTTGTCCCTCAAAACTAGACAGTGCGCCTCATAACCCGGTGCGCCTAATGTACGGAATAATTCAGGTTTTGCTTATTGACCTCGAAGCTATTTTATTTGGTACATGGTGTAATGATAAGTGTGACCAGTAGATGGCAGTCAAACATAAGAGATAAGTGTAGGCTGCACTATGATGGCAATAAGACCCAAGTAAACAACACCAACATTTTATATGTTCCATTGATAATATAGAACATTACACACGGCGCTCAAAAAGCTATCCAACTGTTTTAGTCTGATAGCCGCACCGCTTGATGGATTGTACTGTGCTTCAACAAACGAGTATTATTATGGTGTGTGTATAAGGTAAGACATATTATCTGGCCTTTTGTTTCCCAACATTATGCAAAAGTAACTTTTCTTACCTTCTGGCAGAGGTGGGACCAAGTCATTGCTTTGCAAGTCACAAGTAAGTCTCAAGTCTTTGCCCTCAAGTCTCGAGTCAAGTCCCGAGTCAAGACAGGCAAGTCCCGAGTCAAGTCCAAAGTCAAGACTGGAAAGTCTCAAGTCGAGTCCCAAGTCCTGCATTTTGAGTTTCGAGTCCTTTCAAGTCCTTTTAACCACAGACTAATATTTTTACACAGATTGTGTATGCTTTTAAAACGCTGTATTTATTTATTAAAACAAGTGCATTTGAAATTGCAGGAAAAAAAATAGTGCTGACATTGCAATTCATAATAGCACTATTAACCAGTCATTTTAATAGTTTAAACAATTTTAAACATTTAACTCATTCCTTTCCAGAATAAACACATTTGCAAAAACAAACATTAACATACTATTGGTTGTATTTTATGAAAATAATATTACCACAGAGTTGAGAAGGAGCAAAGATCTTCAATATTTGTATGTGAAAATCATAAATAAATCTTCTGGGGGAGGATGACGCCCCTACAGGGGTTTGGTTTACAAACTTTCAGCCCCACCTAAAACAAAATTCACCAGCCGCCACTGATTATGATGCATTCTCATTTTAGGCAAAATATAAGACAATACTTTCTTAACAGTATAATTGTAACCAGGAATAAGTCTTCAAATAACAATATTCAAATACTAACATTGTTGGGTAAAACAGCATTTGGTTTTATTCTGAATGTAGTGAAACAAATTGGTGGTTTTAGCTGGTATAAAGACTTTCAGGTGTTTATATATGTTTAAGTATTTGGCAGACGCTTTTATCCAAAGCGACATACATAAAAAATACATACATAACAATCACTGTAAACATGATCATTTAAGGGAAGAATGTAATACAAAATATCAATACAAAGTGTCAAGACAGAATAAACTCTCTGCTGCTGCAGCAACAGAGATACAGTCTATAAGTCTCTAAAATATATAGATATCTAATGTATTCATACATTGTTTATGTAGGATATACGCATGTATATATAATCTAATCATATTGTTTCTTCAACTTAAAAATAGCTTACCGTTTTTTCCCCCTTCTCTGGGATTATATTCCCAGTTTTGATCTCGGACGTCTGGTCACTTATAGCGTATAAGAATATTATATTACTGTTAAGCAAACTATGAATAATAAAACTCGCCAAAACATGTGTCCGTTATCATAGCTACACGTATGACAAAAAACCGCGTGACAATGAGTGGTATTCAGTGAGGTAAAATGAATTAAATGCGCTGACAGTTCATTGCTCCTGCCAAATGAATTGCACTGAGTGGAGCGGATCACCACTCCAAGATGGCAGCTCCGCGTCTCGTCTGCGCCAGTAGGCAGTAGCGCTCGATGCTGCGTACCCTTAGAACATGTCTATGGTTATAACGTTAGCAGTGAGTTTACAGCCTCACTGATTTAACTACACAGCAAATAAAAGTCATGTTACTTAGCCAATAAACGTTATCTTACATTCAAAACTTACCCTTTTTTGTGCAACTTCAAATGTCGAACGAAGTTGGAAGTTGTTGCGTCTCCGTCTGTAATATTCGAACTGCGTGATTTGCATACGCAATTCGTTTTTTGTTGACCAAGTCGTAGTTTTTGTACCCGAACGAAACCAACTTTGGCATAATTGTTTCTCACTGCCGCATTGTTTGACAACTCTTGGTCGGTGGTTGTCCTGCAATTTGATTGGATGAATGCTGTATGATGAAAACAACGTATAAGTAATTTGATTGGCTGTTGTACTGACAGCACACCAGCTGACAAGCAGCACACACGCTGATAGACAGACACACGCGTACAAAATGAAAGCTACGGAGCGCTCCCAAATAACTTTTTAAGCTTTGGGTTTTGGGGAAAGTAGCAAGTCATGTCAAGTCAAAAGGCTCAAGTCCAAGTGAAGTCACAAGTCATTGATGTTAAAGTCTAAGTCGAGTTGCAAGTCTCTTTACATTTTGTCAAGTCGAGTCTAAAGTCATCAAATTCATGACTCGAGTCTGACTCGAGTCCAAGTCATGTGACTCGAGTCCACACCTCTGCCTTCTGATACCTGCTGATCTGTATTTGGGATCTGCATAAGTTTTGAAAAATTGCGCGCCTCCGTCTTTGTTGTCCGTGCCTTGCACGCTACAACAAAGATGGCAGGGAGAAGATGCTGCCGAAGGTGAGCCACGTAAATAAGACCGCCCACAAAACGGCGTATCCGGAAGCGACTGTCAGAAAGATGATGATCTGTAAAACAGAAGATGATCTGTAAAACATCATCTATGCAACATTTTGACCATATAAGTGGATTGCAAAATAGCCAACGTGCATTCAGCAACGGGCCGGCCTGTGGCATAGGCCATATAGGCAAATGCTAAGGGCGCCGTCCATCAGGGGGCGCCACGCCAGTGCCACAAATGTTGGAGAAAAAAAAAAAAAAAAAGTTGATACTATTATTTCTAAATACAAAAAATAATCCCACGTTAATTAAAATGCAAAGTAAAGCCTATTTAATAGAAATATTATTTGGTAAATGACCCCCCCCCCCCCCCCCCCCCCCCCCCCGCGCACAGTGTGCCCCCTCCCTTCCTGTATCATGACTCTTACCATATCAAAAAATCAACACAAGATGTCAAAACGGCCAAAACTGTCAGGTGCCCAGGGAAGAAAAAAGAGAAAAGAAGAGGAGGAGAAACGAGAAAAAGACAGAGGTAGCAGGGAGGTAACGTTAGCCTACATGAAATTATTTGTCTGTTACAGAATGTGATAGTAACCTGGCTTTTTAGCATTAAGCTAATGTTACATGATTCGGCAATTGCTAGTCAATAAATAGCTAGTTCTGTTTTAACGTCGGGTTAATATTGTGGAGGGGGCTAAATTGTTATGGAAAATAATAATGTAACGTTAGGTAATTACAGTACTCCCACCTTACATTCCTCAGGGACATTTGTATTAGATCTTTTAAGCAGGTGTTTTTTGTTTACATTGTTATTGCCTTCTGGTTAGCTAATGTTTGCCCTGCAGGTAATAGTCACTTTTCCACCCCTTTATATATTAGGTATAGTTGTAAGCCTAGTTGTTAAAGTGCACATCATTAATGTTAATTAAGCAATATCACATGAGAGGGAATGCTGTTTTTTAATTCGAGCACTGCTGTGATTTGGTTAAAGATAATCATAACACAACATACTCATATAATATGTTAATTTGCTTTCTTTAAGTAAAAAAAAAGGTCAAAGACAAAGCTATTCGGTTTCTTGTGAGTATATACACTTCACTGCCGGTGTGGGGGGGTGCCACCTAAAATCTTGCCTAGGGCGCCAGATTGGTTAGGGCCAGGCCTGATTCAGCAAATACACAGTACCAAAGCGCGCCACAAAATCCTAAAGCGGTCACGTCCACAAACACATACAAAGGACCCGCAGGGCCGAGGAAACACACAAGGTCCACTTTGACCAGAGCACACAAACACACTAGTGGCTTTGTTCTGAGCGACTGCTTTAATCTTTAATGCGTTTTGGTAGCTGCTGGCTGCTGATGTTTGGTCCTTTAGATTGCCTGAGACTCTTACTGTTGTCACACTACAGAGGTCAGTCCAATAACTTGGCTCCCCTGGGCTTGAAATACACAAACCGCATTAGGCCCATTACCCACAGAAACGCACAAGCTCGGACATACGTAGACTGCACACAACGACACCGGCAGATGCCTCCTAGAAACAGCACAGGTGTTGCTGCGCATCCAATGCAATGTCAATTAGCGATACCTTGTGCAAGTTTGCTCTGACCTTTCCGAGAAAAATGGAACAATATTCTGTGAGGCATGTCACTGCGACCTGTCCCACAATTCCAATAGGAACTTACCCTTTTAAACCCTTTGTTGCACACCGCAGCTCTTGTCAAATATACACTCTTTGTTCCTGCTCCACAGCCAGGGTGTCATCATTCTCATGGACTGTAATAACATCACTTTACCATGACCTTGTTTTTTAACTTTTAATTATTGTGCTTTGACAAATGTGAATAGAGGTCGCTCATTACGAGCACGAGTCCATGAGCCAAGACTTTAAAACAACGTTAAGAACTGGTTGAATTAAGTCCTGATGTTGAGCAACGACATGCTAATTGACGACTTTTATTCAATGTCAGGTTGTGACGTTGATTTGACCTATGAAATGTTGGTCATTTCCCAACTAATATTCCATAACACAAATACAACGTTGAAACAACATGTTTTTTGATGATTGTGGAGGGTCGGCGTGGTCTGAGGGCCTGCCGCAGAAATGAAATATGTTTATCAGTCTGGGAAAAAATGCTAGTCTGCTCACCTCCAAACTTCAGTGTTTTGAAGCGTAGACATCTTATAAGTAGACGCAGCATGGAGCGCTACTGCCTACTGGCGCTGACGAGGCGCGGGGCCGCCATCTTGGAGTGGTGATCCGCTCCACTCACTGCAATTCATTTGGCAGGAGCAATGAACTGTCAGCGCATTTAATTAATCTTACCTCACTGAATACCACTGATTTTCACACGTTTTTTTGTCATACGTGTAGCTATGATATAGGACACATGTTTTGGCGTATTATATTATTCATAGTTTGCTTAACAGTAATAGAATATTCTTATATACTATAAGTGACCAGACTTCCGAGATCAAAACTGGGAATATAATCCCAGAGAAGGGGAGAAAAAACCGTCAGCTATTTTTAAATTGAAGAAACAATATGATTAGGTTATATATACATGCGTATATCCTACATAAACAATGTATGAATACATTAGATATCTATATATTTTAGGGACCTATAGACCGGCCTCGAAGTCAGCGGCAGGTGAGTAGATTGCCCAGCTGGGGCTTGTTATCTAATCACCTGTCGCCCTTATTAGCAGCAGCCGGCACGAGACACGTTGTTGGGAGTTGGAGAGAGAGAGACACACGCACAGAGCCAGAAGGCAGAGACACACCGGACTGAGAAGTCCTCAAAATATATACTGCTGAAGAGCAAACGAGACTTGTGAATGTCAATAAAAGACTGGCTCAAACCTGTACACCGGGCTCACGAAAGATCTATCGGACTCAGGAGAACCCTCACAGCAGAGAGACTTTCACAACAATGTTTATTAAATGGTATGTTGTGACCATTGAAATTCCCAAGCAATATTCCACAACACAAATACAACGTTGAAACAACATGCTTTTTGACAATGTTTAGTTAATGTCAGGTTATTATGACGTTAACTTGAACATTGAAATTTGGGCATTTTCCAACCATTATTCCACAACACAAATACGACATTGAAATAACATGCTTTTTGACACTTTTTAATCAATGTCAGGTTGTGCTTTTGATTTGACCATTGAAATTTGGTCATTTCCCAAGCAATATTCTACAACACAAATACAACGTTGAAACAACATGCTTTTTGACTACGTTTATTCAATGTCAGGTTGTGACGTTGATTTGACCATTGAAATTTGGTCATTTCCCAAGCAATATTCCACAACACAAATACAACGTTGAAACAACATGCTTTTTGACTACGTTTATTCAATGTCAGGTTGTGACGTTGATTTGACCATTGAAATTTGGTAATTTCCCAACCATTATTCCACAACACAAATACGACGTTGAAATAACATGCTTTTTCACACTTTTTAATCAATGTCAGGTTGTGACGTTGATTTGACCATTGAAATTTGGTCATTTCCTAACCAATTTTTCACAACACAAATAAAACATTGAAATAACATATTTTTTGATTACATTTATTCAATGTGAGGTTGTGACGTTGATTTGACCTTTGAAATTTGGTCATTTCCCAACAACGTTCAAACAAATGCTTTTTGACGACGTTTATTCAATGTCAGTTTGTGACGTTGATTTGATCATTGAAATTTGGTCATTTCCCAACCAATATTCCACAACACATATACAACGTTGAAACAACATGCTTTTTGACGTTTATTCAATGTCAGGTTGTGACGTTGATTTGACCATTGAATTTTGGTCATTTCCCAACCAATATTCCACAACACAAATACAACGTTGAAACAACATGCTTTTTGACTACGTTTAGTCAATGTCAGGTTATTATGACGTTGATTTGACCATTAAAATGTTGGCATTTCCCAACCATTATTCCACAACACAAATACAACGTTGAAATAACATGCTTTTTGACAATTTTTAATCAATGTCAGGTTCTGACGTTGAGTTGACCATTGAAATTTGGTCATTTACCAACTAATATTCCAGAAAACAAATACAACATTGAAACAACATGCTTTTTGACAACGTTTATTCATTGTCAGGTTGTGACGTTGATTTGACCATTGAAATTTGGTCATTTCCCAACCAAAATTCCACAATACAAATACAACGTTGAAACAACATGCTTTTTGACTACGTTTAGTCAATGTCAGGTTATTATGACGTTGATTTGACCATTAAAATGTTGGCATTTCCCAACCATTATTCCACAACACAAATACAACGTTGAAATAACAGGCTTTTTGACAATTTTTAATCAATGTCAGGTTCTGACGTTGAGTTGACCATTGAAATTTGGTCATTTCCCAACCAATATTTCACAACACAAATACAACGTTGAAATAACATGCTTTTTGACGACATTTATTCAATATCAGGTTGTGACGTTGATTTGACCATTGAAATTTGGTCATTTACCAACAACGTTGAAACAACATGTTTGTTGACGATGTTTATTCAATGTCAGGTTGTGACGTTGATTTGACCATTGAAATTTGGTCATTTCCCAACCAATATTCCACAACACAAATACAACGTTGAAATAACATGCTTTTTGACGACATTTATTCAATATCAGGTTGTGACGTTGATTTGACCATTGAAATTTGGTCATTTACCAACAACGTTGAAACAACATGTTTGTTGACGATGTTTATTCAATGTCAGGTTGTGACGTTGATTTGACCATTGAAATTTGGTCATTTCCCAACCAATATTCCACAACACAAATACAACGTTGAAATAACATGCTTTTTGACGACATTTATTCAATATCAGGTTGTGACGTTGATTTGACCATTGAAATTTGGTCATTTACCAACAACGTTGAAACAACATGTTTGTTGACGATGTTTATTCAATGTCAGGTTGTGACGTTGATTTGACCATTGAAATTTGGTCATTTCCCAACCAATATTCCACAACACAAATACAACTTTGAAACAACATGCTTTTCGACTACGTTTATTCAATGTCAGGTTGTGACCTTGATTTGACCATTGAAATTTGGTAATTTCCTAACCTATTTTCCACAACACAAATACAACTTTGAAACAACATGCTTTTTGACACTTTTTAATCAATGTCAGGTTGTGACGTTTATTTGACCATTGAAATGTGGTCATTTCCCAACCAATATTCTACAACACAAATACAACGTTGAAACAACATGCTTTTTGACGACGCTTATTCAATGTCAGGTTGTGACCTTGATTTGACCATTGAAATTTGGTAATTTCCTAACCTATTTTCCAAAACACAAATACAACGTTGAAACATGCTTTTTGACGACGTTTATTCAATGTCAGGTTGTGACCTTGATTTGACCATTGAAATTTGGTCATTTCCTAACCAATTTTCCACAACACAAATACAACGTTGAAACAACATGCTCGTTGACGATGTTTAGTCAATGTCAGGTTATTATGACGTTGATTTGACCATTGAAATTTGGGCATTTTCCAACCATTATTCCACAACACAAATACAAAGTTGAAACAACATGCTTTTCGACCACGTTCATTCAATGTCAGGTTGTGACCTGAAATTTGGTAATTTCCTAACCAATTTTCCACAACACAAATACAACGTTGAAATAACATGCTTTTTGACACTTTTTAATCAATGTCAGGTTGTGACGTTTATTTGACCATTGAAATTTGGTCATTTCCCAACCAATATTCCACAATACAAATACAACGTTGAAATAACATGCTTTTTGACGACATTTATTCAATATCAGGTTGTGACGTTGATTTGACCATTGAAATTTGGTCATTTACCAACAACGTTGAAACAACATGTTTGTTGACGACGTTTATTCAATGTCAGGTTGTGACGTTGATTTGACCATTGAAATTTGGTCATTTCCCAACCAAAATTTCACAACACAAATACAACGTTGAAATAACATGCTTTTTGACGACATTTATTCAATATCAGGTTGTGACGTTGATTTGACCATTGAAATTTGGTCATTTACCAACAACGTTGAAACAACATGTTTGTTGACGATGTTTATTCAATGTCAGGTTGTGACGTTTATTTGACCATTGAAATTTGGTAATTTCCCAACCAGTATTCCACAACACAAATACAACATTGAAACAACATGCTTTTTGACGACATTTATTCAATGTCAGTTTCTGACATTGATTTGACCATTGACATTTGGTCATTTCCCAACAACATTGAAACTACATGCTTTTTGACAACGTTTATTTAATGTCAGGTTGTGACGTTGATTTGACCATTGAAATTTGGTCATTTCCCAACCAACAATGTGGATCCAAAGTTGGACATAAATGTTGTCTCAGTATACAAATACAACTATTTTGCAACGTTGTTTCAACGTTAGTTTTAAAGGACATGAATGTATAATCAACATTGTATCAATGTCTTGTGCCTGCTGGGTATATCCTTGTCTACAAAGTTCTGTAACTTTGTAAAAGTCCTCCTTATTAAGTTGTTGCGATGACTTTGTGATGTGATATTGTTTTGTGCTTCGTTGTAGAAAGAAGGCAGCAGCAAGCACCAACCAATTCTTGAGGAACAGAAACTGGACCCCTCTCATCTGTATTTCATTGACCGATTAGCAAGACTAATGATGTCATACTTATATGAAATACATTAAAAAGGCTATACAAAGTCATGGTGTTAATGTTTCTGCAAACTAGGGTTACCAAAGTATCGATCGATACCAATTTGATACAAACATGTAACAGTATTGTCGGTACAAAACACAAAACTGCTCTGGTAGACCTAAACACAATGATCTTTTCACATGCACACACATACACATATCATACTGGTATCGATGATGAGAAGAGGTGCCAGGTACGAGATGGAGAGACATGGTTAACTTTCAGTATTGTCGGCCCGAAGCACAAGCTGGACCATCGAAAGAGAACACGCCGGACTTTGTAGAGCTCGGTCTTCCTACCAGCACCTGTGTATACTTACTCCATTTCCAGAATAAATTGTTAAACTTCAATTCGAGTCTTCTTGCTTTATTCAGACAGTTGTTAGAACAGATTAACCTGGAAGGACTTTAAAAGGGAAGCCCGAACAATTTGCTACAGAGGCATACCGACTTTCTACATGTCACAGTCTCCAGAGTTTAAACGTTTAAAAAAGGTTTACCCTACTGACAGCATGTGGTTAATGTCATGATGTCACAGTCACAGCCTTATTTACCCAGTCTTGATTGGTTGATTAGAGAGTGGTGTAAAACACAAGGTAAAACCAGAATGTGTCACAGGCTCAGACTTGACGTTGGCTCGGAGCAGCTGCGACTATGTGGGCGCGGAATTTTAATGTGACAGTCTGAGATTCCAGGGGAGTAAGTAGTGGGTCAGATGCAGTGACATGCACACTGCAACTTGAAAAGATTACTGGGGGGGTGTACAGTCTGGCCTGGTCTGGAGAAGTTTGATTGCAAAGGGCAGACGCTTACAAATGCAACTGACCAAAACATTTTGAGTCATCCGATCCGCCGACAGGTCTGACTAGACAGAAAACAAATAGTGTGTAAATAGTTTGTATAGTTAAACTTACGCACTATGTGCCCACTGATTGACTGGTGACCAGTGCCGGGTGCAATTAGCTGGTATAGATGCTGGCTTCTCTTAAACCAGTGGTTGTTAACCTGGGTTCGATCGAACCCTAGGGGTTCGGTGAGTCGGCCTCAGGGGTTCGACGGAGGTCACAACACACCCGACTCATCGTGTAAATACAAACTTCTCCCTATCGGCGTATAACGGATACGGCAACAGCTGACTGGTTTGCAGGTGTGTAATTTGTTGTGAGTTTATGCACTGTGTTGGTTTTGTTGTTTGAACAAGGTGATGTTCATGCATGGTTAATTTTATGCACCAGTAAAAAAACATGGCAACACTTTAGTATGGGGAACATATTCACCATTAATTAGTTGCTTATTAACATGCAAATTAGTAACATATTGGCTCTTAACTTGTCATTATTAAGTACTTATTAATGCATTATTTGGCATGGCCTTATTATAACCCTAACCCTCTAACCCTGACCCTAACCCTAACCAAATAACTAAATTAAGTCTTTATTACTTAGAATATGTTCCCCTAGTGTCCAAATAACTCTAAATTAAGTCTTTGTTACTTAGAATATGTTCCCCATACTAAAGTGTTACCAAAAACATATAACTTTGTCTTGAATTTGAAAAAAAATAACATTTTAATTATCACTAAAGAAGGGTTCGGTGAATGCGCATATGAAACTGGTGGGGTTCGGTACCTCCAACAAGGTTAAGAACCACTGTCTTAAACAGTCTGGAGAAAGGATGGATGGAAAAAAACAAACACCATTTTTTTCTTTGTTTGTTAAACTACGCATTTCTGCTATGCAAATTCCTCAGGGATTTTCTGATTGAGTCGTCCTTCCGTCTGTTCCTCTGTTCTTTCCCAGTCACTTGTCAACTGCCAAGTTATAGGCACAGTAGGGATATATTTGATCCCGTTTGTCCTTTTATGTTATTTTTTTTTTTTAATCTCCCCGCTGCCCACACGTCTCTAAAGCATCAATGTCGGGCAGAAGACATAATAGACAGCTACACATTTCAGTATGATTCATTTAAACCGGACCAAACAAAACCATCTGAGTGCAAAACTTTTGAAAAATGCAATGTTTTATACTAGATTCTTCATGTGTGAACAGACTGAAGGATTATCATAGCAATGAGTACTTACTTGGCCATTCTGCTATTTCTATGAATGACCCAGTAGACTATTTACAGTCTTATTTGTCTTCTTTTTTTTTCCAGAGGGATGATTGCATTATTTAAATAAAATGTTCTATCACATTGTATTTCTGCAATTTCTATGAATTTTGCCGAATATTTACGGGCCTTTTCTGAGTCGTTTCCATTTTGATATATTTTGTGCAAGGTTGCAAGCTTGTAAAATTTCATGAGCGCAGCGATTGCACAAATAAAATGGGCAAATAAAATGATAAATGACAGTCTTTATTATGCACACAGATGAACAATCCTCGGGGCTTGACTTGCGGATGATTTGGAATCTTTGCATTCAATCTGTAGCAATTGGAATGAGATTTTACATGGTAGCCGACACAATTCGATACTTTCAAGATTCTTTAAAAATAAAGATCATTGAAAATCTTGAATTTAATTGAAGGAACAAGGTGCGGCGGGGTGCCGAGTAGCGGAGGGCAGGCCACATAAAAGGATTCAGGATTACAAAAGTTTAGTTTGGAAACACGTGAAGAGGTCGTGTGGCATGCATACAACCATCATAATGAATCTCCTAGTGCTACCAGCTGGGCATGGCCGGACTAAATACCACTGCTGATGGTAACCAGCTGCGATGCACTTGACACTCCGCCCCAACTGGAAGTGCTGGAAACATACAAAAAAAATACGCATAAAACACACAAACCAACAGATAATCACCACATAAAACGTAGACTAAAACTATACTGACCAGATGGCACGACTGGTATGACAACCATCCTTCACTGGGGCTTCGTCGATAGGTCCACGACACCAGCAGGCACACATCTGGTGTGCCCCCACTGCTTTTATCCCTTGATGGTAATTTTGCAGCCCAATCTCTTTCTCACCTGGCAGTGGTGCTGTGAGAATTACATTCTTGGATTTCTCCAGCGCATTTGACACCATTCAGCCTTTGTACCTCAGGGACGAACTGACAAGGATGGAAGTAGGATCACGCCCGGTGACAGGGATCACAGACGACCTGACCGTGCGACTGGGGAATTGCAGGTCCGATAGTGTGACCGGCAGCACTGGAGTACCACAGGGGTCTGTGCTCTCTCATGTCCTGTTTACCCCGTACATGCCAGACTTTCAGGACAACTGTGAGCTCTGTCACGTACAGAAGAATACTCTGCTATTGTTGGATGTATTGGGAAGGGCGGCTGGGGCGCGGGAAGACAAGTACGGGTAACTCATCTATGACTTTGTCACTCGGTGTCACTCAAACCACCTGATCCTCAACACCACCAAGACCAGGGAAATGAGAGTGGACTTTAAGAGAACCATGACACACCCACAACCAGTTCTCATTAAAGGCAGCTGTGTGGACGTGGTGCACACCTACAAATAAGCTAATGGATGTGTTTGCTGTATATTTTATTTTCATTTTCATCTAGCCTTGTCTTTTTTCACTCACTCACTCTCACTTTTTCCCATGACTGTCAAGTCGTTGGGGGGATAACTGCGATGAAGAAGCAGCCAGTCTGTGCCAGTTCCCACGGTCCTTAATGGCCGTCAATAGCTCTGGGGTCGACAGGTCCGTCCTTGTCTTGATGTTGTCTGTCCAGGATTTCCGTGGTCTTCCTCGCTTCCTTCCACCCTCTAGTGTGCCCTGCATGATGGTCTTGCAAAGGGTGTCATGGCGGCATGTGTGGCCGAACCAGCTGCTGGAAATGTGAATTTCTCTCTGGAGATAAATAAAGTACCTTTCCATCCATCCATCCAACCTTCCATCCACCCTTTGTTTCTTTGTTTCTTTGTTTCTCTTTTTCCACAGCCAGCGGCTGATTTCTACAGCAGCCTCTCACGGTGCTTTGGCGTCTTGTTGGAAGGCATGTCCTGGCACTCCCATCGCCTTCAGTAGCTTGATTGTGGACGAGGCAACAAATCCCCCACCTCAACAGGAAGTACCTGGGTACACCAGGTCTGCATCGGCTGCTATGTCAGAGTACTTCAGTCCTTTTTCTTCATAGCCTTACCAACTCCAACCTTCCATGGTGCATGTAGTTCCACAATGAGTAGCGACTTATGGGAGGTTGACCACAAGTTAGTTGTTTTGATCTCTTGCGGACCGATGAGTTACTTGTCTGAGTCAACCTGCATCTTCCAGTTCCGGGTGGTGTCTTGGAGGGTTGCTTTCACTCTTGCAGAACACTTTGCTGGGAATTGTCCTGCTCTCACAAAAGTGAGTGTCTAGGCATGGGAGGTGGGAGGATATTGATGGTAGTTCTCCCTCTTTCCAGGATGATTATCAGTTAAGAGGTTTTGCAGCTGGTGACGATGTGCCTCAGTAATGCGGTGTTTTAGCAAAGTGCACAAGAAGGATCTTCTCCAAGCCACTGGTTTAGGTTCCTGGGTGTGGGAAGAACATCAGAGGTGGCTCTGAGTTGGGTTCCTTCTATCTCCCAAAGATCCTTCCATGAGATCCTACGATGGTTCAGGTTTTTCCAGATAGTCCACTGACCCTGTTTGAACTGCGAAAGTGGCTTTGCACGTCTATCTGCCTCCTCTTGTTGCCGATCCTAAGGAACCACCAGCTTGTCTCTTCTGTGTAGATGTTGCTTTGTGCTAAGGAGGTCGACACACAAGGCTGCTCAGTTGATGAGCAAATATGAACGTCCAAACATCCATATTCTACCGCTTGTCACTATCGGGGTCGCAGGGGTTGCTGCAGCCTATCTCAGCTGCATCCGGGCAGAAAGCGGGGTACACCCTGGACAAGTCACCACCTCATAGCAGGGCCAACACAGATAGACAACATTCACACAATAGGGCCAATTTGGTGTTGCCAATCAACCTATCCCCAGGTGCATGTCTTTGAAAGACCCGAGCCCGGGGATCGAACCCAGGACCTACACTACCGTTCAAAATTCAATTCACATTGAAATGTCCTTATTTTTGAAGGAAAAGCACTGTACTTTTCAATGAAGATAACTTTAAACTAGTCTTAACTTTAAAGAAATACACTCTATACATTGCTAATGTGGTAAATGACTATTCTAGCTGCAAATGTCTGGTTTTTGGTGCAATATATACATAGGTGTATAGAGGCCCATTTCCAGCAACTATCACTCCAGTGTTCTAATGGTACAATGTGTTTGCTCATTGGCTCAGAAGGCTAATTGATGATTAGAAAACCCTTGTGCAATCATGTTCACACATCTGAAAACAGTTTAGCTCGTTACAGATGCTACAAAACTGACCTTTCTTTGAGCAGATTGAGTTTCTGGAGCATCACATTTGTGGGGTCAATTAAACGCTCAAAATGGCCAGAAAAAGAGAACTTTCATCTGAAACTCGACAGTCTATTCTTGTTCTTAGAAATGAAGGCTATTCCACAAAATTGTTTGGGTGACCCCAAACTTTTGAACGGTAGTGTACATATTGTGAGGCACATGCACTAACCCCTGTACCACTGTGCAGGGGTTTTGCAATTTCATACTGTCACTGAAATACCATAGTTTGAGAAGTACTGGTCTAGTATAAGTACGCACTTAAAGTTTTTAATGCGCATTTTGTCCACAGACACAAAATATTGACCCCATTGCCCCTATATCAAAAGGCTTAAATTCCATTTATGTATTGCACTTTTACCTGCATCCTTGATCCACACCTACTTATAAGAATTTATTGTACAATCATCAACGAATGCGGACATGCTCGCACACAATAAAATGTCCAATAAAGTCTTATTGCAGCTGTGAGCTAAAGGCACAGCTGTTAGCAAAGCCCAAAGCCTTTCTGCACACAGGACGACATACTCGTAAAAAGCAGCGATGTGCAGGCGATCAAAACTGCTCCGTCAGTGCAGCCGTACAAAGATCTACATTCAGGCCACAACAAAAGCACTAAATGTGTCACAAAGCTGGAGAACATCCATAAAAGTACTAATTGAATTACTATATGTGTTTACCCATTAAGGCAGATGGTGTGGCGGCGATGGAAATGAGTTTGAAACAAGTGAGTGACCCTAATTTTAAGCAAAGACTTCATTTTTTCTTTTTTTTTCCTTTCCCATTAGGACACGCGCCATGAAGTGAAACAGACAAAGCATTTTTTAGACTATTCTGTGATGAGATGTATTATCGCTCACATCAGCGGGCCTACAGGGAGGAAACAAGTGAGAGGCAGTGCAGGAGGTTGAAGGCTGGGAAATTAACTCACATATCATGAACTTAATAAAGCTAATGGCAGCTTCAGGGTGAAAACTTGCTAACTGGCAGTGTCCTCATTTGGCAGTCCTCTCTGAGTACTGCAGAGCTTTGTGGTCACTTAACTTTATGGTTCAGTTCCCCTCAGGATTGAAACAAAACAAAAAAACCTACCAACAAACAATGGAAGTAGTCAAAGGCATTGGCCGCAGGAAAAAATAAACTGTTTGAATATTTTTCTATTTTCTGTCCATATTAAGCTTCTTTTTTTTTTTTTTTTTTAAATACTCACCTTGAAAAGACATGTCCTCCCCAGAAATGTTTGTCCTTTGCCACAAATCTGATAAATCTGGGGTGCCCAAACCTTTTGCCTCCAAGGGCCAAAGTGAAAATGTGCTATTAGTCTGCGGACCAAACCCTGATTTTTACCATGCAACAGCACCGCGAGTGAGGAGTTTAGCCTCATACCCCTTTATGAAAAAGAAAATACGATGACTCAGACATTCAGATATACAGTAGTGGTTTTGTCACATGGACAAAGATAAGACCTTCTGGAGGAAAGTTCTCTGGTCAGATGAAACAAAAATTGAGCTACAATACCCAGCAATATGTTTGGAGAACAAAAAGTAAGGCCTTAAATCCCAAGAACACTATACCTACCGCCAAGCATGGTGGTGGTAGTATTATGCTCTGGGCCTGTTTTGCTGCGAATGGAACTGGTGCTTTACAGAGAGTAAATGGGACAATGAAAAAGAAGAATTACCTCCAAATTCTTCAGGACAACCTAAAATCATCAGCCCGGAGGTTGGGTCTTGGGCGCAGTTGGGTGTTCCAACAGGACAACGACCCCAAACACACGTCAAAAGTGGTAAAGGAATGGCTAAATCAGGTTAGAATTAAGGTGTTAGAATGGCCTTCCCAAAGTCCTGATTTAAACGTGTGGACAATGCTGAAGAACAAGTCCATGTCAGAAAACCAACAAATTGAGATGAACTGCACCAATTTTGTCAAGAGGAGTGGTCAAAAATTCAACCAGAAGCTTGCCAGAAGCTTGTGGATGGCTACCAAAAGTGCCTTATTGCAGTGAAACTTGCCAAGGGACATGTAACCAAATATTAACATGTATACTTTTGACCCAGCAGATTTGGCCACAAATAAATAGTTGGTTTTTTTTTAAAAACAAGCAAACACACCCTTCTGTTTAGACTTGTTTTGAACCTACCCGAAGTATGGTTGCCTTTCGGTCTAGTAGCCGTCCATAGCGTTTCTACTCGTATGGATTCCTCATTCATCACTCCAAGCAACGTTCGTAAGTTTTACAATATAACTAAAACAATTCATACTCACTAAACCGTCTCATGTGTGATGTCTGTAGGGGTTTCTTCATGCATATTTGTACATGCTATGGTAATTTAATGAAGCTTGCCTCGTTAGCATTAGCTATGATGCTAACACATTTATGAGTCTCTGTGTTAGTTTTATTAACTTACAATGGCATTCTTTTCGTATTTTTTCAGTTTCACAAATTCACCAAAACGTCACTGTGGAGTTATTGAGTCTGTTTAGCTGATTGGTAAGCTATCTACCGCAGCTAGATGGTCCATGACGATGGCTTCTGTTTTGTTTGATGAGCCGTTTTACTGCCGTGTTACTGACACCGTTTGGAAACAATTAAGGTATGTAAATAAACATTTACAAAATTATTCTGTGTAATTAACTCATTTGGCAACGTCTCTATCTACGGCTTATAGCCCAGTGCGGCTGATATAAGGAAACATATTTGTTTCTTCTAAAATTATGTGGGTTTTTGATTGATTTAAACTTTTATTAGTAGATTGCACAGTACAGTACATATTCGGTACAATTGACCACTAAATGGTAACACCCGAATAAGTTTTTCAACTTGTTTAAGTCGGGGTCCACGTTAATCAATTCATGGGTGCGGCTTATATCCCTGTGCACTCTATAGTACGGAAAAAATGGTATTTACTTTATTACCCAGAATACTTAACGCGTTTGTCTACACAAGAAATAAACATAAATACGTGCGTTTGCGTGCCATTCAGAGACCAATTTCACTGGCAAAAATAATGCAGATTAGCCAAAATGTGACCTGTGCTGGCAAAATGAGTCACAATGAGGACATTTTAAAGTTATTGAGTTATTGTTATTTACACATTCTTCATCTAAAGACCTTCAAAATGATATATGGTTTGTTGGAATCGGACAGAAAATGACCGATATACATCCGATTGAAGTCGACCAAGTTTGAGGGTCCGTTTTGAGAAAATAACAGCTTAAAGTTTACTGTTCCAGAACAGAATGTTCCAAAACAAAACTCCATAGCAACCATACCTTAAAAGTCCTTGTAACTACACCAAAATTGGTACAATTAAAGTCAAATCCCATGTCTAAAGGAAAAATATATATTCAACTCTATTGAAAACGGTTATGTACAAAAATTTCAACACTGTTATGTCACAGTTTTTTTGTTCTGTAGTAGAATTTCTGACCTTTTGACCTATATTTCTTGTCTTTTAAGAATGTCCGCTCATTTTCAATACTCTTGTATTTTTGTGCCATTGAATGGACCAGTTGTGGGACAAAAGTGAATATTAAGTCGTGCCAACCTGTCTATAGAATGTGTTGACTGTCTAAAGGATTCGAGTTGTTATGGAACAGATAGGAAAAGCAAAACAAGACATTGACGCACTCGATAAGGAACGATGGCGCACAACAGACATATAAAAAATGGCAGAAGACCGGAACTCGGGAGTGATTTTGGCTTGTGTGTGTCTTGTTGGCTCCGGAGTAACTTGTGGTTTGTCTGCACGGCCAACTCAATTCAACCTGCACTTCTGATAATGGGTAAATAAATTTGTTGTACTTAACTACTTTTGTTGCCTGCTTAAGCTTCGGACAATCCACTACAGTTCACTGGTCAGTTTGTCAGCTGGTCAGCTGTCCGTAATATTCCTGACCAGCAGCACTAAGAAGATTCGCCGACTGCAGTGAATTTAGCGCACTTGCAACCACCTGCGTACCCTCTCCACCTTCTAAATCCATTTCGGAATGTAAAACAGTCTAACTTATCCACAAAAATAATAATTAAATGTTCGAAAATCACCTTTTTTCACCAAATATTCCGCTCGAATTACTGTGTGTTGTTTTTCATCAGGGCGCTGCCATGATACCACAATGCACCGCACGGGGTGATTCAACCAATGAGGGTACGCCTCACAGCGACCGCTTAGCAACAAGCCGGATTTGTTTACGTCGGGACAGGTTTAAAAACTCGAATTATATTGGTTCAGAATGGCGTCATCGGGAATTCCATGCTCATTTTTAGAAAGTAGGTAAACTTGGCGTCACAATGATACCAAATATGGCTAGGGGGATTCCCCCTTATTGCTGCGAGTGAGCGTTCAAAACATTTGATTTTCTCAAGGAATTTTAACACAAAGGACTAATTTCTGAAGACCTACCTCGTACAAAACCTTCAAATAAAGGTGATTTAAGATGTTTTCTTGCTATTTCGATGATTGGGATCGCTAGATTGTGGCTTTATGGACTCATTTTTGTGAAAATCTCAATTTCAACCAAGATACATTTTTTTCACTTATTTGCCTGTAGGTCAAAATTAGCCTGTGCGTATTCCGACTCATTTTGCCGGCACGGGTCACAAATGTGCAAGTAATTTGCAGGAATTGGACACAAATGCAAAGCAGGGATTGGTTGAGTTTGTGTGAATCGCAACATCGCAAATTCCTGGAAAAACTACATTTGAGATTGTGAAATGTGGGAAGTAGCCAAAGTAGCCAAAGCAAACCCAAGCACGTTCTAAGAGTGATTCAGACCTACTGTAGGTCTCTATGCATCAATGTTGTTCCGCATGGTTGATTTATTCTCACACTTACGTAGACAAAATGTTACTTGTGAAAAATGTCTCCACGTTATGATGGTGACGGTTATTTCTGTTGATATTATTTGCAATTGTTTTGAAATGGTGGTGCAGCATCCCAACACTTTGAAATCACATATACTGCATATTTAAAGCTTCATCACTTTGTAATGATACTGAAGTGTATTTCTGGTCTTGTCATCCAGCGAGAAGGGCGACACGGCAGTGCGGCTGGATCAAAACAGACGTCGGAGACGCTTTACTGAACCAAAAGTTGCTTTATTACAAGCGAGTGTCATTATACAGGACTGCAGTACCTGGAGGAGGTCAGGTCAGAAAAATGAGGCATTCCTAACTTGGAGGAGCTGAACCACAGTCTTATATTCCTTCTTTCTCTGTCTGGGTGTGTGTTAATTCAGGAGAGTACAACCTGACCATGTATGGAAGTGTTTGTGTGTAGGTGACTGGGAAGACAACAGATGTATACCACAACTTGTAAGTTGACGTTAAGATAAACATGGAAACTCTCCTCCAGGATAGAGCTATCACTTTTGCATTACGAAGCCTGGTTTTATTGCTTCTTCTCGTGAAAGCGCTAACTCCAGTCCACATGCGAATGTCCAAATAAGGCTCCTTATTTTATTATGGGCTCAAACACTATTTACTTATAATAATAATAATAATAATATATTTTATTTGTAAAAAGCACTTTACATTGAGTAAACAACCTCAAAGTGCTACAGTGTCATACTTGCCAACCCTCCCGTTTTTAGCGGGAGACTCCCGGTATTCAGCGCCTCTCCCGATAACCTCCCGGCAGAAATTTTCTCCCGACAAACTCCCGGTATTCAGCCGGAGCTGGAGGCCACGCCCCCTCCAGCTCAATGCGAACCTGAGTGGGGACAGCCTGTTCTCACGTCCGCTTTCCCACAATATAAACAGCTTGCCTGCCCAATGACTTCATAACTGTAGAATGATCGAGGGCGAGTTCTTGGTTTCTTATGTGGGTTTATTGTTAGGCATTAACGTCCTCCCAGCGCGGTAACAACACACAACAACAGCAGTCACGTTTAGTCTACCGTAAAGCAGTTCTTCTGCCGTAAACAGCAATGTTGTGACATTCTTAAACAGGACAATACTGCCATCTACTGGATAGCCTACAGAACACTGAAATTCAAGTTTTTCTTTTATTTATATGTATAATAAAATAAATAAATATATATATATATATATATATATATATATATATATATATATATATATATATATATATATATATATATATATATATATATAGCTAGAATTCACTGAAAGTCAAGTATTTCATACATATACATATATACATATACATATACATACATATATCTATATATATATATATATATATATATATATATATATATATATATATATGAAATACTTGAGTTGGTGAAGTGTAGCTTAAATATATTCCCCTCTTAACCACGCCCCCAACCACGCCCCCCCACCCCCCACCTCCCGGTATCGGAGGTCTCAAGGTTGGCAAGTATGTACAGTGTATTAAAAATAAAAAGATAATACAAATAAATAAAAATAAAAACTAAAAAAGCCTAATAGCTAGAACTAAGATGCATACATCTAAAAAAAAAGGCTTTTTTAAAAAGAAGGGTTTTGAAACCTTTTTTAAAAGCATCCACAGTCTGTGGTGCCCTCAAGTGGTCAGGGAGAGCGTTCCACAGACTGGGAGCGGCGGAGCAGAAAGCCCGGTCTCCCATTGTTCGTAGCTTTGTCCTCGGTGGTTCACTTTCTCCAAGTTGAATATAATATGAGTTAATTAATTCACTTCAATATCATTATCACAGAAATGGTACTGTACCTGCATCATAGAACTATCTGTATTGGAAAAAATACCACTCTTTGATAGTACCCCTAATACATACACTTTTATTCGTTTGGTTGGTTCCACGCACGTCAGTCATTTCTCATCTAATATTTATTCGGCTTCTCACCGCAGACATGGAAATCCCGACTCTTTAATGTACGTGTTCATTCTTCGCCACCTTCCTCGCAATTTTTTTTCCCATACCACCCGGCGTGCTCGTCTGCACACGGCACCGCGACAATGTGCTTTTCCCGCGTTAAAAATAGCGCTCTTCAATGAGTAAAAAAGGTTACCCCAATTATAAGTAATTGCCAGGGAAGCACCTGCCATACTTCTAGGAAAATGAAAGAAATAAATGACAAAGCTGCGGTTGCGGCGGGCGTCTGTGTTGGAACGCATTTTACCCTCAAGTTGAACTCTCCCAGTGCTTTGCCATGGAATATTCCCCTCGTATTTTAACTCGGAAATAAGCACACCAAAAGCTTTTTTTTACTTTTCATTTACGAGAATTGTAGCTCTGGGCATTGTAGTTAACTGAAACCTGAAAGGCCTTCACACCTAATTTTAATAATATTCAACGTGTTGCTTTTCCCTTTAAATGATGTAAATGTGTGCTCATCTGCTGCTTACTTTGTTTGTTAAATATGTGCAATATACTCAGCAGCTCACAAAACAAAGTACAGCACTTACATTTCAAAGTCTTCTCAAGAGACAATGCTGGAGAAATTAGAGATGTTTTGATCCGATGTTATATTAAAATAATGCGTACTTTTACAAAAATGTGCATACATATATACATACACTACCGTTCAAAAGTTTGGGGTCACCCAAACAATTTTGTGTTTGAGCCTTCATTTCTAAGAACAAGAATTGACTGTCGAGTTTCAGATGAAAGTTCTCTTTTTCTGGCCATTTTGAGCGTTTAATTGACCCCACAAATGTGATGCTCCAGAAACTCAATCTGCTCAAAGGAAGGTCAGTTTTGTAGCTTCTGTAACGAGCTAAACTGTTTTCAGATGTGTGAACATGATTGCACAAGGGTTTTCTAATCATCAACTAGCCTTCTGAGCCAATGAGCAAACACATTGTACCATTAGAACACTGGAGTGATAGTTGCTGGAAATGGGCCTCTATACACCTATGTAGATATTGCACCAAAAACCAGACATTTGCAGCTAGAATAGTCATTTACCACATTAGCCATGTATAGAGTGTATTTATTTAAAGTTAAGACTAGTTTAAAGTTATCTTCATTGAAAAGTACAGTGCTTTTCCTTAAAAAATAAGGACATTTCAATGTGACCCCAAACTTTTGAACGGTAGTGTACATACGTACAAAACCCAACACCAGTGAAGTTGGCACGTTGTGTAAATCATGAATAAAAACAGAATACAATGAATCCTTTTCAACCTATATTCAATTGAATAGACTGCAAAGACAAGATATTTAATATTCGAACTGGAAAATGTTGTTCATTTTTGCAAATAACAGCTCATTTGGAATGTGATGCCTGCAACATGTTTCAAAAAAAGCTGGCACAAGTGGCAAAAAAGACTGTGAAAGTTGAGGAGTGCTCATCAAACACTTGTTTGGAACAGGCTAATTGGGAACGGGCGGGTGCCATGCTTGGGTATAAAAGCAGCTTCCATGAAATGCTCAGTCATTCACACACAAGGACGGGGCGAGGGTCGCCACTTTCCGAAAAAATGCGTGAGCAAATTGTCAAAACAGTTTAGCAACAACATTTCTCAATAAACTATTGCAAGGAATTTAGGGATATCACAATCTACGGTCCGTAATATCATCAAAAGGTTGAGAGAATCTGGAGAAATCACTGCACGTAAGCGATGATATTACGGACCTTCGATCCCTCAGGCGGTACTGCATCAAAAAGTGACATCAGTGTGTAAAGGATATCACCACATGGGCTCAGGAACACTTCGGAAAACCACTGTCAGTAACTACAGTTTGTCGCTACATCTGTAAGTGCAAGTTAAAACTCTACTATGCAAAGCATCAGCCATTTATCAACAACACCCAGAAACACTTTCCTGGGCCCGATCCGTCATGATCCGTGGTCCGGATCATGTTTTGTTATGTTCTGTTAGTTTTGGACTCCCTTAGTACCTGGTTGTGCATTTGTTTGTTTATGTTGGTCACCATGGGGATTCATTGGGTTCACCTGCCTCTGGTTAGTGGCCCCACGCTCAGCTGCTGTCAACCACTAATCAGAGAGCTATTTAGTCACCTTGCTCGCCACGCTCAGTCTGGCGTCATTGTTTGCTTCATGCTCCTGTTACTTTTCTGTTCGTGGTGCTGTTTTGACCTTTCAAGATTAAATCATGTTCCTACCTGCAAGTCCTGTCCGGAGTCGTCTGTTTGCATCCCGGGAGAACGAATCTGGAGAAATCACTGCACGTAAGCGATGATATTACGGACCTTCGGTCCCTCAGGCGACACTGCATCAAAAAGCGACATCAGTGTGTAAAGGATATCTCCACATGGGCTCAGGAACACTTCAGAAAACCACTGTCAGTAACTACAGTTGGTCGCTACATCTGTAAGTGCAAGTTAAAACTCTACCATGCAAAGCAAAAGCCATTTATCAACAACACCCAGAAACGCTTCGCTGGGCCCGATCCGTCATGATCCGTGGTCCGGATCATGTTTTGTTATGTTCTGTTAGTTTTGGACTCCCTTAGTACCTGGTTGTGCACTCCTGGGTTTATGTTGGTCACCATGGGGATTAATTGGGTTCACCTGCCTCTGGTTAGTGGCCCCACGCTCAGCTGCTGTCAACCACTAATCAGAGAGCTATTTAGTCACCTTGCTCGCCACGCTCAGTCTGGTGTCATTGTTTGCTTCATGCTCCTGTTACTTTTCTGTTCGTGGTGCTGTTTTGACTTTTCGAGATTAAATCATGTTCCTACCTGCAAGTCCTGTCCTGAGTCGTCCGTTTGCATCCCGGGAAAACGAACCTCGCACACGTGACGAGTCCACATTTCAAATTGTTTTTGGAAACTGTGGACCAAAGAGGAAAAGAACCATCCGGACTGGTATAGGCGCAAAGTTCAAAAGCCAGCATCTGTGATGGTATGGGGGTGTATTAGTGCACAAGACATGGGTAACTTACACATCTGTGAAGGCACCATTAATGCTGAAAGGTACATACAGGTTTTTTGTGTTTCAATGAGTTCCAAGCGAGAAGCAAAAACATGTCTTTGAACCTACCAAGAAGAAGGCTTGTCAAACTCTACTGTGTAGGGGGGGAAGCAACATGAAGGTGTTCTGTTTTCTTTCATGTATTGTAATCAACAGAAAGATATTGTTTTAACCCAAAGACTACAAAGCGGAGAGAAGGCAGGATTTGCCCAAGTTCCAGACACCGCTTTTTTTAACTCTTTTACGAACCTCTTTTTTTAACTCTTTTACGACCTTTTCTGTGAAGTGTTTACGACCTTTTCTTTTGAACTGTTCTGTAACCAAAGGCAACGCTGTTTACGACCCACGTCCCTTTGGAAGCAGCTGTTGCCATGTGGTCAGGGAAAGTCCAAATAAAGGAGGAGGCGTACAATCTTTTGCCATGCGTCTCTCCTCAAATTGAGCCAAATTTTAATTCTGTCTCTGTTTAATTTGTTGCTTCTTGTTTTGTTTAATAGATGTCATCAGTTGATTTAACCTGACAATAACAATGTTTAATAACTCACGAGGAGTGGAAAAATAACAGAAAACGCACTCACACGGAGTGGGGAAACACACAACACACTCATGGAGTGGAAAAATAAACGTTTCCAAAAATAACAATGTTTAATAACTCACGAGGAGTGGAAAAATAACAGAAAACGCACTCACACGGAGTGGGGAAACACACAACACACTCATGGAGTGGAAAAATAAACGTTTCCAAAAATAACAATGTTTAATAACTCACGAGGAGTGGAAAAATAACAGAAAACGCACTCACACGGAGTGGGGCAATACACAACACACTCATCGAGTGTGCCACATTCTGCACGTGTTACAACAGCGTGGCTTCGTAGTAAAAGCGTGCTTGTACTAGACTGGCCTGCCTGTAGTCCAGACCACCCAGAAACCGCAGACATGGGCAACTACACCCACAATATGATTTGCCTGAGTGGCTGGACGGGACAAAAGAACAGAAAAAAAAGTCATAAAGAATAACAAGTTGAGATGTGCGGTCATGTACGGATCACAGTCGCTGCTTCCTCCTGCTTCCACTTGCACTTTTACTTTGGACTTTTTCCATCTCTTACCTATATCTTCCGTTTTATTGGCTCCGATGCACAAAATAAACTTTGTGAGCTCACCTCGGCCGCCACCTCACATCCCCGCTCCACTTCGCTCCCGTCTCTATTTCGCCCTCATTACTCTCCCTGATTGCCTCTTTTCTGTTCCCTCCCAGTCGCGGCGTCTACGTCCTCGCGTCCTCGCCACTGTCTTTGCCCACTCCCACCGGCCTCGCGCCTCATTTAAAACCTTTGCTATTCCGTCCCTTTTTGCCTTCAACTCCACATTTTGTGTGGCCGTGAGGAAGCGAGTGGACAATTTATCCGGATTTTGCTGTCAAACATCTGAGTGATTCCCATTCAGGATGATGGAGCGGGCTCAGAGAGGGGGGAAGGAAGGGGATGTGTCGGGTCATGCAGCTGGAGGACATCTCATCTTTATCACTCTCGAGCAGATGTCGCTCTGTTCACGGCTTTACCTTTGAAACAGGTGAAATGCACGGGGCATCAAGGCCCCGGAAAATAGGACTTGTATGGAAGAATGTGTGGAAGCAAGAGTTTTTATTTATAGAGGAGAAATTCCCTTTTCAGTGACTATTTTCAGGGCGGAAGGTTTTGTGGGTGTTAGGACTTAGAATCTCTCTTTTTCGCACTCTCTCTCACACACACACACACACACACACACAGACACACACACACACACACACACGCGCGTTCTTGTATTTGTTACCTTCTCGAGACCTCCGAAAAAGGCCTACCTCTTTAGGACCACCTTTTCTAGATATATAAAGATTCGTATTTACAACATTAATAATATATACAGTACATACTATGCAAATATAAAAAAGCTTGTGGTGAAAAATAAGTTGGAATTTCACGAGAAAAAGGTCGCAATTTCACGAGAAAAACTTAGGACTGTGGCAGAATTATAATAAAAGTCGTCATTTTACTATATATTTTATTATTTAATATTTGTGCAATATTATGATAAAAGTTGGAATTTCACTCAATAACAGTCGCAAATTTATAAGAAAAGCTTAACATTTTGGCAATTTTATGAAAAGAAGCGTAATTTCACTCGACGAAAAGTCACAATTTTATAAGAAAACTTTAAATTTTGGCAATGTTGTAATAATAATCGGAATTTTACTTGGAAAAATTATGAGAATAGTCATAATTTTACTCAAAAAAATGTCACTATTTTACAAGAACAACAACAAAATCGGCAATATTGTGATACAAGTCAGAATTCTATATGGCAAATGTCACCATTTTGCATTAAAAAGTAAGAATTTTACAGAAAAAAGTTATCATTTCATCAAGAGAAAATATTGCAGAAACAGAAAGAATATGAGAAATTGTTCCCAATTTGATAAAAAAAAAAAAAGTCAACACATTGTGAGAAAAAGACTGCTTTTAGTTACTTTATTATTTTTTATTTTTTTTTGTAATTGGTTTTTAATCTTCATTATTTACTTCAAGTTATTACAGTATGTCTCTATGTACATATTTATTTTTATTTTTTTGTAATCAATTTTGGCCAAAGGGGGTGCATTTCAATTTCTTGCACACACTTGTTATTTCATATGTTGACCAGAGGGAGAGCACTTTTAAAAGATACACACAGTCAATTTGAAAAATCCCTCTTTTTTAGGACCACCCTAATTCTGATAGATTTCACCACAAATGAGACATTCTCTATTAGATGCAATGGTTTTCCGTATTGGGACCATGATTTATGTCCTACTTGTTCACACCTCCTCATATAGGAGGTACTTTTCCTTGTTGATGTCTCAAGAAGGGTAGAAATACAAGAACACACACACACACACACACACACACACACACACACACACACACAGCTTGCCACCTCATAACCATGGCCGGTGGCAGCCTTGGTGACACAGCCAATGCCAAAAGAGGAGCTTAAATCTCAGCACCTGGGACAGCAAACCCCCTCAAACACTGTGTCCAAGTGTGTGAGTCTATGTGTGTGTTTGTGTGTGCGCGTGTGTGTGTGTGTGTTAAGGTTGTCCCGATACCAAAATTTTGGTACTGGTACCAAAATGCATTTCAATACTTTTCGATACTTTTCAAAATAAAGGGGACCACAAAAACGTTTTATTATTGGCTTTATTTTAACAAACAAGCTTAATATACATTAAGCATCATTTTCTTATCGCAATCACATTTTTGCATTAAATCAGAAAGTGAACATACAAGACAACTTATCTTTTAGTAGTAAGTAAGCAAACAAAGGCTCCTAATTTAAGTGCTGACATATGCAGTAACATATTGTGTCATTTTCCATCGTACAAACATTTGTACACAACACACTCATGGAGTGTAAAAATAAACTGCACAACTATACCGGGACAAAGCCACCATGAGGGTAAGTGTGAGTCGAGCCAAGCCACATGTGAAAAAGTGCAATGTATTTATCTGTACAGTAATCTATGTATTTATTTATATATATTTATTTATTTTATATATATATTTATATATTATTTATATATTATTTATATATGCACCTTATTGCTTTTTTTATCCTTCACTACCATGAGCTTAGGTAACGAAATGTCGTTCTTATCTGTGCTGTAAAGTTCAAATTTGAATGACAATAAAAAGGAAGTCTAAGTCTAAGACAGGATCGATGATCCCAGGTGTGCACCAAGGGAGTGGAAAAGGTTCCTGGAGGTGAGTGAAGAACCAACAATCAACTAGATGGAGGCTGGTAGCACGGTTTAGCACGGTGTATTGGCTAGTAAGTTCAGTGTGAATCTAGTCTTTTGTTGCGCCCTAAGAAGTGTTAATTCTATAAGTATTGTACTTATTACGCACCAGCTGTTTGATTGTAACGTGCACCTTATTGTTGTTTTTTATAACACATTTGGAAGTGTTAGAATCGCTATGTGAAATTGCTGATGTTATTTAGTAGCATGTCAAGATCGAAGCCAATGTATATAAGCATCTAGCTAGCCCGATTTTGGAAACTGGGAGCCTTACTTAACTTACGTTGGAGTGTATTTGAGTCCATGTTTTGGTAAGCACTGACAATTACCTGGAGGTAGCATGGCTGAGTCAGCTCTCAGTGCTGCTGGAGTGATCGCTAAGTGCCAAAGTGCAAAGAGTCAGCAAAAAATCCCCAATGTCACATGTACTTCAAGATGAAGGGCATCAACAGAGTTCACCCCCACCTCGGACAGCTGCTGACTGCTAATTGCTATCTCGTTAGCATTAATACATCTCGTTGCCTCGTCTTTTGACATCGCTGACGTCAAAGACTCACCAGTGTGGAGATGTGATATTCATAAGGCAGGAGTTAAAGATGAAGTGCATCAAAAATGTGTTCTGGAATAGGCCATTGCGTGAGAAGGGAAGAAAGAGCTGTCAAAACAATCATGATTGATTAAGATTTGTATGTATTTTCAAGCGCACATATTAGGGCAAAAAATAAATAAATACTTATTTTTGTTAGAATAATCATGTATATATTATCACACAATTTGTGTATGCTTAAAGTCTGTTGCTATAGTTATTAGCTATTGTGCTCAAGCTGTACTTTTTCTATCTGTGCAAGGACAAAAACTTCGTGTCTGAAGGGGTGGCCTTAGCCGCAGATGTTACCTTTGTTTTAGCCCGCTAACAGCCAAGGACTTCAAGGATCTCAACGAAGATAAGACGACAGCACGCAGACGAAGCAGAGACAAGGCGAAATCACAAGGCCCCAGCACATTCCGTCACGTATTGTGCGTACTGGAAGCTGCTTTGCATGACATGTGTGACCACTCATTTTAGAGGCGGCCTCAGTGATGTTGACTGGGGAACTCCTGAATAAATAGAGGGACGCGGGAGCTGTACCTTAGAGCGTAGGTCGAGACTGTGACTAAGTGTGCAGCTCCATGCGTTCTCCCCATGAGCTAAATTGAACTCTGCCTCTGCATGATTCCTTGCTTCTTGTCTGTTTAATAAATGTCATCAGTGTTTGAACCTGACAATTTTAATAAAAGACAAAAATATCAATCACTTTATGAGAGCATTTAAATTTAAGGTGGGACACTCGTATCCCAAAGTACCACTGTATTTAATTCAAAATTGAATAACATCTCGGAGAAGCTTTCCACTCTGCAAGGCCAAACTAAGATCAATTTGAGAGCCAGAATGGACAATTAGAGCAGACACACCATTGGTATGTGTTTTCTCTAACCAAAACATTCCTTATCTAAAATGCAACTCTCTCTGCAATGGCCTCGGCAAGGCCATTCTGTAAACACCCCAGCGAGACCATTGCAGCGAAAGACACTCTGAAAAAAAAATTCCACTCCATTCCAGTTATGCATTCAAATGGTGATAAAATGGAAACAATTTGTGTTGCTCCTGATTCAAGGGAACACAAGGTAATATGATCCAGCATGACCACAACAAGATACTAATTTTAAGATTAAAAGTATATCAACATGTTAAATGGTGATGACGTCATCCTGTTTGGATTTGTACATCTCAAAGCCTCCAGACAATAGCTTCCACATAAACAAGTAGACTAATCCAGGCATAACATGACCTCTGTGCAGTGTATTAAACGACACTTTTTCATTAATTTTCGTCACAATAAAGAAGATTTACAACCCTTTAAAAGAGTAACTATAGCAACGTACTATTTAACTGCAAAAAAAACATAAGACTTCATTGCATTTGCATGCTTCATTTGCACTAAGTAACATCTCGAATGTCGGGCAGATGGTAACCCGTGATGGGTAATATTCTACACAAAGTAAAATAGGCTCTGATGTAGTAAATATGACAAATGTGCTTAATTACCAGTGGAAAAACAAACAGCTCTCATTAAATGTGCATTATCCGAGCCAAATTATGGCATAGTGTTTACACACACAGGGACATGGAAATGTGAAAAGGTAAAACATTTATGATTCCGTATTAACGGCTGGACTGACTTCAGAGATGTTTGGTGGCATAGCAAAAGTCCAAGTGCTGATTTTTTTTTATCGATTTGTATATATATATATATATATATATATATATATATATATATATATATATATAACCAACCATTGAAGTCAAAGACAAAACAATGACAAAGTTGAACTTTATCTTATTAAATAATAAAATAAAATAAAATAAATAAATAAATATAATTAATTAAAAAAATATTTAAAAAAAAAAATATATATATATATATATTTTTTTTTTTAATAAGATAAAGTTCAACTTTGTCATTGTTTTGTCATTGACTTCAATGGTTGACAGGGCAGCAAATCACTAAAACATATAAACGGCAAAAGAAAATGATTCATGAAGAGCATAAATGGAGATGGAAGCTTTGGTTAATTATTCTAAAGTCTCAATCCAAATTGTTTTGATAGGAGGAAAGCTTCCACAACTATTGTCTAAAGCAGGGGTCCCAAAACTAATAAACTCGGGGGTCCACATTACGGCCGGGCTATGTATTTGTTTGTGTGTGATTAAATATCCTTTTTTTTTATTTTTATTTTGTCCTGTCCAGCTAGTCAGTTAAATCATATTGTTGATGTAGAGGCCCATATTTGCCAGCAAGAGACCACAGCCCACGCGGACAGAAAGGAGGGACGCCCCGCCCCCAAGGGGCCCAGTTAGTAGATACTCCCTGCAGCCGGACGGGAAGAACGCAGCCGTCGCCGCCCCACCAGCAACCGGGGCCCCAGACACGCAGCCGAGCCGTAGTAGCCTGAGGCGCCAGCGTGGAACTGTCATAGGATGCCACCTGTGCAACAAATCCAGTCGTGAAATGTCCTCGCTCTTAAATATTCCGAAGTCAACTGTCGGCTTTATTAGAAGAAAATGGAAGAGTTTGGGAACAACAGCAAGTCAGCCACCAAGTGGTAGGCCACGTAAACTGACAGAGAGGGGTCAGCGGATGCTGAAGCGCATAGTGCAAAGACTTTCTGCACAGTCAGTTAATACAGAGCTCCAAACTTCATGTGACCTTCTAATTAGCCCACGTACAGTACGCAGAGAGCTTCATGGAATGGGTTTCCATGGCCGTGCAGCTGCATCTAAGCCATACATCACCAAGTCCAATGCAAAGCGTGGGATGCAGTGGTGTAAAGCACGTCGCCACTGGACTCTAGAGCAGTGGAGACGCCCTCTCTGGACTGAAGACTCACGCTTTTCCATCTGGCAATCTGATGGACCAGTCTGGGTTTGGAGGTTGCCAGGAGAACGCTACATTTCGGACTGCATTGTGCCAAGTGTGACATTTGGTGCAGGAGGAATTATGGTGTGGGGTTGTTTTTCAGGAGTTAGTTTTAGTGAAAATAACTTTGAATGCTCCAGGATACCAAAACATTTTGGACAATTCCATGCTCCCAACCTTGTGGTAACCGTTTGGAGCGGGGCCCCTTCCTCTTCCAACATGACTGTGCACCAGTGCACAAAGCAAAGTCCATAAAGACAACGGCTGCAGTAACTACCAGACGACCAGCACCACTCCATCAAATCAAAGCGACCGACAACCACACCCCAACAGGACCACGGAGACCAGCCAGCCCCAACTCACCATCCGGCCCCAAACCCGTGCTTGTGATGAGGGAGTGTACAAGGCCCCCAGAGTGTCTACTGTGTAGTTAAAATTAGGAGGTCAGCCGTTACAGCCGACCTCCAATCCCTGCTGATGTGTGTACTGTAGCGTGAGGGAAATATGCATGCTTGTAGGGACTAATAATGCGATTAAAATTTGGGCACATCAAGGCCATGGTGGGTCCCGACCATGCTGAGCCCCCCAAACCCTAAGCGTCTAACATGCATCTAAAATTGAGAGATGGGATATATCCTTATTTAAAGGATGAACATACCTTGAAACCATTCCATACTGAAAATATAAACTTAAATAAAAATGTATCTGGATTAGTATATGTATATATATATATATACATATATATATATATATATATATATATATATATATATATATATATATATATATATATATATATATATATATATATATATATATATATATATATATATATATATATATATATATATATATATATATATATATATATATATGTATATATATTTACTTATTTTTTTATTTTTTTATTTTTTTTTAACTACAAAAACAAATGTTTTTTAGTCAACATGAGGTAGCTGGGATTAATGGCTACAATGAGTACCGTATTTCCTTGAATAGCCGCAGGGGCGTTAATTAATTTAAAACCTCCTGTCACTCCGGCGTTTGCCGGAAGCCTGCGGGATGGCCGTGCATGCGGTAATTATTTTAAAACCTCTTCTCACTCCGGCGTTTACCAAAAGGAATGCGGTAAATTTAGGCGTGAGCTTTGAGTGTGATGTAAGCATACCATCATGAAAAGCACATTTAATAAAAAAAAAACGTTATTATGGTCTTACCTGTACTTATAAATGGAGTCCATTTGCAGCTCCTTCTGACCAAAAGCATCGATAACTTGGTTATAGAAGTCTGTTCAGTTTTAAAAGTCTCTCTGTCTCGATGGAGATATTCCTTTAATTATTACCTCCTGCTTCGATTGATAGTCCAGTTTAGAAAACTGTTTTATTTTACATACCGGTATGTAATCCTCCATGTTAAAAGTTCAGGGCAGAGAAAAAAAAAAAAAAAAAAAAATCTCTTGCTGCGTGTTGTCACTTCTTCTGCAGTACCGGAAGTCGCAAGAAGGATCACTAGCGCAGCAGCGCCCTCTACCACCAGCAGGCGGGAGTCATTTAATGACTTATACAGTATTTGACACACGCAGCTACGGTATATTAATAAAACATAGCTGCTTACTGTTCTTTTTAGCATACTGTACTGGTATTCAATAGCTTGGACCTTAAATCCTACTGAATAGCTCTTTATATTTTTTCCTTTGTGCGATTGCAAACTACTGAAAGCAGCTTCCTCCATTTTGAAAATGAGGACAGGTAAAGCGTCACTCGTGACGTAACGAATTTGACCCGGCGGAAGTTCTAGCCATATGCTAAATATTTTGCGAAACGAGTTTGACCCGGCGAAAATTATAGACATGCGATAATAAAATTAATATTTTGCGAAACGAATTTGATCCGGCGTTAATAATGAACCGGCGATAAGGCCAAGCATGCGTTAATTATTTTGAGAAACGAGTTTGACCCGGCAGTAATTCTAGACGTGCGAATACTATATTCCCTGCGCCAATTCAAGGAAATACGGTATGTTTTGTAGTGCGCAGCTTTTCAAAGTGGGGTTTGAAGTATGATACTGCATGATACTGATAAAGCGTGTTCCCCGGGGTCACCGCTCCCCCCTTTTTGTGAAGAACTCCTGGAAAGTAACAGTGTTCTTACTTGAGTGCAGTTTTCCACTCCTCCACCCACCTCTGGCAATGCGTTGCCTCCTTTGCTTGTAAGGTAAATTATACATTAGCATTAGCTCCTAATGAAAAGTGAGCATTGTGATCCATAAAAAGGCAACATTTTTTATCAAGCCATGTTAGCCATGAACTCTAATTTATAATAAATAAGTCACCTCTATACAATATCCTACCCTAATACCCTATTGTGCAATATTACCCTTCGAGTGCAATACATCCGACACTGATTGTTATTTATTACTCCGGTACTCTTGTCTTGTTCTGTATATTGTACAGTATTTTGTACAGTGCTTTGTATATTGTACAGGATTGCTTATTATTTTTTATTGGATAGTAGTCTGTTTATTTCAATTCTTAGTTTTACCTTTATTACCTCTTGTGTAATTTATTTTTATCCCATATTTGTTCCCACTACCGCACCTTAAATTGGAGTCCTTAATCTCGTTATATGCAAATATAATGACAATAAAGTCCATTCTATTATATTATATTCTAGCAACAAGGGTTGGAATTAGGGGTTAAATCACCAAAAAATTATTCCCGGGCGCGGCCACCGCTGCTGCTCACTGCTCCCCTCACCTCCCAGGGGGTGATAATAGGTGATGGGTCAAATGCAGAGAATAATTTCGCCACACCTAGTGTGTGTGTGTGTGACAATCATGGGTACTTTAACTTGAACTTTTCAACTTTATGGACATCTAAATAGGTACTTTACTTTCGGACGTTAAAATACAGAATCCTGAATAAATATACTTTTTTGGACATTGAATTTATTAACACTTTTCATTTTCTTTGGAGTCAACATTTGCTGCCGCAAATCCATGTTCATTTTAATAAAAGATTGTCTCCGGTCTTATGCTAACACATTTAAATGTAGCCCCCTGCGGTGCTAAGTAATCCCCCAGTAAAGCTGCACTTCCTCGCCGCTTCGACTGCAGCGTCAGAGAGTCCTACCCGAAACCACGGCTCGCTTCATGTCGCCCACCTCCGGCTTAAAGCGGCTTTAGACGCACGCCTCGAGCACGTCGACATCCTCCTCGCGTCACGCCCATTCCAACGCGGGAGGTAAACTTGACAGACTGGCGGGCTAAAACCATTTAATTGCACCCTCTGATCAGTGAGCATTTTGTCATTTTGCACGCACGCAAATGCACGGAGAAGAGCAAAATAAGGACGTTCCCCTCGCATGAGCGACCATGCACAAAATCGACTGCAAATCGGAAGTTATCCATGAAAATGGAAAAGGTGACTTTTGTCACAATGTCATATTTAATTACTCAAAAGACCTTTCGAGTGTTTGGGTGCAAAAGTTGACTCGTTCATTTTTCTCACTTCGGTTTCAACTTTTTTGGGAAAAGCATATGTTTTTAACTGAAGTGGGTGTTCCAGGTGTGAGGGAAGCTGAAAATTAGCAACGACAACACCATCCAAGTGTGACTCTTGCAGGGGTGAGATTCCTGCCTGTGGAGAGAGAGTGTGATCAGCGCGCCTGCAGGAGCGAAGGGCACCGCCTCTGTCCGTGGTGCTGAAGACAGAGCACCATCAGTCGGGGGCGTGGCATGTGCTGAGGGCCAGACACAGCTGGCAGGTGATTAGATTTCACAGGTGGTACGTGTTAATCCAGTGGTTCTTAAAGGCCTACTGAAATTAAATGTTTTTATTTAAACGGGAATAGCAGATCTATTCTATGTGTCATACTTGATCATTTCGCGATATTGCCATATTTTTGCTGAAAGGATTTAGTATAGAACAACGACGATAAAGATCGCAACTTTTGGCATCTGATAAAAAAAAGCCTTCCCCTACCGGAAGTAGCGTGACGTAGTCGGTTGAACATATCCGCAAAGTTCCCTATTGTTTACAATGATGGCGGCCAGAAGTGAGAGCGATTCGGACCGAGAAAGCGACGATTTCCCCATTAATTTGAGCGAGGATGAAAGATTTGTGGATGAGGAAAGTGCAAGTGAAGGACTAGAGGGCAGTGCAAGCGATTCAGATTGGGAAGATGCTGTGAGAGCCGGGGGTGACCTGATATTCAGCTGGGAATGACTACAACAGTATATATATACTCTATTAGCCACAACACAACCAGGCTTATATTTAATATGCCACAAATTAATCCCGCATAAAAACACCTATGTGTTTGTTATGCTAGCTCCTAGCTACTAGCTCCCGTCCATATAACCCGCCAATACAATTCAAGCACCTGCACAACACACACACTCACTCAACCCAAAGGACCGTTCACCTAACCCAAGGTTCATAAAGCTTATATATTCAACCAAAGTTACGTATGTGACGCGCACGTATGCCCAAGCGATCAAATGTTTGGAAGCGCGCGGGTGGGATCTGATATTCAGCTGGAAATGACTACAACAGTAAATAAACACAAGACATATATATACTCTATTAGCCACAACACAACCAAGCTTATTTTTAATATGCCACAAATTAATCCCGCATAAAAACACCTAGGTGTTTGTTATGCTAGCTCCTAGCTACTAGCCAGTAGCTCCCGTCCATATAACCCGCCAATACAATTCAAGCACCTGCACAACACACACAATCACTCAGCCCAAAGGACCGTTCACCTAACCCAAGGTTCATAAAGCTTATATATTTAACCAAAGTTACGTATGTGACATGCACGTATGGGCAAGCGATCAAATGTTTGGAAGCGCAGCTGCGTACACACGGTATCACGTCTGCGTCTGTGTATCCAAATCAAAAGTAATCCTGGTAAGAGTCTGTGTTGTCCCAGATCTCTACAGGCGTCTGTGTATCGAAGTCTAAGTCCTCCTGGTAAGAGTCTCTGTTGTCCGAGTTCTTCGATCTTGACTGCATCTTTGGGGAATGTAAACAAAGAAACGCCGGCTGTGTTGTGTTGCTGACGTCCCTCGCAAAATACTCCGCTTCGCACCGACATCTTTCTTCTTTGCTTGCTCAGCTTCTTTCTCCATAATGCAATGAACAAATTGCAACAGATTCACCAACACAGATGTCCAGAATACTGTGGAATAATGAGATGAAAACAGAGCTATTTCGTATTGACTTCAATGGGGGCGCCATAGCTCTGTTCTACTGACTACGTCACGCGCATACGTCATCCTCCAAAGGATTTTTCAACCGGAAGTTTAGCAGGAAATTTAAAATTGCCCTTTATAAGTTAACCCGGCCGTATTGGCATGTGTTGCAATGTTAAGATTGAATCATTGATATATAAACTATCAGGTCGGTAGAAGTGGGTTTCAGTAGGCCTTTAACCTTGTTGGAGGTACCGAACCCCACCAGTTTCATATGCGCATTCACCGAACCCTTCTTTAGTGAAAAATAAAATCTTTTTTTTTTCAAATTCAAGACAAAGTTATATGATTTTTTTACTGGTGCACAAAATGAACCGTGCATGAACATCACCTTGTTCAAAGAACAAAACCAACACAGTGCATGAACTCACAACAAATTACACACCTGCAAATCAGTTTGACTTCTGCTGTTGCCGTATCCATAATATGCCGATAGGAAGAAGTTTTTATGTACACGATGAGTCGGGTGTGGCTTGACATCCGCGGCGGAGGATCCACCGAACCCCTGAGGCCGACTCACCGAACCCCGAGGGTTCGATCGAACCCAGGTTAAGAACCACTGTGTTAATCTAATCATCTGTTGTCTTTAACAGTAAGCGGCCGTGAGCAGAGGGGGAGGAAGATACGGACGTGGCTGAAAAGTCACGTTCTAGTAGAGAAAATTGTCTTTGAAAAGAAAACATCCATTAAAACCTTGTTGAACCTGCACGCTGGGCTCTTGTGCCGTGTCTGCAGGGGAGCTGCTGGGAGGCGACTTCCACACTGCCATTTTGTTTTTCTTAACAAGTTTCAGTCAATAAATATTTATCTCTATAGCCCTTAATCTCAAGTGCCTCATAGGGCTTCCCATTCCTCGATCTGAACCCACAAGGAAAAACTCCAAAAGCCTGAGACGGGAGAAAGAAGAAACCTTGATACTCCAAACCTGAAATAACACCCATGTAGTCATGTTTACACTCATTTCACACAATATAGTAGTCTTGAGTGTGTTCGACTGTAGATTATAGGCCGGAGAATCCTCGATGTGTCATTGCTATAGCCTTCACCCGGCCACTAAAACACGGCTAAGGTGTGGAAATTCTAGGTCACATTCAACCACGGGTGTATAAGTGGTTCTGCCAAAAGTTGGACACTGGACAGTTAGGGATGGAAGCCGTTCACATCTGAACTGATACGGTACCAATTACCATTACCTGGGAATCGATACCAGTGTTTAACGATACCAATATTTAGCACTTTTGGATAACAAAATATACTTTTTTTATTGCAATAATTAAAAATGAGATAATAACTGCTGTCCAGTTGTTTTATCTCCGTTAAGACTCCAGGACTGGAGGCCCGCCGGGACACGCCTCTGCTCACTCTGCCCGCATCACCGCCACGCCCCTGCTCGGCTGCAAGCGATCTGTAATCTGCGTACCTGGGACTAATGAGGGCAGGCAGCATAAAGGCCAGCGGACCCGAAGATCCGGCGCCGGAACGTAGTTAATTTCCCGCAGTAAGCATCCTGTCTCTGACTTCCCTCTCGCGTACTTGATCTCTTTCTATGTCTTCCCAGCTCCCGTGTCTTATGTCCCTTGTGTCTTCCCGCAGTGCTTCCCATGTCTCCCGTGATCAAGCTGTGTGCCTCGACTCCCCTTTGGACTTTGGACTGCCTCCCTCGATCCTCGGCCCCCTGCTTGGACACGGCCCTCCTTGCTTCTCTCCAGCCCCCGACCGCTTACTTGCCCACGGACTGCCTTCTTGCCTTGCCCCTTTTGGTCTGGCGAAATATTCGCTCAACACTCACGGTAAAACACAACAGTTAATTCCACACTTAGTCACACACCATACACACTCTTGGATTGCATCAGACTCCATTCCCATGTTGTTTAATTAATAATGTTTTTTCGTTACTATTTGTATATAGAATATATATATATAAATAAAACATAGAGCTTAACTATGCCCCTTTGTGGTCTCTGCCGTCTATACACTCCCCCCAGTAAACATAACAGTGTCGTTGTGGCTTGTGCAGCCCTTTGAGACATTTGTGATTAAGGGCTATATAAGTAAAATTTGATTGATTGACTTTGAAAGTAGAGATTAAACAGTTTCCAAAAATAACAATGTTCAATAACTCTCGAGGAGTGGAAAAATAACAGAAAACGCACTCAAACGGAGTGGGGAAATACACAACACACTCACGGAGTGGAAAAATAATCCGCAAAACTATAAAAGGACAAAGCCACCATGAGGGTAAGTGTGAGTCGAGCCAAGACAGGATCCATAATTGAAAAACTCCAAAAGCCCGAGACGGGAGAAAGAAGAAACCTTGATACTGTAAACCATATAGTCATGTTTACACTCTTTTCACACAATATAGTAGTCTTGAGTGTGTTCGACTGTAGATTATAGACCAGAGAATCCTCAATGTGTCATTGCTATAGCCTTCACCCGGCCACTAAAACATAGCTAGGGCGTGGAAATTCTAGATCACATTCAACCACGGGTGTATAAGTGGTTCTGCCAAAAATGGGACACTTGACAGATGGGGATGGGAGCCGTTCACATCTGAACCGAAACGGTACCGATTACCATTACCTGGGAATCGATACCAGTATTTAACAGTACCAATATTCTGCACTTTTGTGCGAGTTAATTAATAGAAATTGTTTTGGATAACAAAATATACTTTTTTTATTGCAATAATTAAAAATGAGCTAATAACTGCTGTCCAATTGTTTTATCTTCGTCAAGATTCCAAAGTGTTGTTGTGGCTTGTGCAGCCCTTTGAGACATTCGTGATTAAGGGCTGTATAAGTAAACTTTGATTGACTGACTTTGAAAGAGGAGATGAAACAGTTTCCAAAAATAACAATGTTTAATAACTCACGAAGGGTGGAAAAATAACAGAAAACGCACTCAAACGGAGTGGGGAAATACACAACACACTCAGTTAGGGATGGGAGTCATTCACATCTGAACCGATACGGTACCAATTACCATTACCTGGGAATCGAAACCAGTATTTAACGGTACCAATATTCAGCATCTTTGTTAATTAATATCAATGTTTTTGGATAACAAAATATACTTTTTTTATTGCAATATTTAAAAATGAGCTAATAACTTAGTTAAGACTCCAAAGTGTCATGACTTGTGCAGCCCTTTGAGACATTCGTGATTAAGGGCTCTATGTAAGTAAACTTTGATTGATTGACTTCGAAAGTAGTGAAAGTAGTTTATGTTTTATAACTCACGAGGAGTGGGGAAATACACAACATGGCTATATATATATATATATATATATATATATATATATATATATATATATATATATATATATATATATATATATATATATATATATATATATATATATATATACCTGTATATATATATACACTACTGTTCAAAAGTTTGGGGTCACCCAAACAATTTTGTGGAATAGCCTTCATTTCTAAGAACAAGAATAGACTGTCGAGTTTCAGATGAAAGTTCTCTTTTTCTGGCCATTTTGAGCGTTTAATTGACCCCACAAATGTGATGCTCCAGAAACTCAATCTGCTCAAGGGAAGGTCAGTTTTGTAGCTTCTGTAAAGAGCTAAACGGTTTTCAGATGTGTGAACATGATTGCACAAGGGTTTTCTAATCATCAATTAGCCTTCTGAGCCAATGAGCAAACACATTGTACCATTAGAACACTGGAGTGATAGTTGCTGGAAATGGGCCTCTATACACCTATGTAGATATTGCACCAAAAACCAGACATTTGCAGCTAGAATAGTCATTTTAGGGATGATGTTCGAAACCGGTTCTCCCGGTTGTTCGATAAGAAAAGAACCGTTCGATAAGAAAAGAACCGATTCCATGGACTCAAATCCCTTTTTGAGAACTGGTTCCCGTTATCGAGGCCACTATAGTAAAGAATAAGAGTTGGTTCTTTATTCGAATCCCTGGGAACGAATCCCGTCCCACAAGAAATGCCCTGTGGGACATCACAGGAAATGACGTAGCTCAGTCATTAGACTGAGCTACATCTTTTCCTGTGATGTCACACAAGCAGCAAAAATAATGGACCGGAAAAAACGCCTCAAGGCATGGCTATTCACCTATAGTGATCAAAGAGACAGGTTGTTTTTGTGTTACTGTATATAATTGTTTTTCCGAAGAATCCCACTTAATATACTTTGGGTAACAACAGTCAATATATATATATATATATATATATATATATATATATATATATATATATATATATATATATATATATATATATATATATATATATATATATATATATATATATATATATATATATATATATATATATTTTTTTTTTAGGGGGGTAACAGTCAATATTTATTTATTTATTTTATTTCATTTTTTTCTTATAAAATAAAAGTGAGCTTTTGTTAAACCAAATATTGTGTTTTTTCCATACACAACAACCTATCTGGATTCGATAAGAGAATCGATAAGGAATCGGCTCGATAAGAGGATTCGATAATGGGCTCGCACTCGATCATTTCTTATCAAACATCATCCCTAAGTCATTTACCACATTAGCAATGTATAGAGTGTATTTTTTTAAAGTTAAGATTAGTTTAAAGTTATCTTCATTGAAAAGTACAGTGCTTTTCCTTCAAAAATAAGGACATTTCAATGTGACCCAAACTTTTGAACGGTATATATATACATATATATATATATATATATATATATATATATATATATATATATATATATATATATATATATATATATATATATATATATATATATATATATATATATATATATATATATATACACACCACCGTTCAAAAGTTTTTTGAACAGTATATATATACATATATACGGTATATATATACATATATATATATATATATATATATATATATATATATATATATATATATATATATATATATATATATATATATATATATATATATATATATATATACACCACCGTTCAAAAGTTTGGGGTCACATTGAAATGTCCTTATTTTTGAAGGAAAAGCACTGTTCTTTTCAATGAAGATAACTTTAAACTAGTCTTAACTTTAAAGAAATACACTCTATACATTGCTAATGTGGTAAATGACTTAGGGATGATGTTTGATAAGAAATGATCGAGTTCGAGCCCATTATCGAATCCTCTTATCGAGCCGATAAATTACTATTCTAGCTGCAAATGTCTGGTTTTTGGTGCAATATATACATAGGTGTATAGAGGCCCATTTCCAGCAACTATCACTCCAGTGTTCTAATGGTACAATGTGTTTGCTCATTGGCTCAGAAGGCTAATTGATGATTAGAAAACCCTTGTGCAATCATGTTCACACATCTGAAAACAGTTTAGCTCGTTACAGAAGCTACAAAACTGACCTTCCTTTGAGCAGATTGAGTTTCTGGAGCATCACATTTGTGGGGTCAATTAAACGCTCAAAATGGCCAGAAAAAGAGAACTTTCATCTGAAACTCGACAGTCTATTGTTGTTCTTAGAAATGAAGGCTATTCCACACAATTGTTTGGGTGACCCCAAACTTTTGAACGGTAGTGTATATATATATATATACTGTCTAGGCCAAAAAATAAGGGATTCATCATAATTTGACTATACTCATTAGTTTGTTGGGGACATGTGGGAACCAATAGAAAACTTTGATGCAGCTTTTTGCTTTGAATGTAAAATACAATTCCTACACTCATTTTTAATGAAGAAATGTTATTTTCCTTATTCAAAACTACAGTAAAAAGTATCAAGTCCACCAGCATGCATCGAAATGTTGCCCTGTTTACAGTCAGATGTCATCTTGCACTTCCGACTATTTTAGAGTCAAAAGCTGAAAGTCTTTGCGTCTTTAAAGTTCCCGCAAATTGTTGAAGCAGATCAGCCAATACGCCGGTGCGGTGGACTATGACCCCCCCGCCTTGTACTTTCTGATCCCTATCAGTGTGAGGAAAGGAGGAAAAGACTTTTGCCGGGAGAAATAGTGACTCAACAAGTGTACTGCTGCATTTCTTTCCCCAAATGTTGTATGATATCTCCTCCTTCATTATGCTTCCTGTCCCTTCTCTCCGTGATGAGGCCAGCCCCGCCATGGTGATGAGGCAGACGGGGTGATTAAAGTGGAGTCTGAACCAGTGGGAAAACTGACCTCAATCAGAGCCATTCTACCAAGAGGACATTCACTTTTTTTCCCCTGCGACCCTCCATCCATCCCTCCAACTTACTCTATGCCCGACTGTCATCCGCAATCCTTTATTCTTCCTGACCCGCTCCGTCAGCATGTCAGTGATCCCCCATCTCTCATCTCCCCTGTCTCGGTTTCCACTCTCGTTTCTCATCTTTCCCTGTATCCACTCGTGGTGATCACTCTCAATTCCTCATCATCGCCTCCATTGTTGTGCGATGCTAATCTGCTCTTCTCCAGTTTGCTGTCAGCTCGTGCAACAAATACCGAAGAAGAGAAAGTCTGCTTTTGAAAGCAAAGTGTTAGTCTTGATTCACTCAAAAATGTTGACGTTTATTTAAAATATTGTAAAAAATGACGTTACGGTAAGGCAGGGGTGTCCAAACTTTTTCCACTGAGGGCCGCAAACGGAAAAATTAAAGCATGTGGGGGGCCGTTTTGATATTTTTCATTTTCAAGCCATAACAAAATATATGGATTTTTTGTATTTATTTTACCTTTAGGGGTCCCGGGGACCATAAGGGTGTCAGTTATTAAAATGTTAAAAATAAGTTTAATTTGTATTATTATTTTTTATTTAACGCTTACAGTAAATCTCTATATCAACTTAAAAAAAAAAGGTTTTATGGCTTTTCTGTCAAAAAAAACTTTGTTTTTTATAGTAAAACTGAAATATGCAGTATTTAGTAATTAGAGCCCTAAAATATAAATAATGCAGGACACCATTGATTTTAATTATTTAATATTTTTGAGTCATAGATAGATAGATAGATAGATAGATAGATAGATAGATAGATAGATAGATAGATAGATAGATAGATAGATAGATAGATAGATAGATAGATAGATAGATAGATAGATAGATAGATAGATAGATAGATAGATGGATAGATGGATAGATAGATAGATAGATAGATAGATAGATAGATAGATAGATAGATAGATAGATAGATAGATAGATAGATAGATAGATAGATAGTACTTTATTGATTCCTTCAGGAGAGTTCCCTCAGGAAAATTTAAATTCCAGCAGCAGTGTGCAAAATTGTTAAAAGTAAAAAGTAAATAATGGGGGTATAAATGGAGACAAAATAGAAAAATATTACAATAGAATAAAAATAAAAAGCAACGATGAGAATAAAATTATAACAGTAAAATACGAATATAACAAGAGAAACTAGGCAGTAGTGACCATGTTATGAAAAAAGTATTTCACTGTTGTTGTTTTGTCATCACAGTGAAAAGATAAATAAAATACCACTAAATATATTTGGGATCCAAAATGTGCCCCACTCATAAAGTGATACATTTTTATTATTATTTTTTTTTTTTAACTTTCATCACTTAAGTTACGAGATCAACTTCAGATATATCTGTCGATATTACGTTTCAACTATCATTTTGTTTGTTTCATGCTCTTTTGTCAAAGAAAACTTTGTTTTTATATGGCAACTACACAATATATGCAATATTTACCACATAAAACATTTTAAAGTGAAAAATTTGAACTAATTGGAGCTTTGAAAATAATTAATTATAACATGGATTTTTTGTCATTATTATTTTTTTTGAGCAGTGGGAAAAAAAGAAAAAGAAAGAAAGACAAAATAAATTAAAAAAACAGCCTGCATGGCAGCTTTTGTGTCAACATTGCAACTTTTTCTCATTAGATTTCACCTCTTTCCACTTTTTTTAATGTTCATTTTTATTTTTTGCAATAGCATTTCCAGAATGTGTGGCGGGCCGGTAAACAATTAGCTGCGGGCCGCAAATGGCCCCTGGGCCGCACTTTGGACACATCTGCTGTAAGGGGTGCAACGACTATAACATTTGTCGCCAACAAATTTATAGTCGTGGAGTCATCGCGTGTGTTTTTCCGGACGGAAGCAACACCCCGATAAAGTCCAAAAATGCTCATATTTTTATATTGTTAATAATTTTCTAACATTGAGTCCTTCAAAAAGAGAGAGGACTGCGGTTTTCTTGTATTCTAATCCATCTTCAACTGATTGTAACGGAATTGGTATGGAAACGATAAAAAAGGTTATTGAAGAGATCTCAGGACCATTAATGTATATTAGTAACCTATCATTTCAAACAGGTACATTTCCAAACAAAATGAAAATAGCTAAAGTTGCACCAATTTATAGACTGGAGACAAACATCAATTTACAAATTATAGACCTGTTTCTTTACTTCCACAATTTTCTAAAATCATTGAAAAACTGTTCAATAACAGATTAGAGAGTTTCATGAATAAAAATAGAATACTCGAAGAGAACCAATATGGATACAGAGCTAATGTTTCAACTTCAATGGCTTTAATTGAAATTACAGAAGAAATTACCAATGCAATAGATCAGGGGTCACCAACCTTTTTGAAACCAAGAGCTACTTCTTGGGTACTGATTAATGCGAAGGGCTACCAGTTTGATACACACTTAAATACATTGCCAGAAATAGCCAATTTGCTCAATTTACCTTTAACTCTATGTTATTATTAGTAATTAATGATATTTACACTTAATTGAACGGTTTAAAAGAGGAGAAAACACGAAAAAAATGACAATTAAATTTTGAAACATAGTTTATCTTCAATTTCGACTCTTTAAAATTCAAAATTCAACCGAAAAAAAGAAGAGAAAAACTAGCTAATTTGAATCTTTTGGAAAAAATTTAAAATAATAATTTATGGAATATCATTAGTAATTTTTC
>NC_084743.1:63821811-63881811 GCF_033978785.1 Entelurus aequoreus | reverse complement strand
AAAGTTGCTACTGACGGTCCCAGACACAAGGCTGAAGCTTAGAGGTGACAGAGCGTTCGCCACTGCTGCTCCCAAGCTCTGGAACGACCTACCTCTTAGTGTTAGACAAGCCTCCTCTCTTCCTGTTTTTAAATCTCTCTTAAAAACATACTTTTATTCCATGGCTTTTAACACTGAGTGATATCCATCCTGCAATGGCGCCCCATAATACACCTGCTGTGAACCTGTATTTTTTATGTTTTATTTATTTTATTTATTTATTTTTTATCGTGTTCTGTTTGTGTTGTGTTGTGTTTGCTCGGTTCTCGTATTATCTTTTAACCTGCCCATTGTACAGCACTTTGGCTACCCCTGTGGTAAATTTTAAATGTGCTTTATAAATAAAGTTGATTTGATTTGATAAAGTAGGTAAGGTTGTTTTTTTGCCTCATTCTTGTGAGAATCCTGCATGCGACTGAAACATTAAGAAATTGGATTAACTGGGACTAGCTGCAGTGTGCTTAACCCTTGTGTAATGTTCATATTGCTGTTACTCAGCCAGCGTTTGTGGGTCTGATGGACCCGTTGCATTTTGTGGCTTTTAATGCCTCAAAATCAAACACTTTTATGTTAAAATACTGAACAGATGTTTACCTTGTCCCAATAAACATCTGTTCGGTATTTTAACATAAAAGTGTTTGATTGTGAGGCATTAAAAGCCACAAAATGCAACGGGTCCATTAGACCGCTGCTCTCATTTTCTCGCACATTTGACCGTCTGATGTTCTGTGTACCTGAAATATCGATACCATTATTCTCTAATATTAATTTTCAAATCAAAATAGGGATACTTTTGATGATTTAGTTATTGGAGGCAATGTATATAATTAACAGGAACACGGTGTAAAGTAACTAAATCATTGCGATTTTTGTTTAAATGAAAAGTGATTGGTGGAAAAATAAAATACAATAATAATAAAACAAATGGCAGTAGAGTGTTGAAAATCGTAAAATGTGTTTTGTGGCAATTTCCAACTTTGAACACAGCGTCAGTTGCTATGTAGGGTGGCACTTTCCGTCATTTTCAGCAGGCTGCATTGCAAAATGATTATCCGCCTACCTTCCTCATGTCATGATCCGTTGCCCGGATCATGTCTTAATTTAGTTTGAGTCCCTTAGTTCTGTTTTCAGCACCCCTGGGTTTGTGTTTCTTAGTTGCCATGGGTGCTGATTTTTCTCACCTGCCATAAATTGGTGGCGTCGATACAAGGAGTAGTATCAAAACATGATTAATACCAAAGTGATTAAATCGATCTTTGTATTTACTAAAAAAAAAAATGTTTCTTCTGTTTTTGTTACTGGTTCCAAACTTAGGGAATAATTCCCTGGAATTTGAGGGCAAAAACCAAAGGATTTAAATGTGTAGTAGAAAGTAGTTTATTTTTGTTTAGTTATTGTTTACTATTGACTTTGTTTTAAACAAACACATGGACCAATTGGTACCGGGCCGCACAAGAAATTAAAAAAAAAAATAAAAAAAAAAGTTTTTTTTTAAAGTTTTTTTTTTTATTAAATCAACATAAAAAACACAATATATACATTATATATCAATATAGATCAATACAATCTGCAGGGATACAGTCCGTAAGCACACATGATTGTATTTCTTTATGAAAAAACCCCCCAAAAAAACACCACCTCCCCCACCCCCCGTGGGACAAATTTTCAAAAAGCTACAAAAAGGTTGGGGACCACGGATGTAGACCACAAGGAAGTATTTCACATTGATATACCCGTCACCACAGACAGGCGAGCAAAGTTGACAAAGTTGTAACGTTTTTTGACAAGATCATTCAAAAATGCTTTTCAGCAGGTCGTGACTTTGCAGTCACTCCCAATCATTTTTTTCCCCCGGCCGCTACTGTTAAAGACAACAGGTGATTAGATCACTCGTACCACCTGGGAGATCTAATCACCCGTTCAGCCGTGTCTCGCCGTCAGCACTGCCACGCCCCCGTCTGATGGTGCTCTGTCCTCAGCACCATGGACAGAGGCGGTGACCCTCCGCTCCTGCAGGCAGCGCTGGCCACACCTCCCTCCACAACTCCTTTAATGCGCCTTATAATACGGTGCGCCTTATATATGAAAAAAGATCGAAAATAGACCGCTTATTGGCAGTGCGCACAAAATAGGGTGTATACAAACAACTAGCTGCAATAAGACACGGGCATTGCATTTGTTTTAAGTGGCGTAAAAAATAATTAAATTGTATTTGTCTGCAGAAGCCCTGGTGGAGTGCACACACGTGCTCCGTGAGGTTTGTTGGTGAGGACAAGTGGACGCTTCATGCTTGTTATATCATACGGAGTTTGGCACTCCGGGCGTTTCAGTGTCTTTCGAACCGGAAGTGATGCAATCACACTGGCCCCGTTTCCAACGATATTTAAATCCTTTTCTGCGTGGAAGGTCTGGCCAATTGGCAAGTCTCTGTGAAGCTGTTGTTTTTTTCTCTCTAAAGGACGTGAGTGGATACATATGTGCGAGGGCTGATGAGCTATTTGAAGTGATTTGTGAAGATGGCCGTCCCGTGCTGCTTAATTCCACAGTCTGCTGCCTGCCAGGAAGTGTCTCTTCTTTTTTTTTTTTTTACGTAGCTTATTATTCTTTTCATCCGTAATTCAGCAATGTTTTTGTTCTCAGATTTCACTGAATTCCGAGCGGTTTCATCACATATGGAGCGAGTTGAGGATGCATTGTTCGATGAAAGTCATTTGTATCAAACACATTGTATTCTTCTTATTCTATTACTATTTGTTTCAAACCTCTAAAGGTCACACATTGTCTTCATCATTTAAAGGGGAACTGCATTTTTTTCCCCCCATTATCAACTGTAATCCTTATGTGAGAGAAGACCACACATATTTCCCTCTTCTGTGCATTCTAAATAGTGAAAAACTGCTAGTACAAGACAGCGAACAGGAGATACGATATATTCCGCCAATAAAGCCCTTTAAAACAATCCAAAAACCTCCAATACTGATTTATATACATGATGTAAATATGTACAGTACAGGCCAAAAGTTTGGACACACCTTCTCATTTAATGCGTTTTCTTTATTTTCATGACTATTTACATTGTAGATTGTCACTGAAGGCATAAAAACTATGAATGAACGCATGTGGAGTTATGTACTTAACAAACAAAAGTGAAATAACTAAAAAAATGTTTTATATTCTAGTTTCTTCAAAATAGCCACCCTTTGGTCTGAATACTGCTTTGCACACTCCTGGCATTCTCTTGAAGAGCTTCATTAGGTAGTCACCTGTAATGGTTATAGTTTTGATGCCTTCAGTGACGATCTACAATGTAAATAGTCATGGAAATCCCCACCTTCTACCATCCTAGTCACGTCCGTTGTGTCCTTGGGCAAGACACTTCACCCTTGCTCCTGATGGCTGCTGGTTAGCGCCTTGCATGGCAGCTCCCGCCATCAGTGTGTGAATGTGTGTGTGAATGGGTGAATGTGGAAATACTGTCAAAGCGCTTTGAGTACCTTGAAGGTAGAAAAGCGCTATACAAGTATAACCCATTTATCATTTAAAATAAAGAAAGCGCATCGAAACTAGAAGGTGTGTCCAAAATTTTGGCCTGTACTGTACGTGATGTAGTAACAAGCACATTCATAAAAAAAACATACAATATTTACAGTACACGCTACTTTCTGTGGTTGTTAACACTGGCAAACATTTGATAAAGGTTTCAAAAAGGAACATAAAACAGTGACTTACAATGCAAGTCTGATGGGATGGTTGTATCTTTCAGCCCCTCTTATCCTTAAACACACTTGCATGGTTCTTGTTGCGTTGATCAGCTCTTCCTCCCAGGGATTTTAAGTTGCTGGTCACTCCCAAGTTCTTTTTATGGCACATAAGCTGAAGTTTAAATTGATCACCAGGCAGTAGTTGGTATTTTGTGGTTTATTCTCAAAGCTTTGAAAACAAATGTGAGACCAATCCAGTACAGAAGCATTCCCTCGGGCAGCTAAGATCGATCTCCCCCAGACGTTGTCCTCTACCCCCCTCTTCCCCACCTGTTGTCTCCTAGCCCAGCACCGCTTTGTCCCCTTATCTCAAGAATGTTATGGGAGTCTCAACAGAGAGAATATTCAACGCTCTGACTCTCTCAGCAAGGACACTCGTAATGCAAGCACTTTGTACCAGACGAAACATTAGCTGATTAAAATATGACTATAGGAGATACAAAAGAAGTAACTATTAAATATGGATATATGTAATTATCCACTTCTGTCATTCTGAATACACACACTTTTTTGATTGATTGATTGAAACTTTTAGTAGTAGATTGCGCAGTACAGTACATATTACGTACAATTGACCACTAAATGGTAGCACCCAGATACGTTTTTCAACTCGTTTAAGTCGGGGTCCACGTTAATCAATTCATGGTAACACTCAGATTGATATACAGACACACAAATTAATACACGTGCACACAAATTTGATTACACACGCACATATTTGAGATACATGTTTTGCAACAATAACACTTCCACAGTATTAATAAGTGTCCTACTTTGCGGAAATTATTTTACCTTGGTCAGTTAATGGGCTTCTACATGTGCAATATGATGTGTGTGTGTGTGTGTGTGTGTGTGTGTGTGTGTGTGTGTGTGTGTGTGTGTGTGTGTGTGTGTGTGTGTGTGTGTGTGTGTGTGTGAGCGAGCACTGAATTATAGGTAGGCGAGAGTGACGGCAACATAAAGATCGCAGTGTGTTTGACAGGCATTGTTTTCAAAATGTTATCTGCTGTCTTTCAGCCGTCCATCCAGCTTTGCAACAAACGTCGCCCCACTCCTCCTCTTCTTCAACCGCCTCAACCGCAGGTGATGTCTTAGCAGCATGTAAATAACACACTCTTATACCGAGGGGTACAAAAGCTACGACTGACACCCACGCTGAGCCTATAAAATATTAAAAAGTTTGCCTAAAAGCTACAAATAAAAGGCACATTTCAGGTTTTAACTGCATAAAATGCAAACAAGTGTCCTTACGTATAAAGACACTTATGAGGTGTCAGAAAAATGGTATGTAAATTATCAAAAAACTTTCCGTTCTGAGTTCCCAATGAACAGACAAGGGGCTGTCTTTGTTGCACCAAGCAAAGGCTTGGAAAATTCCATTGTGTACGATGGGAGGAAACGGGAGGGGTATCATCTATTGTCATCGAAGACCTGCTCAAGCTGAATCCAGGACTAGCCCTAGCCCGACGCATCTTTTCCTTTCGTTTTCAATGTGACCAAAAACAAGAGCTGTTTGCATACCCCTAATTCCATTGGAAGCAGATGTTGTCGTGTAAACAGGGAGTGTCCGAATAAGGGAGGAGACGTAAACCTTTTTTCATCAGAGGGGGGGGAAGACTGTGCAGAGAGTACAGTCGCCATGTTTCTCCTCAATATTGAGTCCAAATTGATTTCTGTCTCTGTTTTATTCTTTGCTTCTTGTCTTGTTTAATAGATGTCATCAGTGTTTGAACCTGACACAAGGCAAAGCTAAATAGCATGTGGCTAGAAACAAGGGCGAAACAAATCTGAGCAACAAACGCGAGAGAAAACAACGGAGGCAGTAATGAACAATTGACAAGGCTGGGCAGAAGAAAGCTCCTGATTCGCGATCACCCACAGGTGATCCTCCTCAGTGCTAATAAGGCACAGGTGTGGAAATCAGCGCTCAGGCCAAAGGCAAAGTGGCTGATAGTGAAGGCAGACAGGAAATGGAATACAAAAAGAGAGCGCTGGACAGGAAGTAATCGTAAAATACAAGAACAACAAAACTCCAACCTTTTTGATGGGAACTTTGACCACATTTCTAATTTATAATCGGATACAATGTTTGCAAGCTGCACAGTCAGGTGTTTGATGAGCGAATCTCTACCTTGGGCATCTCTGTGTGGAGTTTGCATGTACTCCTGCTACTCTGGTTTCCTCTCATAAATCAATGAACATGTATTTCCTCTCATAAATCAATCGATTTGCATTTCCTCTCATAAATCAATCAACATGCATTCCCTCTCATAAATCAATCTATATGCATTCCCTCTCATACATCAATCAACATGCATTCCCTCTCATAAATCAATCTATATGCATTTCCTCTCATAAATCAATCAATATGCATTCCCTCTCATAAATCAATCAATTTGCATTTCCTCTCATAAATCAATCAACATGCATTCCCTCTCATAAATCAATCAACATGCATTCCCTGTCATAAATCAATCAATATGCATTTCCTCTCTGAAATCAATCGCATTTCCACTCATAAATCAATCAACATGCACTTCCTCTCATAAATCAATCAATATGCATTCCCTCTCATAAATCAATCAATATGCATTTCCTCTCTGAAATCAATCAACATGCATTTCCACTCATAAATCAATCAATATGCATTTCCTCTGATAAATCAATCAATATGCATTTCCTCTCATAAATCAATCAATATGCATTTCCTCTCATAAATCAATCAACATGCACTTCCTCTCATAAATCAATCAATATGCATTTCCGCTCATAAATCATTTAATATGCATTTCTTCTCATAAATCAATCAATATGCATTCCCTCTCATAAATCAATCAATATGCTTTCCCTCTCATAAATCAATCAATATGCATTTCCTCTCTGAAATCAATCAACATGCATTTCCACTCATAAATCAATCAATATGCATTTCCTCTCATAAATCAATCAATATGCATTTCCTCTCATAAATCAATCAACATGCACTTCCTCTCATAAATCAATCAATATGCATTTCCGCTCATAAATCATTTAATATGCATTTCTTCTCATAAATCAATCAATATGCATTCCCTCTCATAAATCAATCAATATGCTTTCCCTCTCATAAATCAATCAATATGCATTTCCTCTCTGAAATCAATCAACATGCATTTCCACTCATAAATCAATCAATATGCATTTCCTCTCATATCAATCAATATGCATTTCCTCTCATAAATCAATCAATATGCATTTCCTCTCTGAAATCAATCAACATGCATTTCCACTCATAAATCAATCAATATGCATTTCCTCTCTGAAATCAATCGCATTTCCACTCATAAATCAATCAACATGCACTTCCTCTCATAAATCAATCAATATGCATTCCCTCTCATAAATCAATCAATATGCATTTCCTCTCTGAAATCAATCAACATGCATTTCCACTCATAAATCAATCAATATGCATTTCCTCTGATAAATCAATCAATATGCATTTCCTCTCATAAATCAATCAATATGCATTTCCTCTCATAAATCAATCAACATGCACTTCCTGTCATAAATCAATCAATATGCATTTCCGCTCATAAATCATTTAATATGCATTTCTTCTCATAAATCAATCAATATGCATTCCCTCTCATAAATCAATCAATATGCTTTCCCTCTCATAAATCAATCAATATGCATTTCCTCTCTGAAATCAATCAACATGCATTTCCACTCATAAATCAATCAATATGCATTTCCTCTCATATCAATCAATATGCATTTCCTCTCATAAATCAATCAATATGCATTTCCTCTCTGAAATCAATCAACATGCATTTCCACTCATAAATCAATCAATATGCATTTCCTCTCATAAATCAATCAATATGCATTTTCTCTCTGAAATCAATCAACATGCATTTCCACTCATAAATCAATCAATATGCATTTTCTCTCATAAATCAATCAATATGCATTTCCACTCATAAATCAATCAATATGCATTTCCTCTTATAAATCAATCAACATGCACTTCCTCTCATAAATCAATCAATATGCATTTCCTCTCATAAATCAATCAATATGCATTTCCTCTCATAAATCAATCAATGTGCATGTTAGAATAATTGGAGACTGTAAAGTGTCCGTAGGTGTGAATGGTTGTTTGTCTATATGTGATTGGCTGGTTACCTGATTTTTTTTTAAAGAAAATTAATGCATGTATATTCAAAATAGTTATTTCTACAGAGAAAGGTAATGGCAGCTTGCAGCTTGTAAACGCTATAATTAGCATATAGCTCCTGGCGTACCCCCAGGAACTCCCCAAAATAAGTCGGACTTCGCTCGATACACTTTTTATATTGTTATTATGTTTGACGTACCCACTCATCATGCAAATCAAAGTGTATGTAATTATCAAATGCATACTTCTTAAGATGCATTTTCCACTGAGCATTATTTCTAGTTATTATTTCATCGTCAACATCTGCTTGCTTGTTTGGCACAGATGCTGAATAACTTCTGGCATTTCCTTGTGGTGACAGGAAATTGATTTTGCAAAATAACTCACACTGCAGGTAATGTGTTTTTTAATCAGGGGCCATTTTTTTTTATCAGTTGCTAATGAATATGAAAAACTACAACCAGGATATTAATTAAAATAGTCATGTATAATAAATGTAATAAGGAGGGAAAAAAAATGTCCACAAATGGACACACAATTAATTAAGCAAATCAAAAATGTGCAGATTACCAGATAATAATAATTGATTAGATTTACAGAGCAGCTTTCTGGAGACCCAAAGCGCTTTACACTGAGTACCGATTATCAATGTTCATCCACTCCACAGTCACACTTGGTGGTAAGCTATTTTTGAAGTCTAAACTGATGAAAACATGGCTTCCTATTTTCTCCTACAGCCTCTCCAACCACCAGGAAGCTGGGATCGAACTGCCAACCCTGCGACCTGAACCTTTGCCGCCAAATGACTGGGTTTCACAGGCAGCTTTTTCAGAAAGCTGCGACAAAAGTTGCAATGTTTTGAAAAGTTGTTTTTTTTGCAGTAATATTGAATCAATTTGTGTTTTTATGAAACTGTTATCAATGATTTAAGTCACCTATGTCAAATTCAAGGCCCGTGGGCCAAACCTGGCCCGCCACATTATGTGTATATGGCCTGCGAACGCCTGGAAATAGTATGTATTAATACCTTACTTTATATATTCTTACTAAAATTACTTCATGAAGTTGCATACTTTACTTTAGGACTATAGAGCACACCGGGATATGAGCTGCACCCACTAAATTTTAGATGAAAAAAATATTTGCCCATGTCTTAGCTGCACGGGACTATAATTCACAGATACTGTATATACGTTGTGAAATTAGGTATTTACACAGTAATATTTTGTAAATGCTTATTTACATACCTTAATTGTTTCCAAACGGTGTCTGTAACACAGCAGTAAAATGGCTGATCAAACAGACATAAACTATCATCATGGACCCACTAGCTGCGAAAGCTCGCTCTCCAATCATCTAAACAGACTCAATAACTCCATGTTGACATTTAGGTGAATTTACTCAGAAATGTGTAAAACTGGAACAATACACCAATGTAAACGTGTTAGCATATTAGCTAATGCTAACAACGCTAGCTTCATTAGATTGCGACAGCACCTACACATATGCATGAAAACACTCATACAGATACCACACATGGGACGGTTTAGTAAGTATCAATTGTTTTAGTTATGTTATAAAACTTACGCACGTTGCTTAGGGCGATGAATTAAGAATCCATATGAGTAAAAACACTATGGACGGCGTCATATATATACTGTATATATATTTTGTGTATATATATATATATACACACACATATAATTTGTCTTCAATTATGCAGTTTTATACTAAATTAGGGACTTTTCTCGAGGCTAGAATCAATTATTGTCAGGTTCAAACACTGATGACATCTATTAAACAGACAAGAAGCAAGGAATCATGCAGAGACAGAGTTCAATTTTGCTCAACGAGGAGAGACGTATTGGGCTGTACACTTAGTTCACAGTTCCAACCTACGCTCTAAGGCACAGCCCACGTGCTCCACTATTTATTCGGGAGGTCCCTGGTTACATCACTGAGGCTGCTTCTGAAGGAAGGGGGGTACTTTCAACAGCCCCAGTTAGACACAACATGAGATTATTCATGAAATGGAAATGTGCTGACACTCGTGATATCGCCCTGTCCCTGCTTTGTCTGCGTCAAGGCACTCGATGTTCGCCCTTGGCAGTCAGCAGGCCCGGTCTGGACACAAACACTGATACGAGATGACTCGCATTCTTGGATTGCAAGTTGTCTCTTCGCACAGATAGAAAAATACAACTTCGGCACAATTGATAATAACTACAGCAACGGCCTTTAAGCATAAGAGTTGTGTGATAACTTACACATAATTATTCTAACAATTATTCACTTCTCAACACTTTCCTCCACTATCAGATCCATGAATTTCTGCCCAAAATATGTCATAACAACTGTAAAATCTGCATATCAAACACTATTTGTTGACCCCACCAACTAAAAATCCCTTAATCTATTGAATATTTGGCATCTATATTCACCCTTACTATTAATGCCGAATAACTTTGCAAGTATTGTCGGTCTAATTATATCAGGAAATATGGCTGGAACAACTTTTGGGATTTTAAAACAATGTAAAATATGCAGAGTGGGGAACATGGAATGAAAACTGAGTGGTACAAAAACAGAAATCAAGACGACTGGCGTGAAGGGTGAATACAATTTATTTGGAAAATTATTTTGACAGCAAATGGATTTTACATTGTGAAATTTCCTCTTAAATGTGTTGTGCTGAGTTCAACTGTGAATGCATCTTTTGGTAAGAATAATTTACAATCGTATAAATGACCCTTTCTGCACCGGGATGTTGAATATCCCCCGGATGAACATCACATCAGACACCGGCCCTCCATGTAATCTTAAAGCCTTGATCCACACGGACAGACCTCGCAGTCGCATCTATCTTCAGCTCCTGGCGATGAAAGAAAAATACATGTTTAATTAAAAAAAGACAGTTTTCAAGAATGCGAGCTGTGAAATACAAAAAACACATTTTGTTTTATTGTTTCACTACTTCACACACTGCTAGTTATTTGCCACTTGCCAATATTTAAAATTGTATTCCTAGGATTTTAGTTTTCGTTTTAAGAGCTATTTGCTTTTTTTTTTTTTTTTTAGCATGAATAAATATGTTTTTGTCTGCTTTAATTTTTTAAAATATAATTAAATATAATAAAATAATTACCGTATTTCCTTGAATTAGCGCCGGGGCGGTAATTAATTTAAAACCTCTTCTCACTACGGCGCTTACCAAAGGCATGCTGTAAATTTAGGCCTGCGCTTATAAATTTGAGTGTGATGTAAGGATACCATCATGAAAAGCACATTTACCGGTAATAAAAAAAACGTTATTATGGTCTTACCTTTACTTATGAATGAAGTCCATGCGCCGCTCCTTCTGAACAAAAGCATCGATAACTTGTTTATAGAAGTCTTCCTTATCTGTCTTCAGTTTTAAAAGTCTCTCTGTCTCGATGGAGATCTTCCTTTAATTATTACCTCCTGCTTCGATTGAAAGTCCTGTTTAGAAAACTGTTGTTGTCACTTCTTCTGCAGCCGAGTAGTCGCAAGAATGATTCCTGGGATCACTAGCGCCCTCTACCATGAGGCGGGAGTCATTTAATGACTCATATTTGACACACGCAGCTCTATTAATAAAACATTTTTACTGTTCTTTTTAGCATATTCAATAGCTTGGACCTTAAATCCTACTGAATAGCTCTTTATCTTCTTCCCTTTATGCGATTTTAAATTATTGAAATTAGCCTCCTCCATTTTGGAAAATGATGCCTTGAAAGGTGAAGTGTCAGTCGTGACGTGACGAGTTTGACCCGGCGGTAAAACGAGGCATATGCTAATTATTCTGCGAAACGAGTTTGACCCAGCGGTAAAACGAGACATGCGCTAATTATTTTGCTAAACAAGTTTGACCCGACAGTAATTCTAAGCATGCGCTAATTATTTTGCGAAACGAGTTTGACCCGGCGGTAAAACGAGGCATGCGGATAATATATACCCGGCGGCAATTCAAGGAAATACGGTATTCAAATAAGATATTCTGGTTACCCCCCATATAGAAAATTGTGTCTAAAGAGTCTGCAACATCCCAATGATGTTTAATTTAAGAATTAAGTTGAATAATACTTGTTTTCAAAACAAAATCCTGTTTTGTAGCGCACAAAGAGAAACATCGAGGAGAGGAAATATGGCAATTAGAGGCAATTCTACTGGTTAATAAAAGAGCTGTGTGAAGCGCAGTATGAAGGTATTCGGGCTTCAAAACTATCGATAAAGATGACGCGTTAAACACGAAAGTGCCACGCTGCTTTCAACATGCCTCACCAAAGGTGGCGTTATTAAAGTATTACCACTTATGCTCCAAATTTAGCTAAACAATTAAATGACAAGCAGTCAGATCGACGGATAATAAAGTTAACTTGCTCCCCTTCTGTGCACAAGTAGATACGTAAACACGGACACATCTGCTTGGCTTGATGCCAAATATTAGCGAGTAAAAGCCGCCCACGTAGCGCAAACTAATGCAAGTGAAATGACTGAAATGAGTAACAAATTGCTACTATTTTTGTTTCATCTTGAACAACGTGTGTTTTACCTGCTACATGTCGTATTTTTGTAGTTTCAGCCATATTGTATTGTTGATTGTTTTTCTCAAAGCACAGACCGAGAGTGGTAACCATAAATCATAAAGCATAACGCCAATAAAGCTTTCTATTCTATTATAACCTAATCGTAGATTACAGCAGACTATATGTAATATGGAAAATTGTAAATTGTTCTTTGAGTGCAACAAAAAAAGGCCAATGTGTTTATTGCCTTTAATTTTTATTTTTATTTTCTAAAATCCTCTGCTTGGCTTGATGACAAATATTAGAGAGTTAAAACCGCCAATGTAGCGCACATTAATGCAAGTAAAATGACTGAAATTTGTAACAAATTGCTAGTATTTTAGTTTCATCTTGAACAATGTGTGTTTTACCTGCTACATGTTGTAAATGTGTAGTTTCAGCCATATTGTATTTTTCTTACAGCACAGACCAAAAGTGACAACCATAAATCATAAAGCATAATGCCAATAAAGCTTTCTATTCTACTATAACCTAATTGTAGATTATGGCATACTATATGTAATATGGAAAATTGTAAATTGTTCTTTGAGTGCAACAAAAAAAAGGCCAATGTGTTTAATGCCTTTAATTTTTATTTGAATCTTCTAAAATTGTCTGCTTGGCTTGATGACAAATATTAGCGAGTGAAAACCGCCCACGTGGCGCAAACTAATGCAAGTGAAATGACTGAAATTTGTAACACATTGCTAGTATTTTTGTTTCATCTTGTTGTTTTACCTGCTACATGTCGTATCTGTGTAGTTTCAGCCATATTAATAATAATAATAATAATAATAATACATTTTACTAATAAGGCGCCTTTCTGGGCACTCAAGGACAATGTACAAAATCAAAACAATAAAATATAAAGTATTGTATTTTTCTTACAGCACAGACCAAAAGTGGCAACCATAAATCATAAAGCATAATGCCAATAAAGCTTTCTATTCTATTATAACCTAATTCTAGATTATGGCAGACTATATGTAATATGGAAATTTGTAAATTGTTCTTTAAGTGCAACAAAAGAAGGCCAATGTGTTTAATGCCTTTAATTTTTATTTGAATCTTCTAAAATCTTCTGCGTGGCTTGATGACAAATATTAGAGTTAAAACCGCCCACGTAGCGCAACTAATGCAAGTGACTGAAATTTGTAACAAATGGCTACTATTTTTGATTGATCTTGAAAAATTGCGTGTTTTACCTGCTACACGTCGCATCTGTGTAGTTTCAGCCATATTGTGTTTTTGATTGTATTTTTCTTACAGCACAGATCAAGAGTGGCAACCATAAATCATAAAGCATAATGCCAATAAAGCTTTCTATTCCATTCTAACCTAATCGTAGATTACGGCAGAGTATATGTAATATGGAAAATTGTAAATTGTTCTTTGAGTGCAACATAAAAAGGTCAATGTGTTTATTGCCTTTAATTTTTATTTTAATCTTCTAAAATCCTCTGCTTGGCTTGATGACAAATATTAGAGTGTTAAAACCGCCCACGTAGCGCACATTAATGCAGGTAAAATGGCTGAAATGTGCAAATTGCTAGTATTGTTGTTTTATCTTGAACAGTGCATGTTTTACCTGCTACATGTTGTATTTATGTAGTTTCAGCCATATTGTATTTTTGATTGTATTTTTCTTACAGCACAGATTAAGAGTGGCAACCATAAATCATAGCCTATAATGTCAATAAAGCTTTATATTCTATTTTAATTTAATCGTAGATTATGGCAGACTATATGTAATATGGAAAATTGTAAATTGTTCTTTGAGTGCAACAAAAAATCCTTACATTTTTATTTTATTCTTCTAAAATAGTTCTTTGAGTGCAATAAGAACCATATGTTTAAACGTATCGTAAGATTTTTTTTGTTAAAATGAAGCCAACAATTAAATGTTTTTGTGGTCCCTTTTATTTTGAAAGGTATAAAAGTATCAAAATACATTTTGGTACCGGGAACCAAATATCAATAGTATCAATGCACAGTCAGAGTCAGCTACACAAACCACAGACAAGTCTTTAAAAAGCATCCTGTGCTGGAAACTGCTCCGGTGATGAGTTACTGTAAATCCTTCAAAATCCTCCAAACAAAGTCAAAGTTAGGAATGGAATAATCTGCACTTCATAGTTTATCTACAAATATATGTAAATATTTCCACTTCATCACCGACCTCAGTCAATTCAACAAGATCTCCTCCAAAGACCTCATCTCTTCTAAGAATTCTGATCACTATGCCTGCGACCTACCACCTGATTATTAGAGACTGTCCTTTATCTTAATGAAGTGAGTTCAGATCCTGTTTTGGTAAACATCCATCTTACTGAAGTGTCCTTGACTAAGACCGTTTTGCATTGTTGTGCGCTAACTTGACCGTTGAACCTTAGAAGACGTCAACAGCCAAGGGAAAGTCGGGTTACATTTTTTCCGTTGACATGAGAAAATAAATAGCTCCGTCCTTGGTACAAAGTACGTGTGCGTAATTTTAAAACGCAAAACCAACTCTAATAATAAAAAAACAAAGCCATTGATTGTGATTGATCATAGTCAGAGACGTGAATTAAAGGCCTACTGAAAGCCACTACTACCGACCACGCAGTCTGATAGTTTATATATCAATGATGAAATCTTAACATTGCAACACATGCCAATATGGCCGGGTTAACTTATAAAGTGCAATTTTAAATTTCCCGCTAAACTTCCGGTTGAAAACGTCTATGTATGATGACGTATGCGCGTAACGTCAATGGTTGAAACGGAAGTATTGGTACCCCATTGAATCCAATACAAAAAAGCTCTGTTTTCATCTCAAAATTCCACAGTATTCTGGACGTCTGTGTTGGTGAATCTTTTGCAATTTGTTTAATGAACAATGAAGACTGCAAAGAAGAAAGTTGTAGGTGGGATCGGTGTATTAGCGGCAGAATACAGCAACACAACCAGGAGGACTTTGACTTGGATAGCAGACGCGCTAGCCGACGCTAGCCGCCTACCGCACGGATGATCGAGTGAAGTCCTTCGTCCTTCCGTCGATCGTTGGAACGCAGGTGAGCACGGGTGTTGAGCAGATGAGGGCTGGCTGGCGTAGGTGCAGAGCTAATGTTTTTATCATAGCTCTGTCGAGGTTCCGTAGCTAAGTTAGCTTCAATGGCGTCGTTAGCAACAGCATTGTTAAGCTTCGCCAAGCTGGGAATTATTAACCGTGTATTTACATGTCCACGGTTTAATAGTATTGTTGATCTTCTGTCTATCCTTCCAGTCAGGGATTTATTTATTTTGTTTCTAGCTGCATTTGAGCCCGATGCTATCACGTTAGCTCAGTAGCTAAAGAGCTTCGCCGATATATTGTTGTGGAGATAAAAGTCACTGTGAATGTCCATTTCGCGTTCTCGACTCTCATTTTCAAGAGGATATAGTATCCGAGGTGGTTTAAAATACAAATCCGTGATCAACAATAGAAAAAGGAGAAAGTGTGGAATCCAATGAACCCTTGTACCTAAGTTACGGTCAGAGCGAAAAAAGATACGTCCTGCACTGCACTGTAGTCCTTCACTCTCATTTTCCTCATCCACAAATCTTTCATCCTCGCTCAAATTAATGGGGTAATCGTCGCTTTCTCGGTCCGAATCGCTCTCGCTGCTGGTGTAAACAATGGGGAAATGTGAGGAGTCCTTCCTCCGGTGACGTCACGCTACTTCCGGTACAGGCAAGGCTTTTTTTTTATCAGCGACCAAAAGTTGCGACCTTTATCGTTGATGTTCTCTACTAAATCCTTTCAGCAAAAATATGGCAATATCGCGAAATGATCAAGTATGACACATAGAATGGATCTGCTATCTCCGTTTAAATTAAAAAAAATCATTTCAGTAGGCCTTTAACTTCAGTTTCTATGTGGACTAGTGTTGTCCGGATGCCAATATTTTGGTACCACCGGTACCAAAATTATTTTGATACTTTTCGGTACTTTTCTAAATAAAGGGGACCACAAAAAATTGCATTATTGGCTTTATTTTAAGAAAACATCTTACGGTACATTAAACATATGTTTCTTATTGCAAGTTTGTCCTTAAATAAATTAGTGAACATACAAGACAACTTGTCTTTTATTAGTAAGTAAGCAAACAAAGGCTCCTCATTTAGCTGCTGACATATGCAGTAACATATTGTGTCATTTTCCAATCTATTATTTTGTCAAAATTATTAAGGACAAGTGGTAGAAAATGAATTATTAATCTACTTGTTCATTTATTGTTAATATCTGCTTACTTTCTTTTTTAACATGTTCTATCTACACTTCTGTTAAAATGTAATAATCACTTATTCTTCTGTTGTTTGATACTTTACAATAGTTGCATCCGCGGTCCCTTCTAAGGTTTCTCATTGTATCCCATTGGGTTGAGTTTTTTCTTGCCCTGATGTGGGATCTGAGCCGAGGGTGTTGTTGTGGCTTGTGCAGCCCTTTGAGACACTTGTGATTTAGGGCTATATGAATAAACTTTGATTGATTGATTGATTTTTCCTCATGCTTTTTCGGCATTTCCTCAAGCATTAAGAGGAAATCTCAGTACAGAAACATCAGTAGAAGAGGACACAAAATAGAAAACTAGCAGCTTGGCTTCTTTTTCTCTCGTTTTTTAAACACCGGCGTGGGGGGAGGTGTGGCCAGCGCGCCTGCAGGAGCAAAGGTCACCGCCTCTGTCTATGGTGCTGAGGACGAGCACCATCGGATGGGGGCTGACGGCGACACACAGCTGACAGGTGATTGGATTTAAGAGGTGGTACGTGTTAATCTAATCATCTGTTGTCTTTATCAGTAAGCGGCCGAGAGCAGGGGAAGAGAGAAGGACTGGGAGAGACTGAAAAGTCACAGACTTCTGAAAATACATTCATTGTTGAGCATAGAAACTTTGTTAAAAACTGCACGGCTTCGGTGACGTGCGTACAGTGGAACTGCTAGGAAGCAACTTCTACAACCGGGTCAACTCTTCTTTCTTTGTTTTCCTGAAGGTTCTGATTCAGTCTTTCGCCCCTCAAGGGTGCTCCTGATACGGCTAGAGTTTTTAAACACAACACTTCTTTCCCGATATTCCCATCATTTGGAAATGTGTGCTTTCTTTAGTTGCATTGCTCCAACCTTCAACAATGCATCTGGCAGACACATTTGATCGTTCCTTCGAATTCCGCGCAAAAATAAAATCTGCGATTTTTGGATGAAGATGATATCAAAACACATGCAATTGCCTGCAGTCTTCTGTAGGTGACATCAGCAGGCTGACACAAGCCTAAAATCTTCAGTGTGTTTATTTTTAGGTCCAGAACTATGAAATAAGTGCAAATATTGCCAGAATTAGATGGGCCCTTTAGGTTAAGTTAACCCTTTAGGTTAGGTCATACTTGCCAACTTTGAGACCTCCAATATCGTGGGGTGGGGGCGTGGTTATTTACAGCTAGAATTCACCAACTCGAGTATTTCATATATATTTCATATATATATATATACTGTATATATATATATATATATATATATATATATATATATATATATATATATATATATATGAAATACTTGACTTTCAGTGAATTCTAGCTATATATATATATATATATATATATATATATATATATATATATATATATATATATATATATATATATATATATATATATATATATATATATATATATATATATATATATATATATATATATATATATATATATATATATATATATATTTATTTTATTTACATAGAAAAAAAAAAAAATACTTGAATTTCAGTGTTCCGGTGGCTAGCCATTAGATGGCAGTATTGTCCTGTTTAACTTCTCCGTTCATGATGAGTCTATCATTTCGGCCGCCATGTCTGTAATTTCCTCGTTCTTCTGCTTCGTCTCCTTGTGGTGTGCGCAGTTGTGCACTCTATAAAAGCCCTAGATGTTATGACGTCTTTGGGCAGGCAAGCTGTTTATATTCTGGGAAAGCGGACGTGAGAACAGGCTGTCCCCACTCAGTCTCAGGTCCGCATTGAGCTGGAGGGGGCGTGGCCTCCATCTCCGGCTGAATACCGGGAGTTTGTCGGGAGAAAATCTCTGCCGGGAGGTTGTCGGGAGAGGCGCTGAATACCGGGATTCTCCCGCTAAAAACGGGAGGGTTGGCAAGTATGGGTTAGGTTAACAGTTAATCTAGGTCTGTACCATGGCTAAGTAGTATTATGAAAGCCTTATTTGTGTTTATTTATTACAGTGCCCCTTGACTTTGAAAATATTTCGGAATGATTGAATGATTTGCCTGAGAAGCTGGACTGGACAGGACAAAAAAAAAAAAAAAAAAGAAAATATTTCGGAAGAAAAGAAAATACATGAACAGTAAAGACAAGTGGTAGTATAGAACCATAGTATTTTTTGGTTTGGCGCCAAAGTATTTTTTTTGCGTACGTCAAATGTTTATGCGTAAAAGTACTCACCTGGGTCTCAGCATTATGCTGATATGTCAAAGAAAACGAGTCTTCGGCCACATCCGTCAGTGTCACATTCGTGATGGGAGCACTGCCCGTCCCCCACACTTTTACTACCCCCAGGATCAAATGGTCAGCTGCAAACAGGCCATTTTGGACAACCTTACACGTCAAGGTAGTCTGGAAAGAGGGAAAAGCAAAAAAAACAAAAAAAAACGAGATGAGATGAGGAGAAAAGCAGTTTGTTGTTCAAAGGTGAAGAGGTTCAGTAAGCCCGATTGAAAATCCTCGTTCGGGTCACATTTCTCTCATCCAACATGTGTTCGAATAAAAAAGGTTAACCGGAGGTTTGAATGCGCCTGTGTAAAAAAAATCACTGTCCGTGATTGCCCCAACGGAATTCGATGGGGTTGAGGTCAAGAGTCCTAATTCCACCCACATCAATTCTTTCAACTAAAGATAAACCGTCTTTTGAACAGAAACTGTAAGACTATTTTCACACAGTTGGATTTATTTTATTTTCCAGCAAGTCTTGGAATGTTCGGATGGGTATATAATATATATATATATATATATATATATATATATATATATATATATATATATATATATATATATATATATATATATATATATATATATATATATATATACTACCGGTCAAAAGTTTGGGGTCACCCAAACAATTTTGTGGAATAGCCTTCATTTCTAAGAACAAGAATAGACTGTCGAGTTTCAGATGAAAGTTCTCTTTTTCTGGCCATTTTGAGCCTTTAATTGACCCCACAAATGTGATGCTCCAGAAACTCAATCTGCTCAAAGGAAGGTCAGTTTTGTAGCTTCTGTAACGAGCTAAACTGTTTTCAGATGTGTGAACATGATTGCACAAGGGTTTTCTAATCATCAATTAGCCTTCTGAGCCAATGAGCAAACACATTGTACCATTAGAACACTGGAGTGATAGTTGCTGGAAATGGGCCTCTATACACCTATGTAGATATTGCACCAAAAACCAGACATTTGCAGCTAGAATTGTCATTTACCACATTAGCAATGTATAGAGTGTATTTCTTTAAAGTTAAGACTAGTTTAAAGTTATCTTCATTGAAAAGTACAGTGCTTTTCCTTCAAAAATAAGGACATTTCAATGTGACCCTAAACTTTTGAACGGTAGTGTATATATATATATTAGGGGTGTGGGAAAAAATCGATTTGAATTCGAATCGCGATTCTCACGTTGTGCGATTCAGAATCGATTCTCATTTTTAAAAAATCTATTTTTTATTTTACATGTATTTATCTAAAATAAAAAATGAAATTAATCAATCCAACAAAACAATACACAGCAATACCATAACAATGCAATCCAATTCCAAAACCAAACCCGACCCGGCAATACTCAGAACTGCAATAAACAGAGCAATTGAGAGGAGAGACAGAACAAACCAAAAGTAGTGAAACAAAAATGAATATTATCAACAACAGTATCAATATTAGTTACAATTTTAACGTAGCAGTGATTAAAAATCTCTCATTGACATTATCATTAGACATTTATAAAAAAAATAAAATAAAGAACAATAGTGTCACAGTGGCTTACACTTGCATCGCATCTCATCAGCTTGACAACACACTGCGTCCAATATTTTCACAATGATAAAATAAGTCATATTTCTTGTTCATTTAATAGTTGAAACAAATTTAAATTATTGCAATCAGTTGACAAAACATTGTCCTTTACAATTATAAAAGCTTTTTACAAAAATCTACTACTCTGCTTGCATGTCAGCAGACTGGGGTAGATCCTGCTGAAATCCTATGTATTGAATGAATAGACAATCCTTTTGAATCGGGAAACAATTGTTTTTGAATCGAGAATCGTGTTGAATTGAAAAAAAAAATCGATTTTGAATCGAATCGTGACCCCAAGAATCGACTTTGAATCGAATCGTGGGACACCCAAAGATTCACAGCCCTAATATATACCGTAATTTCCGGACTATAAGCCGCACCTGACTATAAGCCGCACCAGCTAAATTTAGGGGAAAATACAGATTGCTCCATATATAAGCCGCACCCGACTATAAGCCGCAGGGTTTTGATGTGTAATTACCGTAGTATATAGGGGTTCCTGCTACCACGGAGGGGATTGTCGGGATAGAGATGACTGTTTGGGAACGCAAAGCGTCCCATTTATTAACTATAAATCTTTCAATCATTCAATCAAACTTTCACATATTTGACATGGCGAACAGCATTCGTGCAGAGTACAAATAATACAACGGTGCAAAGTAATACAAAGTGCTCGCATGTACGTTATCAAAATAACCAGCCTACCGGTATATGAAAAGTCAGTCTTTAATCATTGTGTCATCGTCTTCCTCCTGCGTACTAAAACCACCGAAATCCTCTTCGTCGGTGTCGGAGAAGAACAGGCCGTAAATAAGCCGCACCCTTGTATAAGCCGCAGGGACCAGAACGAGGGGAAAAAGTAGCGGCTTATAGTCCGGAAATTACGGTATATATATATATATATATATATATATATATATATATATATATATATATATATATATATATATATTGCTGCTTGCTGATTCGTTGAAAGTTGGAGAACAAATAAGGGGGCGAGTGCTCATTGGATAATATGACGTGTATGCAAACTCAAGTGTAGTATACACGTGTCAAACTCAAGGCCCGGGGGCCAGATGTGGCCCGCCACTTAATTTTATATGGCCGTCGAAAGCCTGGAAATACTATGTGTCAATAAAATACTGTAACTTTTCTTACTAAATGTATTATTTATTTGTATTTTGGGAGAAAAAAAAGATATATGCTCCATGTAATTGCAAATTATGTTGACTTAAATATTGTCTAATTATGCAAAAATATATTATCAAACATTCAAACCATTTTTTTAATAGAAATACATACTAATAATATTGATTTCAAAGCAAGTTATCCATCAAATTGTGCGATGTAAAAGTAGAAATAGATTTCATGGTAAAATTGTGAAATTTACTGTGGTTTTTACAGCATTTTTGTCTTTACTGTAATAAACTGTACTGTTTTTACTGTAGTGAACGGTGGTGCGGTTTTGGCATTTACAGTAATTCACCGAAAAATCTACAGATGTTCATTTGCGGTAAAAAACAAACAAACAAACAAACTGGCAGCTCATATGCTGACATTTTACTGTGAAATTGCAGTTTTTTTATTTACAGTAAAAAAAACATATACATTTTACAGTAAAATTCTGGCATCTGAGCTGCATTTTTTTTTTTTTTTTACCATAAAAACAGCAGTACTGTTTTTCCATTTACAATAATACACACTACATTTTGAGGTGAAATTCCCCCTTTTTTTCTTTTTTTTTACATTTTAGTTTAAAAAAACTCTGCTAATAAAATGCATTAAAAAATATTGTGTAATAATTAGAAGCGGCCCACTGGGGCCGAACATAACTGCGATGTGGCCCTCAGTGAAAACGACTTTGACACCTCTAGTGTAGCACAGACAAGACCCCTCTGTAGTAGGATCCACTTTCCTCACAGTGCAGGGTCCTTTTTTAAACGAGCATTAAAGTTAGCATACGTCCTCCCTCCCTCAGAGGAGAGAATGTTTGCAATTCAGTGAATTGCCTCGAGCAAAGTTGAAGGTCACTAAAAAAAGCCTCCTTCATGGCTCGAAGCCACATTCTTATTTTTCTCTTCCACTTTTTAATGTATACAAACTTTTTTTTATTTTTATTAAGTAGGTAACAGCATCCTCTTAAAATAGAATCCAATGTTCTGAGATTGCAAAACTTTTTTTTTCTCAGTCCAAAACTCCTAGAGGAAGGAACACACACACACACACACTCACACACACACACACACACACACACATGCACACACACACACGTTTACGTTCAGTGTCATCCAAAAAGGCATGCGATGTGCTAATCTGCAAGGCAGCTTTGGCCTCGTTGCCCAACTTATCCTCATCTCCTCACATCTGCCTGTTCACATAAACACAAACACACACACACACACACACACACACAGACACACACACAGATGCTTTCTTGCTTTTCCTCCTCCCCTTGGCTGTCAGACAGTGTGCCTGCTTTATCGCTGTGTGAAATTGCTTTGGAATGAGCCTGATGGTAGGCAGAGGACAGCCACAGATGTTTGGCACTGGTTGCCGTATGTGTGCACCACGCAGTGTGTGTACGACGCCTGTGTGTGTGTGTGTGTGTGTGTGTGTGTGTGCCCACGAATGTTTGGGATTAAATGCATGCTCATTAATGTGTGTCTGTGTGTGCGATTGTGCGCCTTTGCTCGGCCGAAAAGAGAACGGGTCTGGGTTAGTCCCATTAGTCCCACTGATCGGTGACTTTTTTTTAATGCAGGGCCTGCCAAGCACACACTAAAACATGTCGGGTTCAAAAAAATAACCCAATTTTAACCCTTTATTTGAGTTATTTTAACTCAACATTTTGGGTTATATTTTTCAACCCAACTTTTGTGTTGAATTATTTAACCAAAAATTTGAGCTATGATAACTTAATGTTGGGGTATTCCCAACCAAACTATTGGGTTGGATTATTTTACCAAAAAGTTGAGTTATGGTAACATAATGTTGGGTTATTACCAACCAAACTATTGGGTTGAATTATTGTGTGTGAATGGGTAAATGTGGAAATACTGCCAAAGCGCTTTGAGTACCTTGAAGGTAGAAAAGCGCTATACAAGTATAACCCATTTATCATTTATTATAGCTATGATAACTTAATGTTGGGTTATTACCAACCAAACTATTGGGTTGATTTATTTAACCCAAAAGTTGAGTTATGATAACTTAATGTTGGGTTATTACCAACCACACTATCTGGTTGAATTATTTAACCCAAAAGTTGAGTTATGATAACTTAATGTTGGGTTATTACCAACCAAACTATTGGGTTGATTTATTTAACCCAAAAGTTGAGTTAAGATAACTTAATGTTGGGTTATTCCCAACCAGAATATTGGGTTGATTTATTTAACCCAAAAGTTGAGTTATGATAACTTAATGTTGGGTTATTACCAACCACACTATTGGGTTGAATTATTTAACCAAAAAGTTGAGTTATGATAAATTAATGTTGGGTTATTACCAACCACACTATTGGGTTGAATTATTTAACCAAAAAGTTGAGTTATGATAAATTAATGTTGGGTTATTACCAACCAAACTATTGGGTTGAATTATGTAACCCAAATAGTTGAGTTATGATATCTTAATGTTGGGTTATTCCCAACAAATCTTTTGAGTTGATTTATTTAACCCAAAAGTTGAGTTATACTAACTCAATGTTGGTTAATTCTTAACCCAACTATTGGGTTGAATTTTTTTAACACAAAAGCTGAGTTATGCTCACTACAATGTTGGGTTATTCCAAACCCAACTATTGGGTTGCGCAATTTAGCGCTCCTTGACCCAATAGTTGGTTAAAAGAACAAACCCCTTAGCTGAGTTATTTTAATTTTTTTAACCCAACTTTTGTGTTGAATTATATAACCAAAAAGTTGAGTTATGATAAGTTAATGTTGGGTTATTCCCAACCAAACTATTGGGTTTAATTATTTAACCCAAATGTTGAGTTATGATAAGTTAATGTTGGGTTATTCCCAACCAAACTTTTGGGTTGAATTATTTAACCAAAAAGTTGAGTTATGATAACTTAATGTTGGGTTATTCCCAACCAAACTATTGGGTTGAATTATTTCACCAAAAAGTGTAGTTATGATAACTTAATGTTGGGTTATTCCCAACCAAACTACTGGGTTGATTTATTTAACCCAAAAGTTGAGTTAAGATAACTTAATGTTGGGTTATTCCCAACCAGAATATTGGGTTGATTTATTTAACCCAAAAGTTGAGTTATGATAACTTAATGTTGGGTTATTACCAACCACACTATTGGGTTGAATTATTTAACCAAAAAGTTGAGTTATGATAAATTAATGTTGGGTTATTACCAACCAAACTATTGGGTTGTATTATGAAACCCAAATAGTTGAGTTATGATATCTTAATGTTGGGTTATTCCCAACAAAACTATTGAGTTGATTCATTTAACCCAAACGTTGAGTTATACTAACTCAATGTTGGTTAATTCTTAACCCAACTATTGGGTTGAATTTTTTTAACACAAAAGCTGAGTTATGCTCACTACAATGTTGGGTCATTCCAAACCCAACTATTGGGTTGCGCAACTTAGCGCTCCTTGACCCAATAGTTGGTTAAAAGAACAAACCCCTTATTTGAGTTATTTTATTTTTTTTAACCCAACTTTTGTGTTGAATTATATAACCAAAAAGTTGAGTTATGATAAGTTCATGTTGGGTTATTCCCAACCAAACTATTGGGTTTAATTATTTAACCCAAATGTTGAGTTATGATAAGTTAATGTTGGGTTATTCCCAACCAAACTTTTGGGTTGAATTATTTAACCAAAAAGTTGAGTTATGATAACTTAATGTTGGGTTATTCCCAACCAAACTATTGGGTTGAATTATTTCACCAAAAAGTGTAGTTATGATAACTTAATGTTGGGTTATTCCCAACCAAACTATTGGGTTGATTTATTTAACCCAAAAGTTGAGTTAAGATAACTTAATGTTGGGTTATTCCCAACCAGAATATTGGGTTGATTTATTTAACCCAAAAGTTGAGTTATGATAACTTAATGTTGGGTTATTACCAACCACACTATTGGGTTGAATTATTTAACCAAAAAGTTGAGTTATGATAAATTAATGTTGGGTTATTACCAACCAAACTATTGGGTTGTATTATGAAACCCAAATAGTTGAGTTATGATATCTTAATGTTGGGTTATTCCCAACAAAACTATTGAGTTGATTCATTTAACCCAAAAGTTGAGTTATACTAACTCAATGTTGGTTAATTCTTAACCCAACTATTGGGTTGAATTTTTTTAACACAAAAGCTGAGTTATGCTCACTACAATGTTGGGTTATTCCAAACCCAACTATTGGGTTGCGCAACTTAGCGCTCCTTGACCCAATAGTTGGTTAAAAGAACAAACCCCTTATTTGAGTTATTTTAATTTTTTTAACCCAACTTTTGTGTTGAATTATATAACCAAAAAGTTGAGTTATGATAAGTTAATGTTGGGTTATTCCCAACCAAACTATCGGGTTTAATTATTTAACCCAAATGTTGAGTTATGATAAGTTAATGTTGGGTTATTCCCAACCAAACTTTTGGGTTGAATTATTTAACCAAAAAGTTGAGTTATGATAACTTAATGTTGGGTTATTCCCAACCAAACTATTGGGTTGATTTATTTAACCCAAAAGTTGAGTTAAGATAACTTAATGTTGGGTTATTCCCAACCAGAATATTGGGTTGATTTATTTAACCCAAAAGTTGAGTTATGATAACTTAATGTTGGGTTATTACCAACCACACTATTGGGTTGAATTATTTAACCAAAAAGTTGAGTTATGATAAATTAATGTTGGGTTATTACCAACCAAACTATTGGGTTGAATTATGTAACCCAAATAGTTGAGTTATGATATCTTAATGTTGGGTTATTCCCAACCAAACTATTGAGTTGATTTATTTAACCCAAAAGTTGAGTTATACTAACTCAATGTTGGTTAATTCTTAACCCAACTATTGGGTTGAATTTTTTTTAACACAAAAGCTGAGTTATGCTCACTACAATGTTGGGTTATTCCAAACCCAACTATTGGGTTGCGCAATTTAGCGCTCCTTGACCCAATAGTTGGTTAAAAGAACAAACCCCTTATTTGAGTTATTTTAATTTTTTTTAACCCAACTTTTGTGTTGAATTATATAACCAAAAAGTAGAGTTATGATAAGTTAATGTTGGGTTATTCCCAACCAAACTATTGGGTTTAATTATTTAACCCAAATGTTGAGTTATGATAAGTTAATGTTGGGTTATTCCCAACCAAACTTTTGGGTTGAATTATTTAACCAAAAAGTTGAGTTATGATAACTTAATGTTGGGTTATTACCAACCAAACTATTGGGTTGATTTATTTAACCCAAAAGTTGAGTTATGATAACTTAATGTTGGGTTATTACCAACCACACTATTGGGTTGAATTATTTAACCAAAAAGTTGAGTTATGATAAATTAATGTTGGGTTATTACCAACCAAACTATTGGGTTGAATTATGTAACCCAAATAGTTGAGTTATGATATCTTAATGTTGGGTTATTCCCAACAAATCTTTTGAGTTGATTTATTTAACCCAAAAGTTGAGTTATACTAACTCAATGTTGGTTAATTCTTAACCCAACTATTGGGTTGGATTTTTTTAACACAAAAGCTGAGTTATGCTCACTACAATGTTGGGTTATTCCAAACCCAACTATTGGGTTGCGCAATTTAGCGCTCCTTGACCCAATAGTTGGTTAAAAGAACAAACCCCTTATTTGAGTTATTTTAATTTTTTTAACCCAACTTTTGTGTTGAATTATATAACCAAAAAGTTGAGTTATGATAAGTTAATGTTGGGTTATTCCCAACCAAACTATTGGGTTTAATTATTTAACCCAAATGTTGAGTTATGATAAGTTAATGTTGGGTTATTCCCAACCAAACTTTTGGGTTGAATTATTTAACCAAAAAGTTGAGTTATGATAACTTAATGTTGGGTTATTCCCAACCAAACTATTGGGTTGAATTATTTCACCAAAAAGTGTAGTTATGATAACTTAATGTTGGGTTATTCCCAACCAAACTATTGGGTTGATTTATTTAACCCAAAAGTTGAGTTAAGATAACTTAATGTTGGGTTATTCCCAACCAGAATATTGGGTTGATTTATTTAACCCAAAAGTTGAGTTATGATAACTTAATGTTGGGTTATTACCAACCACACTATTGGGTTGAATTATTTAACCAAAAAGTTGAGTTATGATAAATTAATGTTGGGTTATTACCAACCAAACTATTGGGTTAAATTATGTAACCCAAATAGTTGAGTTATGATATCTTAATGTTGGGTTATTCCCACCCAAACTATTGAGTTGATTTATTTAACCCAAAAGTTGAGTTATACTAACTCAATGTTGGTTAATTCTTAACCCAACAATTGGGTTGAATTTTTTTAACACAAAAGCTGAGTTATGCTCACTACAATGTTGGGTTATTCCAAACCCAACTATTGAGTTGCGCAATTTAGCGCTCCTTGACCCAATAGTTGGTTAAAAGAACAAACCCTTTATTTGAGTTATTTAAATTTTTTTAACCCAACTTTTGTGTTGAATTATATAACCAAAAAGTTGAGTTATGATAAGTTAATGTTGGGTTATTCCCGACCAAACTTTTGGGTTGAATTATTTAACCAAAAAGTTGAGTTATGATAACTTAATGTTGGGTTATTCCCAACCAAACTATTGGGTTTAATTATTTAACCCAAATGTTGAGTTATGATAAGTTAATGTTGGGTTATTCCCGACCAAACTTTTGGGTTGAATTATTTAACCAAAAAGTTGAGTTATGATAACTTAATGTTGGGTTATTCCCAACCAAACTATTGGGTTAAATTATTTCACCAAAAAGTTTAGTTATGATAACTTAATGTTGGGTTATTCCCAACCAAACTATTGGGTTGATTTATTTAACCCAAAAGTTGAGTTAAGATAACTTAATGTTGGGTTATTCCCAACCAGAATATTGGGTTGAATTATGTAACCAAAAAGTTGAGTTATGACAACTTAATGTTGGGTTATTCCCAACCAAACTATTGGGTTGAATTATTTAACCCAAAAGTTGAGTTATGACAACTTAATGTTGGGTTATTCCCAACCAAACTAGTGGGTTGAATTATTTCACCAAAAAGTTTAGTTATGATAACTTAATGTTGGGTTATTACCAACCAAACTATTGGGTTGATTTATTTAACCCAAAAGTTGAGTTATGCTAACTCAACGTTGGTTGATTCATAACCCAACTATTGGGTTGAATTTATTTAACAAAAAAGCTGAGTTATGCTCACTACTATGTTGGGTTATTCCAAATGCAATTTAGCACTCCTTGACCCAATAGTTGGTTAAAAATTATACATTTTACTGCTGGTTTGTCCTACTTCTTCCCGATTACTGATCAAAACTATTTTTATTCCATTTTAATATACTCAAAAGCAAGATATGAGTGACATTTTTTTTTTTTACAATAATTGCCGTGTATGGTCATAGTTGTTCTATACAGCATGCTCAAATATGTTCATGTACATAAGATGTGTGATTGTGAATAATTTTATTGAGATTAATCCATAATAGAATTCCCTTCAAGAAAAAAATATATTTTTAATAAAAAATAAAAAAAGCCTTTTACCCAAAAATGCGTTACTCATTGAAAAACAACCCAAAAATGGTTCATAGTTTTGAAAACCCAGAAACTGAGTTAAAAAAATGATATCCTTACAACCCAAAACATTGATTGCTCTTCATAAAAATAACTCAATAACCCAAAACTCGCAACTCAAAAATCGGGTTATCAAAATAACCCAGCATTTTTTAGTGTGCACAATTCTCGGTCATTTTAGCAAGAAACTTACAGATGCAGTACAATTTATTTTAAAACAATATCGATACTGTTTGGTAGGTCTTTAGCTCCCCAGAAAATAAAATGTCTTCCTATTACTTACTTTATTGTAGTTTCATGGACAGATACACAAATTGTACATCCAAAAAAACTAGTGATGTGCAGATCAATACTGAAATATCGATGCCACTGATACCAGATACTTATGCTGTAATATCGATTCTCAAATCAAAATATCGATACTTTTGATACTTTAGTTATTTGATAAACAGGAACACAGTGCAAAAAAGTAAATCAACTTGTGAATGAGGCAATGTGTTGACGTTGGATGATTTTGTTGTTATTTACATGTTCAGTATTTTCACTTTCTTGTAACTGTGTTGTGAATTAGTTTTTATGCAAAAGGTAGTTCTTAATAATACATTTATTTTATTCTTTTATTTTACTCATTTTCTTTTTTTATGGTTTAAAACACAATTTTCATGTACTTTGTATGATTTTGCCCTGTTTTTTTTAGTTTTATTACCTTGACTGTATTGTTATTCACTACCTCAATATACTTCAGAGTTTGAAATGCATTAATAACCTTTTTTCGTATTCTTGATGCTATGAGACACGTTATTTGAAATAAACAATGTTTTAAATTTTTCCAGACATATTAGGTATGTTTGCTCTAAGTATGGGTATCGGATCGGTATCACCCATACCAGCGTGAATTTTACTCGGTATCGGATTGGAAAGAAAATCAGTGGTGTATCAGTGGTATATATCACATATCACTAGAAAAAAAACTTTTCTGGCTGCTTTTGTTTTTTAAAAAGTGACAAACTGTACCAATTAATGCTTTTTAATGACGATCACCAACCCTGATACCTCTCCCTGAAACTGTATTTATCATTTGTTCCCAGCTGACAACAACTATTTAAGTGTCTCCATACACAGTGTGGAGTCGCTCCCCTAAACTAATAATAATCACCTCCATCACAGTAAATAAACTGCATTTTTTAAATAAATTTAAGTTGCATTATTACTGGAGGATGATGCTAAACATGTTACACAGCAGCAGTAAGACAGGAGTAGGCTTGCTAATAGCTAAGTTAGCCTTAAACAAGAGATTACTTGTCATTATGTGAAAGAAACAAGTGCTTAGTAAACTTTAAGTAGTGTAGATGGAATTCATCAAGCGGTGCGGCTTCATAGCTTACCAAAGTCGTACTAAAACATGTTGATAGATTTTTGAGCGCCGTGTGTAATGTTCTATATTTTCCATGGAACATATAACATGTTGGTGTTGTTTACTCGAGTCATATTGCAGTCTACACATATCTCTTATGTGTGACTGCCATCATATTGCAGTCTACACTTATTTCTTATGTGTGACTGCCATCTACTGGTCACACTTATCATTTCACCATCTACCAAATAAAATAGCTTCGAAGTCGGTAAGCACAACCAAAATTATTCCGTGCATTAGGCGCACCGGGTTATAAGGCGCACTGTCGAGTTTTGGGAAAATACAATGATTTTTAGTGCGTATTATAGCCCGAAAAATAAATAATGCAAACTGTCAATAGCAGTCAGCATAAATACATTGAACATTTTAAGGTGATATCGGCCAGTGTCACTCATGGATGATCGACATCGGAATCGGCAGTTTACAACCCTTAAGCAGGAATAAATACTATGCTACTGTAAAGTGAACCCTGGGCGTGTTATTCATGTGAGTAAAGTCAGCACCTTCAAAATAAAGTAGGTACATCCACACGTCCTCATGCAGACATAACGCCACGCTGTGCACCACCTGCAGCGCGGACATGGCATCTGGAAAGCCGAAGCTCATGGATTAAAAGATAAATATGATGCGCGTGCCGCTCAGGTCTTTTCCGACGCAGTCATTTGCAAAACATAACTCCTTTATAGTTCCTTGTTAAAGAATCTGAGCTATTTTACCTTGCACGTCTCGTCTGCCACTGACATTTAACAAAGTATCTTCCCTCTAAAAGTAAAAGGTAATAAACAAAGCGCTTGCTTTCATAATATTATTCCCTAGTCAGGCCTGTCAAGATATTGATAGGATGTACAGGAAGGCTCTTTGTGGGTCTCTGCTTCAGCGTTATTAGAGATGGCAGCGTTGGTCTATTAACTGCGGCGCGGGCCAAGCATCCGCTCATTTTTATATAGAGTTGTTACAAAAGGAGATTAAATCCGCCGCGTGGCTGTAAAGCTGAAATGTTTTGTATGTCATGACGACGACGACGAAGCTTTAAAATGCCACATCTTTTTTTTTTTTTTTAACCGAGTCATCACCTGCATTGTTCAAAATCACGGGTCTCAAACTCTGTTTACTAGCGTTCCCATTTTTTTCTAAGTACACTGCAAAAAGTCAGTGTTCAAAAACAAGAAAAAATCACACAAAAATTATGGGTATTTTATTTGAACTAAGCAAAATTATCTGCCAATAGAACAAGAAAATGTTGGCTTGTCAAGACTTTCCAAAACAAGTAAAATTAGCTAACCTCAATGAACCCAAAAATACCTTAAAATAAGAATATTCTCACTAATAACAAGTGCACTTTTCTTGGTAGAAAAACAAAATACACCTTTTTTGCTCAATATGTTGAAAAATATTCTTAAATGAAGTAAATGCTAGTGCCATTATCTTGACATAATGATATGCGCTCGGCATTACATTTCTTGAAACCAGCAAACTTATACTAAAACTAATTTATTGTTCTTAATGGAAAGGCAACAAGGCAACCGCTTGTTACTCTCGGGGTCTCCTAGCCGCTCAGGCAAATCGTATGGTCTAAAAATGCATTTTTCCATCGATAACATGACATCATCGCGCCAAGTGCGTGGTCTTTCAGTCAATTAGTGTGCATATATACAGCCCGGGCCCCGGCCAAATTTTTTTAAATTGTAATTTTGAGGAATTTACCTGAATGTGCATGAATTATTTCTGTTCAAAATTGTTAGAAATGTGACATGTTAAATGTTTAAATATTAACTGTCTGTTTACTGTACTGTGCCAACTGTACTACTATATGGTACGTATTTTCTATTGTTTCATTGAAAATAAAACAGCAAAGTCCATTTGGCTGTCATCTGTTTTAATTATGAGACACAATTTTGTTAAAGTCATGATTTTTTTTTCATGCTTGAAGTAAGAAATTATTACTTTAAAAAAGTAGTTTTATACTTGTGAGTGTTAATGACACAGCTTTGCAACAGTTGATGTTCTAGTTTCAAGCATGTTTTACTCAATATAGGTCATAAAATCTCAGCAACAAGCTGTAATATCTTACTGAGATCATTTAGGACCAAAACCCTTAAAACAAGTAAAACACTCTAACATAAAATCTGCTCAGTGAGAAGAATTATCTTATCAGACAGAAAATAAGCAAATATCACGCTTATTTGAGATATTTAATCTTACTTAGATTTCAGTTTTTGCAGTGTACTTCTTGCAGCAGCTATAGTGACCCTGACCTATGGTATTCCTCGCCGTACAACATTATGTGTGCCAAATTGAAAGTTATTATTGCATATTTTCACACTTCAGCTTGCTTAAAGGAAGCTGCTCCTTAAGTTGCCCCAAAGTGTGTTAGTTGTGCTTTAATCCAAGGTTTTTCTTGACTATTTATTAGAGATGTCCGATAATATCGGACTGCCAATATTATTGGCCGATAAATGCTTTAAAATGTAATATCGGAAATTATCGGTATCAGATTCAAAAAGTAATTTTTTAAAATTTAATTTTATTTAATTTTATTTTTTTGTCCTGTCCAGCTTCTCAGGCAAATCACACTGCAAAAAGTCAGTGCTCAAAAACAAGAAAAAAAAATACAAAAATTAGAGGTATTTTATTTGAACTAAGCAAAATTATCTGCCAATAGAACAAGAAAATTTGGCTTGTCAAGACTTTCCAAAACAAGTAAAATTAGCTAACCTCAATTAACCCAAAAATACCTTAAAATAAGTATATTCTCACTAATAACAAGTGCACTTTTCTTGGTAGAGAAAAAAAAAAGACCTTTTTGCTCAATATGTTGAAAAATATTCTTAAATTAAGTAAATGCTAGTGCCATTATCTTGACATAATTAATTGTAATTTTGAAAAATTTACCTGAATGTGCATGAACCTTTTCTGTTCAAAATTGTTAGAAATGTCAGATGTTAAATGTTTAAATATTAACTGTCAGTTTACTGTACTGTGCCAACTGTACTACTATAGGAGTACGTATTTTCTATTGTTTCATTGAAAATAAAACAGCAAAGTCCATTTGGCTGTCATCTGTTTTAATTATGAGACACAATTGTGTCAAAATCATGATTTTTTTTTTTCCATGCTTGAAATAAGAAATTATTATTTTAAAAAAGCAGTTTTATACATGTGAGTGTTGATGACACAGCTTTGCAACAGTTGATATTCTAGTTTCAAGCATGTTTTACTCAACATAGGTCATCAAATCTCAGCAACAAGCTGTAATATCTTACTGAGATCATTTAGGACCAAAACACTTAAAACAAGTAAAACACTCTAACATAAAATCTGCTTAGTGAGAAGAATTATCTTATCAGACAGAAAATAAGCAAATATCACCCTTATTTGAGATTTGTAATCTTACTTAGATTTCAGTTTTTGCAGTGCATATAGTTGATGTAGATGCCCATATGGGCGGTTCAGATTGAGCCCAGTTTATAATTTCCTGTTATACAATATGCCAGGCAGTCTTGCACTAAAGGAGGACTATGTTATTGTTTACTTTATTACTCTAGTATACTCTGGACCGAAGCTGTGTGCCTTCAATGTTTTTTAGCTGTTGTTTTTTGAGGCATGTTTAAAAAAAAATTAAAAAAATAATGCACTTTGTGAAAGTCAAAGTATAGTACTTCCCATAGTTGTAGTGGGTCTCAGGGAGAGCATGTCCCAAATTCCAAGCTGCTGTTTTGAGGCATGTTAAAAAAAATAATGCACTTTGTGACTTCAATAATAAATATGGCAGTGCCATGTTGGCATTTTTTTTTCCATAACTTGAGTTGATTTATTTTGGAAAACCTTGTTACATTGTTTAATGCATCCAGCGGGGCATCACAACAAAATGTGTTAATTCCACGACTGTATATATCGGTTTCGGTTGATATCGGAATCGGTAATTATAAGTTGGACAATATCGGATATCGGCAAAAAAGCCATTATCGGACATCTCTACTATTTATGCATAGACTTTTAGCCCAGGAACATTGGAATAATCGTGCTTTGGGCTGTGTTCTCTTCTTCAAAAAGTAGAGATCAACCAATGATTGGTGACGATATTTGGCATTTTGACGTATATCGTCCTTTTTTTTCCCCATTACATCAGCAGATACAATATGTACACATATGATACCAGTATTAAGTATTAAACAAAACAAAATAATTAGTGAAGTAAATAAATAATAACCACTGCTGAAGCACCAGACTGTTTGCCCTGCATGAGAAATGGTCCCTTTGACCAGGAGCCCATTTTCCAAAAAAAAAATAAAATTAAGAATAGCAATTACCGTATTTTTCAGACTGTAAGGCGCACTTAAAATCCTTTCATTTTCTCAACGCCTTATAAGCCGGTGCGTCTAATGTACGGAATCATTTTGGTTGTGCTTACCGACCTCGAAGCTATTTTATTTGGTACATGGTGAAATGATAAGTGTGACCAGTAGATGGCAGTCACACATAAGAGATACGTGTAGGCTGCAATATGACTCAATTAAACAACACCAACATTGTATAAGTTACCATTGAGAATACAGAACATTACACACGACGCTCAAAAATCCGTCAAAATGTTTTATTTAAATGTTTGCAATATTTCAGGGTTCCCAACAAGAAACTTTACTATGTTTTAAATCCATGAACTGCTCTAAAATTTTACGAAATTGTTTCATTGTTTACACAATAAAAATGCAACATAACTACATGCCACCCTTTTTTAAATTATTTCTAATCCATTGTTATAGTACAATTGTTACACAATTCACTCTTACCACATATTTTTAAGAGGGAAACTCATTTTTTTTACAAAATTACCGTATTTTCCGGACTATAAGGCGCACTAATTATTATTTATTTTTTCCTCAAAACTCGACAGCGCGCCTTATAACCCGTGCGCCTGATGTACGGAATAATTCTGGTTTTGCTTACCGACCTCAAAGCAATTGTATTTGGTACATGGTGTAATGATAAGTGTGACCAGTAGATGGCAGTCAAACATGAGATAAAGTACGTGTAGACTGAAATATGATGGCAATATGACTCAAGTAAACAACACCAACATTTTATATGTTCCATTGAAAATATAGAACATTACACACGGCGCTCAAAATTCTGTCAAAATGTTTTAGTACGACTTTGGTAAGCTATGAAGCCACACCCCTTCGGATTGTACTGTGCTTCAACATACGAGTATTATTATGGTGTGTGTATAAGGTAAGACAAAGTATCTGGCGTTTTGTTTCGCAATATTATGCAAAAGCAACTTTTTTTACCTTCTGGTACTTGCTGATCTATATTTGGGATCTGCATAAGTTCTGAAAATTTGTGCGCGTCCGCCTTTGTAGTTTGTGTCGACACCGTGGTCGATAAGTGGCGGCAGGTGAGTGGATTGCCCAGCTGGGGCTGGTTATCTAATCACTTGTCGCCTTTATTAGCAGCAGCCGAGCCGAGACACGTGGTAGGAGTTGGAGTTGGAGCCAGAAAGCTTAGACACGAAGGACTGAAAAGTCCGAAATATATACTACTGAAAAGCAAACCATACTGGTGCATGCAAATAAAAGACTTGATCCAACCTGTCTACCGGGCTCCCGAAGATCTGTCGGCGTCAGGAGAACCCACCACAAGAGGGAAACTTCCACAATAAGCTTCTTCTTTTTCTCTATCTTCTTGTTATGTGACATTCATCCTCCCCTGTTGCCATTTCTAATATAAAGTAGTGTAAAGTTCTTACTTATATCTGTCAGTAAACTCGCCATGAAAGCGCTAAAACATACCGGTGTAGTGAGTTTACATTATTCACCCAAGGAACTTTAGTTATTAGAGAGTTCCGGTCGGACGATTTTTCACGAGACACATTTCCGGTGTTGTTGTTTCCGGATGAGGAGATGCTGCTCCGTTATTGATTGAAGTAAAGTCTGAATGTCATTAACAACAGTTAGCGCCATCTTTTGACACTTCTTCCACCCCCGTCCTTGCACGCTACACCGCTACAACAAAGATGACGGGGAGAAGACGCTGCCGAAGGTGAGCCACGTAAATCAAGGGGTAATATATCGCTACCCCAAATAACAATGAGAAAGAAAGAAAGAGTTACACAATATAGTATAAAAAACATAGTATAAAATAGCCTATGAACTCACCGATTTCACAGCCATGGAGGTCTGCAGATATTGCTTCTTTCTAACAGTGTCTGAGGAGATAAGAGATGCAAATTAGATTACAGACATATTTGAAATACAGTACCTTGGGATATCCCGGCTTACGATTTTATCGGTAGACGACGTCCCCACCACGAGCTGGCGTAGCGAATATCACATTGAATCCCAAAAGATCTGACCAAAACCTGCTGTAAGCATTCGCTTAGAGCAGGGGTGTCCAAACTTTTTCCACTGAGGGCCGCACACGGAAAAATTAAAGCCTGCGGGGGCCATTTTGATAGTTTTCCTTTTCAAATCATAACAAAATATATGGATTTTTTTTTTTTTTTTTTACCTTTAGGTCTCCCGGGGACCATAAAGGGTCTAAGTCAGGGGTGTCAAACGTAAGGCCCGTGGGCCGGATCAGGCCCGTGAACAGGTTTTATCCGGCCCGCGGGATGAGTTTACTAAGTATAAAAATGAGCCGAAATTTTTGAATGAAAGAAACTGCTGTTTTAATTGTGTCCACTAGATGTCACAATAGCAATTATTTGTGTCTTTCTAGATTATGCTACATATGTTAAAACATTTAAAAAATATACCACACGATGTAAGCAAACTACATAAATAACATCCTGTAATTTGATTTTTATATTATTTTTTTAATAATAATAAATTTGTAAAAAGCACTTTACATTGAGTAAACAACCTCAAAGTGGTACAGTGTATTAAAAAAATGAAATAAAATAAATAAATAAATTAGAAAAAATAAAAAGATAATACAAAATAAATAAAAACTAGAACAGCCAAATAGCTAAAACTAGTATGCATATATCTAAAAAAAAAAAAAAAAAAAAAGGCTTTTTTAAAAAGAAGGGTTTTTAAGCCTTTTTTAAAAGCATCCACAGTCTGTGGTGCCCTCAGGTGGTCAGGGAGAGTGTTCCACAGACTAGGAGCAGTGGAGCAGAAAGCCCGGTCTCCCATTGTTCACTGAAGTTGTCTTTATTTTTAAGTTATCGTGCCGTGATTTTACCGGTCCGGCCCACTTGGGAGTAGATTTTTCTCCATGTGGCCCCCCCATCTAAAATGAGTTTGACACCCCTGGTCTAAGTCATTAAAATGTTAAAAACAAGTCAAATTATTATTTTTTTATTTTTTTATTTAACGCTTACAGTAAATCTCTACAGTATATCAACTTCAGGTTGATATAAAATTTAAAAAACCAGAAAGGTTTTATGCCTTTTCTGTCAAGACAACTTTGTTTTTTATAATAAAACTGAAATATGCAGTATTCCCCCCACTGCCCAAAACATTCAGAAAGCAATGTTTGATGTGAAGTAATTAGAGCCTTAAAAACATCAATAATGCAAGACACCATTGATATTAATTCATTGTTATTTTTGAGTAATCACAGTGAAAAGATAAATAAAATCCCGTTAAATATATTTAGGATACAAAAGGTGCCCCGCTCAAAGTGATACACTTGTATTAGTTTTTTTTTACTTTCAACATTTAAGTTATGAGATCAACTTCAGATATATCCGTCAATTTTACGTTTGAACTATTATTTTGTTTGTTTTATGCTCTTTTGTCAAAGAAAATGTTGATGTTTTTGTATGGCAACCACACAATATATGCAATATTTCCCACATAAAACATTTTAAAGTGAAATCTTTGGAATAATTGGAGCCTTGAATAGGTCAATAATTCATGATAACATTGATTTTTTTGGATTTTTTTTAAGCAATGGCAAAAAAAGAAAAATAAAGATAGACAAAAGAAAAAAAACAGCCTGCATGGCAGCTTTGTGTCAACATTGCAACTTTTTCTAGTTAGATTTCACCTCATTCCACTTTTTGTAATGTTTATTTTTTATTTTTGCAATAGCATTTCCAGAATGTGTGGCGGGCCGCTAAACAATTAGCTGCGGGCCGCAAATAGCCGCACTTTGGACACCCCTGGCTTAGAGCTAAATATCGACAAAACGTTGCTTTTCCAAGCATGGGAACGCAGAAAGTGAGTGTGAAGGACGGTGCTGAGAGGAAGTGGATGATATTCGTTGAATCAAAGAAAGAAATCATCGAAAAAAACATGACACAGACAACTTGATGACGCAGGTAGTCTGCATCCTACTGAAGCGGAATGAGTTGATAACGCCAGCAAAAGACATTGAAATATTATCTAAAGGGCAGATATTTATCTATGAACATATGGGGAAGCTGCTGATGGTGTGTTTGACGGAATGCTGTACATTACTATTACATTACTTGGTAAAACTACAGTGGCAGTGTGTAGTATATTCTAGTGCATTGATTCTCAACCTGAAGTACTCTGTGGTGTGCCAAATAATCACTTAGTCAAAGTCCTCATGTGTCCAGGGACATATTTCCCGAGTTTATAAACATAATATAAATGTTTTTAAAACGAAAGAAGATTTTGTGACGCTAAAAAATATCGACGTAATGATAGTAGTATCGACTAGATACGCTCCTGTACTTGGTATCATTACAGTGGATGTTAGGTGTGGATCCACCAATGGCGTTTGTTTACATTCTGAGGCCGGTGAGCTACGGTGTGTAGTGAAGCATGAATAGCTAGTCCTCGTCCTGCAGGGATGATACTTGTAAGAAACGTACTTTATTTGTCGCCACGGAGGCGAGGATTAGTGATTTAGAAGTAGCTACAACACTGCCTCTTCCGGTGGATGTTTCAGTGTTACCTTTATTGTCAGTTTTTAAGCCGAAATGCGTCCGTTCTCCCTTTGCTGTCTACAAACTGTGTCTGCTTGTAAGTACTCTGTGATTGTGCGCTGCCGAACATGCTCCTCTGCTCGTAAAACAGCAATGTGCATGACGTGGGGGACCGGTACTTTTCAGAGGCGGTATAGTACCGAATATGAGTCATTAGTATCGCGGTACTCTACTAATACCGGTAAATTGTCATTTTACATGTATCCACGTTAATTTACTTTTTCATTTAGTTCAGTTTTACAGCTCATTTTCTTTAAGCACTTAAAGCTTTTTTTATATATCACAAAAAAAAAAAAGCAAGCATTTATCAGAGTGTCCGCTTTTATACGCACTGTCCATTACACGGTGAAAACAGTAAACTGTCAAACGATGCATGAAATCATCTAATCACAGCTTATTCAAGTAGTACCTAGAATAATGGGCGTAGGAGTGACTTAAGCAAATAATGGAGCGCCGCACTGCTTTACTTAATGAAAGAAGCGTAATTAATTAGTTATGCGGACTCGTGGATTGAACGAAAAGGGAGGACGGCAGTGATAAACAAGCGCACGTCCGACGGCATGACAGTTAAATGCATTTCCCGGCATTGAATCTCAAACAAAACGCAGGTAATAAGTCGCTTAAGTGAGTGGAAAAAGCAAACAACACAAGACAAATGAGGGCCCCGGCTGTGAGAGAGCGAGAAGGGAGGAGGGAGAGGCGTGGACATGGGGAATTAATTTAACAACATCCTTTTTTTTTTTTAAATACATCTTTTCTCCCGGCTTGAGAGATGCATTGACAAAAACTGATGATTTTATGCTAATAACTGTAATAGCGCTATAATAGAGGTAATTAGCAGGAATAGGAGCTGATTTGAATGGACGTATTATCCACTCGTGTACAATGTCTTCTTTCATCTAAGTCAGGGGTCACCAACGCGGTGCCCGCGGGCACCAGGTAGCCCGTAAGGACCAGATGAGTAGCCCGCTGGCCTGTTCTAAAAATAGCTCAAATAGCAGCACTTACCAGTGAGCTGCATCTATTTTTTAAATTGTATTTATTTACTAGCAAGCTGGTCTCGCTTTGCCCGACATTTTTAATTCTAAGAGAGACAAAACTCAAATAGAATTTGAAAATCCAAGAAAATATTTTAAAGACTTGGTCTTCACTTGTTTAAATAAATGCATTCATTTTTTTACTTTGCTTCTTATAACTTTCAGAAAGACCATTTTAGAGAAAAAATACAACCTTAAAAATGATTTTAGGATTTTTAAACACATGTACCTTTTAAATTCCTTCCTTTTCTTTCCTGACAATTTAAATCAATGTTCAAGTAATTTTTTATTTTTTTTTATTGTAAAGAATAATAAATACATTTTAATTTAATTCTTCATTTTAGCTTCTTTTTTTTCGACGAAGAATATTTGTGAAATATTTCTTCAAATTTATTATGATTAAAATTCAAAAAAATTATTCTGGCAACTCTAGAAAATCTGTAGAATCAAATTTAAATCTTATTTCAAATTATTTTGAATTTATTTTAAAATGTTTGTTCTGGAAAATCTAGAAGAAATAATGATTTGTCTTTGTTAGAAATATAGCTTGGTCCAATTTGTTATATATTCTAACAAAGTGTAGATTGGATTTTAACCTATTTAAAACATGTTATCAAAATTCTAAAATTAATCTTAATCAGGAAAAATTACTAATGATGTTCCATAAATTATTTTTTTAAATTTTTCTCTTCTTTTTTTCGGTTGAATTCAGAATTTTAAAGAGTCGAAATTGAAGATAAACTATGTTTCAAAATTTAATTGTCATTTTTTTCGTGTTTTCTCCTCTTTTAAACCGTTCAATTAAGTGTAAATATCATTAATTATTAATAATAACAAGGAGTTAAAGGTAAATTGAGCAAATTGGCTATTTCTGGCAATTTATTTAAGTGTGTATCAAACTGGTAGCCCTTCGCATTAATCAGTACCCAAGAAGTAGCTCTTGGTTTCAAAAAGGTTGGTGACCCCTGATCCAAGTGTTTCATTGTTGCCCACGTTTTCTACATAGTTACCCCAACATTATGAAGTCAATTAGGTGTGGTTATACCTACCCCCGGTGCCGCCTCGCCATTCAACGGCCGCTGTGATGTGGCACCGTTGACCTTTAACTCACCTATTCCCTCCCCGTCGTCCCAGAAGAAGGATCCTTGCGCGGTCCCGGCGTCGCTCAGGGCAACGATCAGTCCCAGAGGATTCTGCCGGCTAAAAAGGGGAGCGTCGGTGAGGGTAGTGGGAGTGAAGGACACCTGCTATATTTATATTTTGGCTGGCGGGGACCCGCCACATGGCTGCTGCCTCTGCGTGACTCATTATCTCTCTCAAGCTTACTACAAGAAGCCATGCCATTCACAACAACCTTCCATAAAATATGTGTAAGTATTGCTTAACCCAGTGGTTCTCAAACTTTTTTTGTCATCCCCCACTTCGGACAAGGGGGAGTTTTCAAGCCCCACCTGCCCCCACCGCCCCAACAGAACGCTATTGCCAAGCTTAACATTTTCAAATGTATTGAACATCAAGTTGTATACATTTAAACTCAATAGCATAAAATAACATCAAGTTCAATAATACATAAAATAACTGTGCAGCTGTGGTATAACTTGCATCATGTTCAATAATAAATAAAAAAAACTTGCATCAAGTTCAATAATAAATCAAACAAAAGTGTTATAACTTGCATCAAGTTCAATAATAAATAAAACAAGTGTTATAACTTGCATCAAGTTCAATAATAAATCAAAAGTGTTATTACTTGCATCAAGTTCAATAATAAATCAAAAAACTTGCATCAAGTTCAATAATAAATCAAATAAAAGTGCCACTTTGCAATCTTTGGAAAAAAAAATAAAAGGAGGAGCTATGCATTTGGCAAGACAGGGAGGTGAACATGAGTTTTACAGTACTCCAGCATTAGTGGCTGCAATGAGCCTGTTTTGCACTGCATAGCTTTTCAAATCGGGGTTGCAGGCTTGACACTGCCACTCTTAGGCTTGACACTGCCCCTCCGCGTGAAAGTTTGTTCCGCTTAGCCCCGCCCCCATTAGTTACTGTTGCTATGTCTGTCAAACTTTCGCTCCTACCTAGAAATTTAAAGCCTACAGGAAAAATAAGTAATTTACATGTATTTATATAGCGGATTTCACAGACAGAATCACAAAGTGATTTAAAGTGTGTATAGAAAATGAAACCATAGTAAAAAAAAAAAAAATCTAAGAAAATAATAAAAAATAAAACAATTTAAAGTGAAATTTCCTCCCGTTCTTCGCGCCCCACCTGTCATGTCTCTATTCCCCACCAGTGGGGCACGCCCCACACTTTGAGAAACGCTGGCTTAACCCAGGGGTCCCCAAACTGTATGTAAAAAAAATGCAAAAAATGCTATGTACAAATCTTTTTTTTTTGTTTGTTTTGTTTGTTTTTGATTATCTTATTTTTTTTAATCCGTCCTTTGTAGTCCATTTTCTACCGCTTGTTACTCTCTGTGTCTCCGAGCCGCTCAGGCAAATAATATTGTCTAAAAATGCATTTTCCCATGGATAACATGACATCATCGCGCTCTGTATATATATATATATATATATATATATATATATATATATATATATATATATATATATATATATATATATATATATTATTAAGTTAAAGTATCATTGATATAGTCACACACACACTAGGTGTGGTGAGATTATTCTCTGCATTTGACCCATCACCCTCACCCCCTGGGAGGTGAGGGGAGCAGTGAGCAGCAGCGGTGGCTGCGCCCGGGAATCATTTTTTAAAGATTTAACCCCCAATTCCAACCCTTGGTGCTGAGTGCCAAGCAGGGAGGTAATGGGTCCCATTTTTTGTAGTCTTTGGTATGACTCTGCCGGGGTTTGAACCCACGACCTACCGATCTCAGGGCAGACACTCTAACTACTTTATATATAGATATACACATATATATATATATATATATATATATATATATATATATATATATATATATATATATATATATATATATATATATATATATATATATATATATATATATGTACGTCCAATTTTTTTTTTTAACCCAATGCGGCCCCCGAGTCAAGAAGTTTGGGGACCCCTGGCTTAAACGCTACTCTGCAAAACTGAAAACTAGGATTCAATTCCAAATCACTCAAAAACCCATATTGTACATAATAGAATGGTTAAGTAACAAAAACTATTTCTGAGATATTTTACTAATATTATCGTAAATTCCTGACTATAAGCCGCTACTTTTTTCCTACACTTTTAACCCTGTGGCTAATAAAACGAGTACAGATTTTTCGTCTCTGATGGCCATATGCAATTAAATGATGGTGCAACAGTGTGCTTCCTTATAATGCTTTCAACCGGAAGTAGAAGTGCCGTTTAGTCTTCTAGCTGTCCATAGCGTTTCTACTCATATGGATTCTTCATTCGTCACTCCAAGCAACGTTAGTAAATTTTACAATACAACTAAAACAATTCTTACTTACTCAACAGTCCCATGCGTGATGTCTATAGGAATGCTTTCATGCATATTTGTACGTGCTATCGTAATGTAATCAAGCGAGCGTCTAACACGTTTATGAGTGTCTGTGTTAGCATTATTAACTTACATTCATTTTGTATTGTTTCAGTCACACAAATTCCTCTGTAAATTCACCAAAAACGTCACCGTGGAGTTATTGAGTCTGTTTAGCTGATTGGAGAGCCAGTTTCTGCAGCTGGTGGGTCCACGACAATGACTTCTGTTTTGTTTGATCAGCCGTTTTACTGCCGTGTTACAGACACCTTTTGGAAACAATTAAGGATCGGTATGTAAATAAACAGTTACAAAATATTTTTGTGTAAACAACTCTTGTCGCAACGTGTATATCTGCCGCTTATAGTCCGGTGCGGATAATATATGGAAAACATATTTTTATTCCCCCTAAAATCTAGTGGGTGTGGCTTTTAGTGTTGTGCTCTTGTTAGAATAATCATGTATATATTATCACACAACTTTAGTATGCTTAAAGTCCATTGCTATAGTTATTAGCTATTTTGCTCAAGCTGTACTTTTTCTATCTGTGCAAGGACAAAAACTTATTGTCTGAGGGGTGGCCTCAGCCGCAGATGTTATCTTTGTTTCAGCCCGCTAGCAGCCAAGGACTTCAAGGACCTCAACGAAGATAAGACGACAGCACACAGACGAAGCAGAGACAAGGCGAAATCACAAGGCCCCAGCACATTCCGTCACGTATTGTGCGTACTGGAGCTGCTTTGCATGATATGTGTGACCACTCCTTTTAGAGGCGGCCTCAGTGATGTTGACTGGGGAACTCCTGAATAAATAGAGGGACGCGGGAGCTGTACCTTAGAGCGTAGGGCGAGACTGTGACTAAGTGTGCAGCTCCATGCGTTCTCCCTCATGAGCTAAATTGAACTCTGTCTCTGCATGATTCCTTGCTTCTTGTCTGTTTAATAGATGTCATCAGTGTTTGAACCTGACAGTTCTATAGTCCGGAAAATATGGTATAGTATATTATAAACTATATTCATATTTTTCTTTTTTTTATTAATACTTTTAAATAAATAGTTTTACTATTTTTTATGGACATTCCTTATTTTATTGTATTCATGCTTATAGTGTTGTGTACGTTAAGTGCTTATTTAGTGTTTACCATTTTATTGATTGGTTTTGTTCAGCCGTGTTTTATGTATAGAATGTTCTGTACTTTATTCATTTAGGTTGAATCCAGTTGTCACTCAAAACAAGTAAAGTATATCCTATTATTCACATGTCTACCCAGATCCTAACCTAGTTATTGGTCATAACTTCTTTATGTACCACTTTAATACACTACAGTATATTGATGTGAACCAACATATACATTGTACCTGTAAAATGTCATGTTCTCTGGTTTCTGCCATGGTATGATGTATCCTCCTCTGATGTGAAGATTGATATGGTCCATCGGTGTGGGCATCGAGATCATTTGGCGACGCACGTTGATGTATTTGGCCTAATGAAAACAATATTAGCTACAGTACACTTCCATGATATTCACGTTTCTTGCTTACCGTATTTTTTGGACTAAAAGGCACATTTAAAATCTTTTCAATTCCTCAAAAATCGACAGTGCGCCTTATAACCTGATGCGCCTAATGTACGTATTCATTCTGGTTGTGCTTACCGACCTCAAATAATTTGTATTTGGTACATGGTGCAATGATGAGTGTGACCAGTAGATGGCTGTCACAATTGAAATACGTGTGGACTGCAGGTTGACGCCTGTTCAATTTATAATGCTAGCTAGTACATATTAGCAAGCGAGTCCAAAACTTTGATGTTTTATTGAGAATATAGAACATTACACACTGCACTCAAAAATCCGTAAAAAGATTTTAGTAAGACCTTTTTAAGCTACGATGGAATGTAATCAGACGTGCTGTGCTCTAACATTTGAATATTATTATGGTGTGTGTATAAGAATGCCAAAATGGCACATTTTAGGAGACATAATATCTGGCGTTTTGTTTTACAATATTATGCAAAACAAACTTTTCTTACTGGTACATGTTGATGTGTATTTGGGACCTGCATAAGTACCGAAAATTTGCCCTCATCCGCCATTATAGCCCACGCCGCAGTCAATAGGCTCCTTCTTTTTCTCGATCCTCTTGTTGTGAAGCATGCTGTTGCCATTTCTAATACGAAGTAGCATACAGTTCTAACTTGTACCTGTCAGTAGACTCGCTATGGAAACGCTAAAAACGACCGGTGCAACACAGATGACGGGGAGAAAACGCTGTCAAAGTGGAGGCATGTAAATAGAACCGCCCACAAAATGACACGTTTTGAAAAAACGGTCAAAAAGTGGCTTGAAGACGGTCTGTAAAACATAATCTATGCAATATTTTGACCAAATAACTACCATTACATGTTATGTAGACCACAAGGAAGTGTTTTAAATGTAGGAAAATAAATTATAATAGGAACCTGTTAATGCGCCTTATGTATGACAATTAGACCTGAATAGACCCGCCTTATAACTCGGTGCGCCCTAGGGTACGAAAAATAAGGTACATTTGCCACTCTTCCGAAGCCCTTATAGCAGGGGTGTCCAAACTTTTTCCACTGAGGGCCGTACACGGAAACATTTTAGCATGCGGGGGCCATTTTGATATTTTTCATTTTCAAACCTTAACAAAAAATATATGGATTTTTTTTTTTTAACCTTTAGGGCTCCCGGGGACTATAGCGGGTCTCAGTCATTAAACTGTTAAAAATAAGTCAAATTATTATTATTATTTTTTATTTAACTCTTACAGTAAATCTCTATATCAACTTGAGGTTGATATAAGGTAAAAAAAAAAAAAGGTTTTGTGTCAAAGACAACTTTGTTTTTTATAGTAAAACTGAAATATGCAGTATTTAGTAATTAGAGCCTTAAAAGATCAATAATAATGCAGGACACCATTGATTTTAATTAGTTAATATTTTTGAGTAATCACAGTGAAAAATTAAATAAAATCCTACTAAATATATTTGGGATCCAAAAGGTCCCCCACTCATAAAGTGATACATTTTTATTATTTTTTTTAAAACTTTTAACACTTAAATTACGAGATCAACTTCAGATATATCTCTCGATTTTACGTTTGAACTATTATTTGGTTTGTTTTATGCTCTTTTGTCAAATTAAACTTTGATGTTTTTATATGGCAACCACACAATATATGCAATATTTTTTTCCACATAAAACAATTTAAAGTGATATTTCTTAAGTAATAATTCATTATAACATAGATTTTTAGTCTTTTTTTTTATTTTAGCAATGGCAAAAAAAAGACAAATAAAGACAAAAGAAAAAAAACAGCCTGCATGGCAGCTTTGTGTCAAAATTGCAACTTTTTCTTGTTAGATTTCACCTCATTCCACTTTTTTTAAATGTTTTTTGAAATTTTTGCAATATTATCAATTTTGCAATCTTTGCAGAATGTGTGGTGGGCCGGTAAACAATTAGCCACGGGCCGCAAATGCCCCCCGGGCCGCACTTTGGACACTAGTTATTAGCATATTATATACCAGTCGGTTAGAGTGGAAGAGTAAACTGTACACAGTAAATGTACGTATACTAAACCTCTTAAAACATGAATAACAACATGTAGTGCTGCTTCTTTATGTGCTGTACTTCGACTGAAGTCCTAATAAAACTACCATATTTTTCGGACCATAGGGCGCACTCGACTATAAGGCGCACTGCCGATCAATGGTCTATTTTCGAATGTTTTTTCATACATTAAAGGAGTCATATTATTGTTATTCTTTTCTAAATGTAAAACACTTCCTTGTGGTCTACATAACATGTAATGGTGTTTTTTTGGTCAAAATGTTGCATAGATGATGTTTTACAGATCATCTTCAAGCCGCTTTCTGACAGTCGCTTCAGGATGCGCCGTTTTGTGGGCGCTCTTATTTACGTGGCTCACCTTCGACAGCGTCTTCTCCCCGTCATCTTTGTTGTAGCGGTGTAGCGTGCAAGGACGGGAGTGGAAGAAGTGTCAGAAGATGGAGCTAACTGTTTTAATGACATTCAGACTTTACTTCAGTCAATAACGGAGCAGCATCTCCTCATCCGCCGGAAATGTGTCCCGTGAAAAACCGTTCGACCGGAACTCTCTAATAACTAAAGTTCCTTGGGTGAATAATGTAAACTCACTATACCGGTATGTTTTAGTGCTTTCATGGAGAGTTTACTGACAGATATAAGTAAGAACTGTACACTACTTTATATTAGAAATGGCAACAGCGGAGGATGAATGTCCCATAACAAGAAGATAGAGAAAAAGAAGGAGCTTATCGACTACGGCGTCAGCACAGACTACAATGACGGAACCGCGCAAATTTTTAGGGCTTATGCATATCCCAAATACAGATCAGCAGGTACCAAAAGGTAAGAAAAGTTGCTTTTGCATATTATTGCGAAACAAAACGCCAGATAATATGTCTTACCTTATACACACACCATAATAATACTCGTATATTGAAGCACAGAACAACTCAGCAAGCGGTGCGGCTTCATAGCTTACTAAAGTCGTACTAAAACATTTTGATAGATTTTTGAGCGCCGTGTGTAATGTTCTAAATTTTCAACGGAACATATAAAATGTTAGTGTTGTTTACTTGAGACAAATTGCAGTCTACACATATCTTTTATGTGTGACTGCCATCTACTGGTCACACTTATCACTACACCATGTACCAAATAAAATTGTTTCGAGGTTGGTAAGCAAAACCAGAATGATTCCATACATTCGGCACACCGGGTTATAAGGCGCACTGTCGAGTTTTGAGGGGGAAAACGAGTATTTTAAATGTGCCTTATAGTCGGGAAAATACGGTAATCCAATGGCATTGATAACCATTGAAATACTGATCATGCCATATTCTGATCACCTGGAACTTTAATATGATAGTTTTGCAAAAAATAATGACAGAACAGAAATTCACTACTGATGACTGCCCCATGTTAAAGTTTTAAGAGGGCAGCGACAGAACGACAACGGTCAATTTTGCGCTGAAAAAATAGTGTGTACTTAAATACTGTTTATGAGGCAATCCATCGAACCATCCAGTTCGGTTATTCAGCTGTCATTTATTTTTACTTTAACGCCAATGCTGGAATATAAAAAAAAATGCAAAATGCAGTTGAACTCATTCATCTACCTTACTTGCTGATGCAAAAATCAATGATTACGACGGCAATTGCATTTTGTGCTGGTATAAATATAAGTTTCAAACATGTCACATTTTAGGTCAGGTACTTAAACAAAAATACTGAGCCTCCACCTCAGTCAAAGGGTTCCTATCAAAAAAAAAAAAAAGTTATACAAATCAGCCGACACCAGAGGCGCATAACAATAAAAGCAAGCGCTGAAGGGTTTAATATAATCATACACTGGGCCTACATATTTTATTGGTATTTCTTTTTATTATTATCTGCAGTCATTCGGTTCAACCTAATTATTAAAAAATATAATAAAAAGACCCCCAATCAATGCGTGCATTGCGCAGGTGCTTCAATGCGTGCAGTCATTGTTCCTTCTGCATTTTTGACTCAAACATGAATACTTCAAACAAAATGTGTTAAGTGCATCATGTCAAGGTTGCAAACGTGCACTTACCGTGTAGTAGTCGTACCAGCGTGCATCAGGGACATAGCCCTTGACCTGTGTAGCTCCCTGCAATGCCAAAGCATATAGTTGGACTTTAAAAAGAATAACTCGATCATCAGCACAAATGTTGTCCAAGGTTTACTTAACACCGTGTCTATGGTAATTGTGCAGTGTGTGTGTGTGTGTGTGTGTGTGTGTGTGTGTGTGTATACCGCTTCAAGGGCAGGCGTGATTAGAAGAGCAGGTCCCCAGAGAAATTGTTTATGAATGTCCCAAGTAGTCCGATCCGTCACAAACCTGTCAGCACAGAAGATAACAAACTCAACTAGGAAATAACCACCAACACACTACACTCGCGATCAAAAGTTTACGTACACTTGTAAAGAACATAATGTCATGGCTGTCTTCAGTTTCCAATCATTTCTACAACTCTTGTTTTTTTGTGATAGAATGATTGGAGCACATACTTGTTGGTCACAAAAACCATTCATGAAGTTTGGTTCTTTTATGAATTTATTATGGGTCTACTGACAATGTGACCAAATCTGCTGGGTCAAAAGTATACATACAGCAATGTTAAAGGCCTACTGAAAGCCACTACTACCGACCACGCAGTCTGATAGTTTATACATCAATGATGACATCTTAACATTGCAACACATGCCGATACGGCCGGGTTAACTTATAAAGTGCAATTTTAAATTTAAAACGTCTATGTATGATGACGTTTGCGCGTGACGTCAATCGTTGAAACGGAAGTATGCGGACACATTGTGTCACAATACAAACAGCTCTGTTTTCATCGCAAAATTCCACAGTATTCTGGACATCTGTGTTGGTGAATCTTTTGCAATTTGTTTAATGAACAATGGAGACTGCAAAGAAGAAAGCTGTAGGTGGGATCGGTGTATTAGCGGCTGGCTGCAGCAACACAACTAGGAGGAGTTAGTTGGATAGCAGACGCGCTATCCGACGCTAGCTGCCGACCGCATCGATGATCGGGTGAAGTCCTTCGCCGCGCCGTCGATCGCTGGAACGCAGGTGAGCACGGGTGTTGATGAGCAGATGAGGGCTGGCGTAGGTGGAGCGCTAATGTTTTTATCATAGCTCTGACGAGGTCCTGTAGCTAAGTTAGCTTCAATGGCGTCGTTAGCAACAGCATTGCTGGGCTTCGACAGGCGGCACAGCATTAACCGTGTAGTTACAGGTCCAGTGTTTGGTTCGGTGTCTCCTGATATTGTTGATCTTCTGTCTATCCTTCCAGTCAGGGGCTTAGTTCTTTTGTTTCTATCTGCATTTAAGCACAACGCTATCATGTTAGCTCCGTAGCTAAAGTGCTTCACTGATGTATTGTCGTGGAGATAAAAGTCACTGTGAATGTCCATTTCGCGTTCTCGGTCCTCATTTTCAAGAGGATATAGTATCCAAGGTGGTTTAAAATACAAATCCGTGATCCATAATAGAAAAAGGAGAAAGTGTGGAATCCAATGAGCCCTTTTACCTAAGTTACGGTCAGAGCGAAAAAATATACGTCCTGCACTGCACTCTAGTCCTTCACTCTCACGTTCCTCATCCACAAATCTTTCATCCTCGCTCAAATGAATAGGGTACAAGTCGCTTTCTCGGTCCGAATCGCTCTCGCTGCTGGTGTAAACAATGGGGAAATGTGAGGAGCCCTTCAACCTGCGACGTCACGCTACTTCCGGTACAGGCAAGGCTGTTTTAATCAGCGACCAAAAGTTGCGAACTTTATCGTTGATGTTCTCTACTAAATCCTTTCAGCAAAAATATGGCAATATCGCAAAATGATCAAGTATGACACATAGAATTGATCTGCTATCCCCGTTTGAATAAAAACAAATCATTTCAGTAGGCCTTTAATATTTGGTTGCATGTCCCTTGGCAAGTTTCACTGCAATAAGGCGCTTTTGGTAGCCAAGTAAAAATCCTAGTTTTTAAACCCGTTCTCAAACAATGGCAATAAAAACTCTTCTGATAAAAACTCTTCTGATTTTGAACCCACAGGTTGCTGGCACGGCCACTCTCCCAATTGCGCCACGCCGTACCCAAGAGAAGACAATCACATTTGACGATCTCAAGGAAGTTAACGTCATAACAAGGTTTGCGAAGGTGGACCAGCGAAGGGGCGTGGCGAGGAAGGCTTTCTGCCGGAGCAAACTGGGCATAGCTACAGCCCGGTGGTGGCACAACATGTCTGCAGACCCACATCCCCTATCTCACAACCGTTGTATGGGGCTGGGGATTCCTAGGGTTCCCATTCTGCCTCCCATCCACAGAAGCAGGATGGGGGTTCAATGCGAAGTTGATAGTCGAATCCGACTCCTCTGAATCGAATCGTCGACTATATTCTAAGACACCCAAAGTTGACTCACTCGTGCAATAGCGGTCTGACGACGGTGCTTCCTGAGACATGTGCTTCAAACATGAGCGTGTACAGGTACGGCAGGAGGGTGTAACGGGTGTTGAGGACTTTCCGGGATGCCTCTGCGAAGGTGGAGTTCCAGGCAACCGGATCTTGTCTCTGATAACAAAAAAGAAACAGACATGAGCAATACATCAGGCTAGACTACTGCAACGCACTTCTTGTCGGGATCCCCAGCAAGAACATCCAGAAGCTGCGATACATACAGAATAGTGCTGCTAGGATCCTGATGAGAGTGCGGAAATATGACCATATCACACCAATTCTCAAATCCCTTCACTGGCTTCCTGTTCCACTCAGGATGGAATACAAAGTCTCCCTACTAACCCACCAGTGACTCCATGGAAATGAGCCCCTCTTCCTCAAAGACTCACCCCCAAATCCTCCACACGACACCTCCGCTCCGGACAGGCTAACCTCCTCCAACTTCCGAGGACAAAGCTACGAACAGTGGGAGACCGGGCTTTCTGCTCCGCCGCTCCCAGTCTGTGGAACGCTCTCCCTGACCACCTGAGGGCACCACAGACTGTGGATGCTTTTAAAAAAAGGCTTAAAAACCCTTCTTTTTAAAAAAGCCTTTTTTTTTAAAGATATATTCATACTAGTTCTAGCTATTTGGCTGTTCTAGTTTTTATTTTTATTTATTGTTTTATTATCTTTTTATCTTTATTTGTTTTAATACACTGTAGCCCTTCGAGGTTGTTTACTCAACGTAAAGTGCTTTTTACAAATAAAATCTATTGTTATTATTATTATTATTATTATTATCACTCACATTTCCAAAGAACTGAAAGAAAGAACACAAAGGATTTACTTATTGTAGACATACAGTATCCTACATGACCTTAAAAGGTTCAAGAACATTTTCTTTTAGCCATAATATTGGAGACAATGATTCAACTTTAAGAGAAGGACTTTCATCATCTGGTATAAACAATGGCCTCACCTTCATACAAATGGGAATTTATTTTGTATTTTGGTCTGTGGAAAAGTAGTCGACTGATTCCCAGGGATTACATCTTGCTGACATAAATGCTATCATCAATGCTCTTCAGCTCCAGGCAGTATCTAAAGATCCTTGCAACTCTGTATTACCATCCTGCAATCAATTAGCCGAACGATGGTCCTGAGGATGCCATCAACATATCACATTCAAACCGCTATCTGTAACATTTTCAGACATAGGCCGCCTGCCATCGGCTAAATACAGCTTGAACCAGGATTTAGGCATGATTGTATTTTTAATTCAAAACAACTGTGTTGCAGTAACAGTTGGGGATGCGTACCGGATACTGAATTATGTCGGTACTACATGGGTAGCTACTAGGGCTGGGAATCTTTTGGCACCACACGATTCCACTCAATTCGATTCTTGAAGGTAACAATTTGATACAAAATGTATATTTATTTATAACATTGGGTGCCAGTTTTATGATTAACTACATTCCTCAAGAAAATAGATAAACAGCTGTGATACATGTATCTATTACCTGACAGAAAACTGGTTTTGTTTATTAAAATCTACCCAAACATTTAATCAAGTCAAATACTAATTAGACAACAAGAGAAGTATCCCACACTTAATTTTGTCCTAAGTAAATCTGTACAGCAGATACGGGTACCTTCATTGGCAGCAACACATGGCAAACACGTAGTCACAGGGGCATTTTTACCACTGTGTTACATGGCCTTTCCTTTTAACAACACTCAATAAATATTTGAGAACTGAGGAGACCAATTTTTGAAGCTTTTAAGGTGGAATTATTTCCCATAATTGCTTGATGTACAGCTTTAGTTGTTGAATAGTCTGGGGTCTCCGTTGTGGTATTTTAGGCTTCATAATGTGCCACACATTTTCAATGGGAGACAGGTCTGGACTACAGGCAGTTCAGTCTAGTACCCGCACTCTTTTACTATGAAGCCATGCTGTTGTAACACTTGCATAATGTGGCTTGGCATTGTCTGGCTGAAATAAGCAGGGGCGTCCATGAAAAAGACGTTGCTTGGATGGCAAAATATGTTGCTCCAAATCCTGTATGTACTTTTCAGCATTAATGGTGCCTTAACAGATGTGTAAGTTACCCATGCCTTGGGCACTATTACACCCCCAAACCATCACAGATGCCTATAACAGTCCGGATGGTTCTTTTCCTCTTTGGTTCTGAGGACACAACGTCCACAGTTTCCAAAAACAATTTGAAATGTGGACTCATCAGACCACAGAACACCTTTCCACTTTGCATCAGTCCATCTTAGATTAGCTCGGGCCCAGCAAAGCTGGCGGCGTTTCTGGGTGTTGTTGATAAATGGCTTTCGTTTTGCATAGTAGAGTTTTAACTTGCACTTACAGATGTAGCGACAAACTGTAGTTACACTGACAGTGGTTTTCTGAAGTGTTCCTGAGCCCATAAGGTGATATCCTTTACACACTGATGTAGGTTTTTGATGCAGTACCGCCTGAGGGATCGAAGGTCACGGGCATTCAATGTTGGTGTTCGGCCTTGCTGGTGCTGAAATTTCTCCAGATTCCCTGAATCTTTTGATGATATTATTGACCGTAGATGGTGAAATCCCTAAATTCCTTGCAATAGCTCATTGACAAATGTTGTTCTTAAACTGTTCTTACGCATTTGTTCACAAAGTGGTGACCCTCGCCCCATCCTCGTTTGTGAATGACTGAGTATTTTATGGAAGCTGCTTTTATACCCAATCATGGCACCCACCTGTTCCCAATTAGCCTGTACACCTGTGGGATGTTCCAAAAAGGTGTTTGATGAGCATACCTCAACTTTCTTAGTCTTTTTTGCCACTTGTGCCAGCTTTTTTGAAACATGTTGCAGGAATATAATTCCAAATGAGCTAATATTTGCAAAAAATAACAACGTTTACCAGTTTGAACATTAAGTATCTTGTCTTTGCAGTCTATTCAATTGAATATAGGATGAAAAGGATTTGCACATCATTGTATTCTGTTTTTATTTACGATTCAACGTGCCAACTTCACTGGTTTGGGGTTTTGTACTGTTGCAAACATACACACCTGGGGTGTCCAATTTGTTGGACACCCCAAAGTAGTGGATAGCATCAATATTTTGGCCCCCAGGTCCCACTATGGTCACCCCTGGTCTACACAGTTGCAGTTTTATAACTTAAAAATCTTAATAATTTACTTTTTTCCAAAAAACAAAGTCAAACAGCTTTTTTCACTTAATTATGACCCCAAAAGTTAAAACACAAACAATGATCATACAATCCTCCAAAAATCGGCCATCTTTGACCAATTTGCAACGCGGTGTTAAAAAACAAAATAAACAAATGAATAAAGTCATTGGCCTGTGTAGGTAGTCTACCATCAGAGAATGGCTTTGCATGGTTTTATTTGAAGGGACTAAGTACAGTACAGTTAAAGGTTTAGGTTTACAATGTAATAACACAGCTGACAAGGCCAGAGACATTTATCAGGGAGACCATGGCCTGGATTAACCTGTTGTGTGAAATAACAAAATAAAAAAAGGCAATCAAAGCCGGTTTTCCAGTAGATCATTCCACAAACCCATTCATAATGTTATCCTAATTGTACTTTGAGCATTGTATTGGAATTTCTATATTTTGTGGTCTAGTGACGACAGGAGAAAAATAGCTGTCGGGCTAACTCTGCTGTGTTGACAGAAATAACAAATACAAACCCCAAAACCAGTGAAGTTGGCACGTTGTGTAAATGGTAAGTAAAAAACAAAATACAATGATTTGCAAATCCTTTTCAACCTATATTCAATTGAATAGACTGCAGAGAGAAGATACTTAATGTTCGAACTGGAAAACGTTGTTATTTTTTGCAAATATTAGCTCATTTGGAATTTGAGGCCTGCAACATGTCTCAAAAAAGCTGGCACAAGTGGCAAAAAAGACTGAGAAAGTTGAGGAATGCTCATCAAACACTTGTTTGGAACATCCCACAGGTGAACAGGCTAATTGGGAACAGGTGGGTGCCATGATTGGTATAAAAGCAGCTTCCATGAAATGCTCAGTCATTCACGAACAAGGATGGGGCGAGGGTCACCACTTTGTGAACAAATGCGTGAGCAAATTGTCGAACAGTTTGAGAACAACATTTCTCAACGAGCTATTGCAAGGAATTTAGGGATTTCATCATATGCGGTTTGAAATATCATCAAAACGTTAAAACAATCTGAAGAAATCACTGCACATAAGCGATGATATTACGGACCTTCGATCCCTCAGGCGGTACCGCATCAAAAATACATCACTGTGTAAAGGATATCACCACATGGGCTCAAGAACATTTCAGAAAACCACTGTCAGTAACTACGGATTGTCGCTACATCTGTAAGTACAAGTTAAAACTCTACCTGCTCAGTGGCCTTGTGGTTAGAGTGTCCGCCCTGAGATCGGTAGGTCATGAGTTGAAACCCCGGCCGAGTCATACCAAAGACTAGAAAAATGGGAACCATTACCTCTCTGCTTGGCACTCAGCATCAAGGGTTGGAATTGGAGGTTAAATCACCAAATGATTCCTGGGCGCGGTCACCGCTGCTGCTCACGGCTTTGCTGTGGGGATTGGTCAAATGCAGAGGATAATTTCACCGCACCGAGGGTGTGTGTGACAACCATTGGCACTTAAACTTTTAACTTTACTATGCAAAGCCAAAGCCATTTATCAACAGCACCCAGAAACGCTGGGCCCGAGCTAATCTAAGATGGACTGATGCAAAGTGTAAAAGTGCACATTTCAAATAGTTTTTGGAAACTGTGGATGTTGTGTCCTCCGGACCAAAGACGAAAAGAACCATCCGGATTGTTACAAAAGCCAGCATCTGTGATGGTATGGGGGTGTATTAGTGCCCAAGGCATGGGTAACTTACACATCTGTGAAGGCACCATTTATGCTGAAAGGTACATACAGCTTTTGGAGCAAAATATGTTGCCATCCAAGCAACATTATCATGGACGCCCCTGCTTATATTAGGAACACAATGCCAAGCCACGTGTTACAACAGCGTGGCTTCATAGTAAAAGAGTGCGGGTACTAAACTGGCCTGCCTGTAGTCCAGACCTGTCTCCCATTGAAAATGTGTGGTGCAATATGAAGCCTAAAATACCACAAAGAAGACCCTGGACTGTTGAACAACTTAAGCTGTACATCAAGGAAGAATGGGAAAGAATTCCACATGAAAAGCTTCAAAAATTGGTCTCCTCAGTTCCAAAATGTTTACTGAGTGTTGTTAAAAGAAAAGGCCATGTAACACAGTGGTAAAAAAGCCTCTGTGCCAACTTTTTTGCAATGTGTTGCTGTCATTAAATTCTAAGTTAATGATTATTTGCCACAAAAAAAAAAAATTCTCAGTTGGAACATTAAATATCTTGTTTTTGCAGTCTATTCAATTGAATATAGGTTGAAATTGTATTCTGGTTTTTTTTTTACGAGTTGCACAACGTGCCAACTTCACTGGTTTTGTACATCATAAAGAAAGTAATTTTAGACTTAATATACCCAGAAAATATATTTGATGTCCACACACACAAGTATTGGCTGTTAGAGTCAACACATTTCCCAAAAGCTTTTTTGTTTGTGATGTTTTTTTTAGCATCCCTGTCACGGAAAACGTACGCCAAGAGTCAGCACTATTTTCAACAACAACAACGACAGCGGCTTGTGCACCTGCACACTCTAATGAGGTTCGGTGCAAAAAAAAATAAATAATCGGTCTTCATTTGAATAATATTGTTTGATTGACACTGTCACAGGTATTACTCGAGCAGTTATGTGTAAATCAGGGTGAAATGTGACTCCAGGATTCAAAATGATTTCATACATTTCACACTATTAGAGCATATTCTCTTTTCAACTGTAATTTGACGGTTCGAGGAGATAATGCTTATTAGAATATTTTTAACCGTCGACCAATGGTTGCAAAAACTGCTGACATTTTAGTATTTGGTTGAGCGCAGAACAGTTCCATTATCTACTGACCCAAGGAGGTTACCTTTTAATATCTGAGAAAATGTACAAGGCGGTAATTAATTGGAAGCACAGGAGTTTCTCGCCGTCCTGCTCCTCTTGCAACCCTTGTTTCACAATCCTGTGTTTGAATTCCTTCCGACACAGCACACATCAAAAGATGGCAAAACGTAACGAGAAATGTGGGTTTCCAAGCCTAGCAATCAGAAAGAAAATAGCTTTTTGATATATTGTGAAAAACTGACTTTCTCACTGCATTTCTACACGTACAGTGGTGTCTCAAAATACGTATTGGACATGAGCGGTCTCTCTGCGAATTGTTATGATGTAGGTAGCAAGGAAAAAATGACGAAACCCAAAACCAGTGAAGTTGGCACGTTGTGTAATTCGTAAATAAAAACGGAATACAATGCAGTGTTTCCCATAAACTGCCAAGATACCTGTGGCGGTGGGGGCGTGGCTATGGGCGTGGTCACCATGACATCATCGATCAATTTGCATAATTTACTACAATTTTCTCTAAAAAGGCTCAAAAAATGTATACTTACTAATTAATAATAACAGTTTTGTTTTAAACGTCCATCCATCCTCTTTACAATATAATTACAACACTTTATGTACATATTTATATACAGATTTGAACAATAAGTTATTCACTGAAATATATTTATTAATTGTGGTTCTTACAAAAAAGATATCTTATAAAATATAAAAGCTAAAATGTCTCAAAGCTCTGCCCCTTTAATTAGTGCATACTAAATAATTTAACTTTAGCCTACTACTACAACCATATTATTTACCAGCAACATAAAGTGAAACAGAGGCAGAGGTGCCCTGCCACAGTCAGTAACAAATAAACATAAAACAGTAGTGGTGGTAGATAGACACAGAGCTTCATCAAACATCTGATCCACTGAACAAAGAGCTCCAAAAATCTTGAACTTTAGACTGCCATCAGTTTTACTCCCTACACTTAACCATGTGTTTCCTACTGCCTGCAGACTTTGCACCCTTTGTTATATACACATGTTGTGTTTGTAATATAAATACATTTAATAAAGTCAAATACAAATAAGGCAACAAGAGAAGTATCCTACACTTCTCTTTTATAAAGTAAATCTGAACAGCCGATATGGGCATCTACATCAACTATATGATTTGCCTGAGAAGCTGGAGAGGACAAAAAAAATAAATATTATTATTACCGTATTATTATTATTATTTATTTTTTATTTTGTATTTGTGGCGGACGTAATTCTTTTGTGGCGGGCTGCCACAAATAAATGAATGTGTGGGAAACCCTGCAATGATTTGCAAATCCTTGTCAACGTATGTTCAATTGAATAGACTGGTTCTTGAACTCACCATAGTGTGGACTGTGACGCAACAGTTTGTTTACATGTGCCAAAAAATATTGACTTAATCATAGTAGTATCAACGAGATACGTGCCTGTACTTGGTATCATTACAGTGGATGTTAGGTGTAGATCAAACAATGGCGTTTGTTTACATTTTGATGCCGGTGTGCTACATTACTACATAATACTTGCGAATGAGACTCGGAAGAAAACAAGATATAACAACTGCAAAACACAGTTATCGTGATCAGCTCATTCCTAATTGTTGAATCTTAAAATATAAATTGTA